>NC_134696.1:88597461-88943711 GCF_050947455.1 Rhinoderma darwinii
TTAATCCGCCACTGCGGATGAATGCTGTGCCGCTTCATTTCAAAGTGGTGTACGTTTCAGCGAGCAGTGTACTGATCCATAGACTTTCTATTGAGCTCGTACACTGCTCCGAAGAAAGCCAATCAGAATTGAAGCGGCACAGCGCTCACCCGAGCTCTTCTGCTGCTTCGTTTTAGCGATCAATGAGGGTGTCAATAGTTTGGTTACAATTTAAAGGAGGCTCAGCTGCAATACCAGACACAACCCATAGTGGCACTGTTTATGGGGGGGGGGGGGGAAGCAGATTTATTTTTCTAATGTCATACAACCCCTTTAAGACCCTTGTTATAGAAGTTGTCAGAACTAGACTCTCAGATCACAAACCGGGGGCCTCATGACAACATGAAACGTCTGTATCTCACGTCAGTGTAATTATATTCTCCTGCTTTCAATTATTTAACCCAGTGCTCTCTGTAATTGCTCGGTATATAAAAGCTCTCCGGGGTGAATGAATGTCCTGATGGTTCTTAGTCATCGCTCAGTTTCCCGGTCCCTATGACAGCCAAGGAGTTAACACTGCAGTCTCCTCTCATTGATCCTCTTGGTAATGTACAGAACAGGGAACCTTGGCAGGTTGCTAAGTGAACGCTCAAACCTGACAGCTTCTATTGATCCGGCCGGTAATTTATTTTATAGGGTTTGGTGTTAATGGAGTCCTCGGGGCATCAGTCCTCAGCTCATATTGAGGCCATGTTCCTCCACAGACGCTGGAATCTGATCATGAAATAACATTATTAACCTAAATTTGTGTGTAATCCATTTACCTCTGTTTCCTCTATTAATAATGGAAATGACATTTAACCATTTACTTACTGCACCATTGGACAGATGTTCACAAATATGAGGCAATTGGATAAATAGCAATTCCTGTATGCAGGGATATTATATTTGTTACTGGATAATTTTGGTTATAAGACTCATACATGGGCGTAACTATAGTCGTAGTAGCCATAGCATCTGCTATGGGACCCAGAAGTGAAGGCCTAAAGGGGCCCACTCAGGTTCAAGAACATTGTTTAATTTACATCGCTCAGGCTGGGTTCACACACCCTATTTACGGACGTAATTCGGGCGTTTTAGCCTTGAATTACGCCCGAAAATACGGCTCCACAGCGTCGGCAAACATCTGCCCATTCATTTGAATGGGCTTTACGATGTTCTGTGCCGACGGTCATTTTTTTTACGTGCCGCTGTCAAAAGATGGCGCGTAAAAAAGACGCCCGCGTCAAAGAAGTGCCTGTCACTTCTTGAGACGTAATTGGAGCCGTTTTCCATTGACTCCATGGAAAAACAGTTCCAATTACGTCCGTAATGGACGCTGCGAAAAGCGCCTGCACATGCCATTACGTCTGACATTCCCGGAGCTGTTTTCTCCTGAAAACACCTCCGTAATTTCAGCCGTATCGGACGCTGCTGTGTGAACGTACCCTAACTCCCCGGGCACAGCACTACTTGAAGCGCTGTGTCCGGGGAAGCCCATGACGTCACTGTTCACATATGGACAGTGATGTCAGGTGCTTTCAGCTACGGAGTCCCCAGCCTGGTCAGAGACTCCTGTCTTGGGAAAGCCCTTGACGTCAATGGTCATATATGAACAGTGAGGTTAGGGGCTTTGTAATGCCAGCATCCCCAGAGTGTCGGCAACGCTTTGGCCAGGGATTCCGCTCCTGCAGGAGCCCCTGACATCAATGTCCATATATGGCCGGTGACATCAGGGGTGTCTCCAGGCTCGGAATCCTCAGACCGACAGATACCTAATGCTCTTACCATGGACTCCGGCCCTGGTAAAAGTCCCCAAGGCATACGTGTGACGTATACCTGTGACGGAAGCCATACAACGGCATCCATCACACATAGGCTCCCATGTATACTTCGTTCCATCCTGCTCTATAATAAAAAGGTATACCGTTGTATATCAGCCCGACGGAGGCCAAAGGATATTTTTTTGTTCTACGTCAGGCTAATGGAAAGCTATGGACACGTTTATTGTGGAGCTTTCCTGATGTACACGATAAACGTAGGGTATAAATGTGGTGTGAATCAGACCTATCTTATGCCTTTTCATTATTGCTACCTATGCTGCTGTTTCAGTTTCCTACCACTAGGTGGTGTGGGCCCACCTCATTTTGCTATGGGGCCATATGAATTCCGGTCAGAAATTCTGCAGTATCTCCGTCCTAGGGATTTCTTCACAGCGTTTTTCCTGGTTTTTTTTTATTCCCCTCAATTTAGATCAAAACTAAAAAAAAAACACTACGGCCAGATGTGTTTCATAGTTTTCTAATGACAGAAACTTTACAACACAGTGCGCTTTTTTGTTGTGGCGTTTTTCTTCACTATAGGTGCGGTTTTTAGGACGCAAAATGCAGTAGCCTCTAGGTATGGCGTTTTTCAGGCGTTTTCCTATAGGTTTCTCTTTAGGAAATAAAACACAGCATGATCTAGGTATATTGTTTTTCTGCCGTTTTTTCCCTGGGCTTCTCTATAGGACTTAGAAAAAAAATTCATGTAATAAATAGGAAAAACGCCACAAAAAAAAACAAAAAAACAAGCCACAAACAAAAATGTGAAGGAAGCATTTGGCCAGGATCACACATGCAGTTTTAATGCAGTTTTTGGTGCAGATTTGGCTGAGTTTCCCACCTTTTTCTCTATATATCACTGTTCTGCCTTTGTACAGTACGTGTCAGTCTTCACTGTAGTCCTGTCATTATATTCATGACCCAAGAAGCTCCGGATGAGCAGAGCTATGGGCTCAGATACAGTAGAGTTAGAAATGTTATTGTAATGTATGAAATTATGGGAGGACAAGATGAAAATGTAACTTTAATGGTAAAATCAGTACGATTATTATCAGTAATACAACATCTGCAACCAGAATCTATTGAATATCTCTTTAAGGGTACGAAACGCAGTATTTAGGAAGCAGAGAGTCTCACTATTACTGTTTGTCTCTTTGCCTCTAGTTTTGCAGTAGAGCAGTAGGAGAAGCTCCGGGAAATGTTCACAGTACTGCAATTATGATGTGTTTGATAAATGCTGCACTATAAAGAATGGGGGGGAAAAAAATCAATACCCTGACCCTCTGATGATACATTAGGTAAATTACTAACTACTTCAGACTCCCATTAGAGAATGTAGCTGAGCTGGAGTCACCGATCATAGATGTGCCCTAAAAGAGGTAAAAAAAAGGGGCAATACTGAAGAAAATAAATCACGGACATTCACTGCACAGCCTATAGGTTCTTCCTGTGCTTTTGTGGGTTTCTTCAGGCACAATATAGCGGTAGGTTAATTCATGTCTTATCAATTTGATCCTGAAAACTTTAACCCTCTAAACCCATATATATATATATAGCGATCATGGAATTAAGTAATTCGGTCTATAACCCCTTGATCTGAGAAACTACGTATGTATAGATAGATAGATAGATAGATAGATAGATAGATAGATAGATAGATAGATAGATAGATAGATAGATAGATAGATAGATAGATAGATAGATATGAGATAGATAGATAGATAGATAGATAGATAGATAGATAGATAGATAGATAGATAGATAGATAGATAGATAGATAGATAGATAGATAGATAGATAGATAGATAGATAGATAGATAGATAGATATGAGATAGATGATAGATAGATAGATAGATAGATAGATAGATAGATAGATAGATAGATACAGGGCCGCCATCAGGGGGGTATTAGGGGTAGTGGTGTGAGGGGCCCGGCCAAACCTAATTGAAAGGGGGGCCCGGCAACTGCCTCGACATTCTTTTGGTAGGAAAAAACGGGCCCCTGCAATGGGGCCCGTTTTTTTCACCAAAAGAATGTCGTGAGCTGCTGCTGCTGCTGCGGGCCCCCTCCCCTCGTCATGGGGGGCCGTCAAACCGTCCGCGTCCACGAACGCCCGCACTGGAGACCGCCCGCGCGCGCACCCGCGATCGACCGCGCGCGCACCCGCGACCGGCCGCCCGCGAACGAAGCGCGCGCAGCCGCGGACCCACATGGACAAAACTTACCTGGAGCCTGGCTGGAGGTGAAGGACTGGACGTCTGGACCGAAGACCTCCCCTGGAAGACATCGCCGGAAGAGGACTGGAGTGGGAGCAGCTCTTCTGACAGTGAGTAAATTATCTCAAAGTGTTGTTTATGTATAGCCCTGTTCACACAGTATTTTGCAGGCAAAAAAAAATCTGCCTCAAAATTCCTTAAAGAATTTTGAGGCAGATTTTGCCCTGCCCACACTATCTTGCCGCGTTTTTTTGCTGCGTTTTTTGCCCGCGGCGATTGAGGACAGCAGACAAAAAACGCAGCGAAAAATGCATTTTCTGCCTCCCATTGATTTCGATGGCAGGTCAGAGGCGGAACCGCGGCAAGAAAGGACGTGCTGCTTTTTCTTTTTTCCGCGACTGGCTCCCATTGATTTCAGATTAAATCAATGGGAGGCGGTTTTGGAAGTTTTTTGGTGCTGATTCTGACGCAGTGTCCGAGTCAATATCAAGGCCCAAAAACTCTGTGAACTGGGCCTTATTGTTAGGGCTTATTCAGACGAACGTGTAATACGTCCGTGCAACGCGCGTGATTTTCACGCGCCTCGCACGGACCTATGTTACTCTATGGTGCCGTGTGGACCGTCAGTGATTTTCACGCAGCGTGTGTCCGCTGCGTAAAACTCACGACATGTCCTATATTGGTGCATTGTTCGCGCATCACGCACCCATTGAAGTCAATGGGTGGGTGAAAATCACGCCCAGCACTTCCGCAGCCGTATAAACTATGAATGAAATTAGAAAAGCACCACGTGCTACAAACATACAAACAGAGTGTCATAATGATGGCGGCTGCGCGAAAATCACGCAGCCGCGCATCATACGCTGCTGACACACGGAGCTGTTATGGAACTTTTGCATGCGCAAAACGCCACGTTTTTTGCGCGTGCAAAAAGCACATGCTCGTGTAAATCCGGCCTTAGGGTAGGAACACACTAGGCATGAACGCTGCGGATTTTATGCAACACATTTTATTGTGGAAAATCCGCAGCGTATCACAGTCGCAGCAGAGTGGATGAGATTTCAACAAATCTCATCCACACGCTGCAAAAATAATGGACCTGCCGTGTGACTTTTTAAGCCGCAGCGTGTCAATGTATTCTGTGGAATCGCCGCTCCTCTGTTGCGGAAATGCTGCGGTTCTGCCGCAAATATCACACATGAGAAAAAAAAAAGGTACTTTTTTAAATTGATAAAGTTTAGACTTACCCCGGCCGTAGTCCTGGTGACGCGATCCTCTATTCTTAGCGCAGCTCGGCCTCCTGTCATGAAGTTTCATCCCATGTGACTGCTGCAGCGGTCACATGGTCTACAGCGTCATCCCAGGAGGCGGGGCTACGTTCAGAAGAGAGAGATGCGTCACCTAAACTACGGCCCTGGCAAGTCTAAACTTTTTTTTCCCTGCAGGATTCCCGCAGCGGACATGCCTCACGAAACCTGCGCCACTATTTGGTGCGGTTTTGCTGTCGGAATTCCCTGCGGCTCCCGGGATAAGCTGTGGAGTTTTACTCAGCATATCCGCCTAGTGTGTCCCTTATGATGTCGCTCCTGGAGCTGCTGCCGCTCTCTAAATAGGCAGTTGGTTCAGTAGAATTTGGAATTATTTTTTTTTGCGAACCAGCTTAAAAAAATACAAAACTTTTGTGTTAGGGCCTGTTCACATCACTGTTCGCTTCCGCTCCGGGGTTCCGTCTGAGGTTTCCGTCGGGTGAACCCCGCAACGGAAAGTGAAAGTGACAGCACAGCTTCCGTTTCAGTCACCATTGATCTCAATGGTGACGGAAACATCGCTAATGGTTTCCGTTCGTCACCATTCCGGCTGGTTTTCGGACGGAATTAATAGCGCAGTCGACTGCGCTAATGGTGATGGAAACGGAAGCTGTGCTGTCACTTTCACTTTCCGTTGCGGGGTTCACCCGACAGAAACCTCAGACGGAACCCCGGAGCGGAAGCGAACAGTGATGTGAACAGGCCCTAACACAAAAGTTTTGTATTTTTTTAAGCTGGTTCACAAAAAAAAATAATTCCAAATTCTACTGAACCAACTGCCTATTTAGAGAGCGGCAGCAGCTCCAGGAGCGACATCATAAGGGACACACTAGGCGGATATGCTGAGTAAAACGACACAGCTTATCCGCCCCGGTAGCCGCAGGGAATTCCGCCAGCAAAACCGCACCGAATAGTGGCGCAGGTTTCGTGAGGCTTGTCCGCTGCGGGAATCCTGCAGGGAAAAAAAAGTTTAGACTTACCCCGGCCGTAGTTTAAGTGACGCATCTCTCTCTTCTGAACGTAGCCCCGCCTCCTGGGATGACGCTGTAGACCATGTGACCGCTGCAGCAGTCACATGGGATGAAACGTCATGACAGGAGGCGGGGCTACGCTAAGAATAGAGGATCGCGTCACCAGGACTACGGCCGGGGCAAGTCTAAACTTTTTTATAAATTTAAAAAAGTGCCTTTTTTTTTTTTCTCATTTGTGATTTTTGCGGCAGAACCGCAGCATTTCCGCAACAGAGGAGCAGCGATTCCACAGAATAAATTGACATGCGACTGCAGTCACACTGCAGGTCCATTATTTTTGCAGCGTGTGGATGAGATTTGTTCAAACCTCACCCACTCTGCTGCGACTGTGATACGCTGCGGATTTTACACAATAAAATGTGTTGCATAAAATCCGCAGCGTTCATGCCTAGTGTGTTCCTACCCTAAGGCCGGATTTACACAAGCGTGTGCTTTTTGCGCGCGCAAAAACGTGGCGTTTTGCGCTTGCAAAAGGTCCATAACAGCTCCGTGTGTCAGCAGCGTATGATGCGCGGTTGCGTGATTTTCGCGCAGCCGCCATCATTATGACACTCTGTTTGTATGTTTGTAGCACGTGGTGCTTTTCTGTTTTCATTCATAGTTTATACGGCTGCGGAAGTGCTGGGCGTGATTTTCACGCACCCATTGACTTCAATGGGTGCGTGATGCGCGAACAATGCACAAATATCGGACATGTCGTGAGTTTTACGCAGCGTACACACGGACACACGCTGCGTGAAAATCACTGACAGTCTGCACGGCCCCATAGAGTAACATAGGTCCGTGCAACGCGCGTGAAAATCACACACGTTTCACGGACGTATTACACGTTCGTCTGAATAAGCCCTAACAATAAGGCCCAGTTCACAGAGTTTTTGGGCCTTGATATTGACTCGGACACTGCGTCAGAATCAGCACCAAAAAACTTCCAAAACCGCCTCCCATTGATTTAATCTGAAATCAATGGGAGCCAGTTGCGGAAAAAAGAAAAAGCAGCACGTCCTTTCTTGCCGCGGTTCTGCCTCTGACCTCCCATCGAAATCAATGGGAGGCAGAAAATGCATTTTTCGCTGCGTTTTCTGTCTGCTGTCCTCAATCGCCGTGGGCAAAAAACGCGGCAAGATAGTGTGGGCAGGTCAAAATCTGCCTCAAAATTCGGTGCGCGGTTCCAGGCGGTCGCCGGTGCGCATGCGCGGGAGTTTGCGGGTGCGCGTGATCGGTCGCACAGGCGGCGGTGTTTGACGGCCCCCATGCTACCCAGGGCCGCCATCAGGGGGGTATTAGGGGTACTGATGTGAGAGGCCCGGCCAAACCTAATTGAAAGGGGGGCCCGCAGCTCATGACATTCTTTTGGTGAAAAAAACGGGCCCCATTGCAGGGGCCTGTTTTTTTTTCTACCAAAGGCAAGTCGCGGCAGTTTGCCGGGCCCCCCTTTCAATTAGGTTTGGCCGGGCCTCTCACATCAGTACCCATAATACCCCCCCTGATGGCGGCCCTGGGTACCATGATATAGTACTGGACGGAGTACCGTTAACAGGCGGTGCCACGGTAGGGGGGCCCAGAAAATGTAGCTGTAGGGGGCCCTGAAATTCCTGATGGCGGCCCTGGATAGATAGATAGATAGATAGATAGATAGATATGAGATAGATAGATAGATAGATAGATAGATAGATAGATAGATAGAGGTTTATCTATATCTGTCGCTGCTGTACATTGCTATAGATAAAGACGAGTTTAATAGAATGAGGATTTACTATCGCAGCTCAGAAGGGTTCATTCTTTTCACATTGTGACTTGACTCTTCCCTTGTATAGGTGCAATGTGGAGGACACGGGAAAATACATTGACATATAATATAAATTGCACGTAGTAAAATAGAATTAGTCTTGGAAACCACAAATCGCTGTGAGCTGAGTGCGGTCCTAGTGAGAGCCGGTATAAGTGTCTTCTCTAGGCTACCACACAAAGCAGGTCAGGAATCTACAGACATGGAATAAGTACAATACATGTTTTATTGGCAGATGACACGGATCTGGATAGTTGACATACTTTATGCTGAGTTACCGCTAATATTTACACTCCCGAGTAATAAGAAAAAAAAATTGACCGAGGTGGCACATGATATATATACACAGGGTACATCAGATGGCACAAAGGCACCGTCTAGATAAAGAATCAGAGGCAAAAAACTGTCACCACATTCCTCCCTGCAGGTCTTGGGCCAGAATCACACACACAGTTTTGATGCAGTTTTTGGTTAAATTTTTTGAGCCGAACACAGGAGTGGACACAAGGAAAGGAGTCTTTTCTTTATACCTTTCCTTAATTTTGGATCCATTTCTGGCTTTGGTTTAACAAACTTGAGCCAAAAACTGCATTGAAACTGCATGTGTGTCCTTGGCCTTAAAGAGAACCTTTCACCTCCCCATACTTGTGCAGCTGAGTGCAGCATGTAATGGGCAGGGCTGCACAAACCCTGGGGCACTTTACATTTTTTTTCTACCTGCCTCCGTTATTTAGATATAGGTGCCGTTATATTTGGCGCCCGATATTTAAATAACCCCCTGAACAGTCAACAGGGAGTGTACTGGCAAGGGGGCATGTCTCTGCTATGGACAGTCCGTAGCAGTTACACGCCCCCTTTGCCAGTTCGGCAGACAAAGTACAAGACTGATCTCTCACAAGAGCTGAAGAGATGAGAGTGCGCATGCGCGCTCTCCTCTCCTCAGCTCTATCCATAGCAGTGACACGCCCCCTTGCCTGTTCGGGTGAAAAGATTGCAATCGCACACTCTCTCATGCTGTGGCACTGTCCATATCTGATTGGACAGTGTCACAGCCATAGTAACACGCCCCCTTGACAGTACACGCCCCGTTGACTGTTCAGGTGGTTATTTAAATATCGGGCGCCAAATATAATGGCACCGATATCTAAATAACGGAGGCAGGTAGAATTTTTTTTTAAAGTGCCCCAGGGTTTGTGCAACTCTCCCCATTACATGCTGCACTCAGCTGCACATGTATGGGGAGGTGAAAGGTTCTCTTTAAGTTACCATACAACATCCAACCAGCAAGGAAAATGTTCAGACATATTAAATAAATGTGATATTCTGCTACATATTGAATAAGAACAAGGTTATAATTTAAAAAAAAAATAGGCCCTGTTCACCCCGATACAGCACTAAACTCATTGGAACAAGGTGGTTATATGATGTCATGTTAATACTGGATGTGATGACATAATTATCGCTTCTAATAGATTTGACCATTATCTGACCTAGACAAAAACTCCTCTAACCCAGTCCAAAAATTCTCTAATTCAGGAATAGTAGCTAAAATGGGTTTTCATCTAAGCAAAACACCTCTGTATGGGACTAATGGACCTCTATATGTGTGAAAGAAGTGGAGGATTGGCACATGTAAATCCAGCCTTCCTTCAACTAGTGTTGTTTTGGGCTGGCCACAGATGCAACCATGGTCCCAATGTTTGAACTGTGATATATGTAGACAATTGCCGACAAAGTTTTTGGTGAATTAAAACAATCCTATGAGAAACATTTATGTCCAATACATTTTACTACATATGGGGCACCAGTCTCCTCTCGGCAGAGAAGCTTTGTTATCTCCAGTGTATCAGTCATCTATGTGTCTATGGTCAGCTTTAGATAAATGATGGCTGTAGACCCCTGGGTCATATTTCCATGTTCTTCTTCTTTGTCCCCTGGTGTTTTTGAGATATGACACGTCTACAAACACAAGCTTGAGGGAGATCTTACACGAGGCCATCAACCTCTCAAAAAGACTGCAGAATATACTTCTGCTGTAGTTATGTGACACATGAACAATTTGTTCCATGCATTTTAGAAATGTTCACTGGTAATTACTATTTCAACTAACATTTGGGACTAGCATTACTATAGTAATGACCTGGGATGTTTCTAGGCCATGTTTAGGGGGGGTACATATTATATGTCTCCAATGAGTGACGTCTAAAATCAGTTTGAGAAGCAATGGTCATACTCTCTATGGATATTGAAGACATTTTCCAGCCATCACATCACTTTACACTCCGGTTCCTTGAACAGGAGACCCTAGTACTTGTCTCTTCTACATCTTCCATTCTACTGGACTGGTTCCCACTCTCCCTTGTTTGCTAATGTTGTAGTAACTGTAGAGAAGGAGCAAATTTTGACTTCTCCTCCAGAGACCCAGAGAATCCATCAGTGGGCCTAGACTCAACGCAATAATGGCCTCCAAAGTTGTAGAAGACAATTCCACTTGGCGATGACTTTGGACCCAATCAACTGAAACTAAGGCCTATTTCTTACGGGTTGACTCGTATCCTACAACGATAACAACCAAGATTACGATTATAAAAGTGGATGAGCACATGTCCATGTTCTGTATAGATGAAGAGTGGCCCTCAAAATTATTTCCTCTGGTGGCCCCAAAAAACCCATCAGAAACTGAGAAGGTGTTCTCATGAGGTCACTGCTGCTCATTGATAAAGAGGATGAGTCAACCTGAGCTGGGGCCCCTTGTCAACCATTTCAATGTCTAAAACCAATAGCTGATTGGTTGCTATGTAAGGTACATTGTTTACCTATATAAACGCTGATATGTTAAATGCTGTATATGAAGCTTAGATAAAGCATCGACTTTATAGTTGTGACCATTTTACCAATCCTAGTGACGTCCGACGCCAACGAACTGTAAAATCCGTCAATCCATGGCAATGGCCATACCCAGTATATAATCCTATAATGGAAGGTTTGTAATATATAATACCATGAATAAAATCTAACCAATCACAGCATCCAAATGCCACTTTAATACACTCTGGGGTTTCCTTGCATGATAAGAGATCATCACCACAGTCATAGATGTTTAAGCTTTATGTACACATCCAATATAGTAGAAAAGAAGATAGTTTGCCGTTTGGTTAGGCAATGTAGGCCTGGGTCCATGCCGGGATTTAGAGATGTGGATTAAGTTGGCACATTATAAATACAGAATAATGAAAAATAAAGAGCTTAAAGGTTCACATATAGGAATTCAATTTTACCCCCCAATGACCCCGTTACACATGGCGCCAACTATATGAACCTGTTACACATGGCGCCAACTATATGGCAGAGCGGCTATGGCCACTGTTTAGTTGAAATTTAGTCCTGAAATTTAGAATCTCATAGATATATATTGGTACATACAAAATGAGCAAAAATACCACTGCAAACTATAAAACACACTTGCGTCCTTCTCTGCAGTCAGCTGAGTCTAGTCACGGGGCTCTGGTGTTTATCACCGCAGCATGAGAAACTATTTCTATATTTAAGACTGAAAGCACTGTGCTATTTCTATATAACCTTGCTAAGTTGCTGGGTGGCAATGCCGTGCAAATTCTGGGCATTTTTTCAAGCCACATCGGATCGGCATATAGGGGGGGGAGGGGGAGTCCATTTAATGGCTTTGGTGCTTTAAAAAAGAAGAAGAAAAGCCCTTTTTCTTTCTCTCAGAGTTCGTAAGCTCTATGGACATGTTGGAGTCACACAAAAATGAGCATGATGTGCTCATTGTTATAGGGGTGAGACGAGAGCTGCACGAGGGCGATAACTTCTTTCATAGGTTAGAAGGAAGGTAAGGGAGAATGGACACTGGCCCTTGTGGAGAGAGTAGATGCTGAATTCGGCCTTGCAGTTCCAGGTAAGCATGAAGATAGTCCTTCATCCAGTTGGATGGATCTGGGCGGTGATACCAGCACATTTGGGGCTCATCTTGAGGTCTCCTTCACAACGTTATTCATAGTACTTTTCCGCCTTGAGAACTTGGCAGTACATCAACATGGAGAAGATCAAACCAAATACCTGCAAAGACGGGAGGAAGAAACCATGTTGAATTCCAACATCTGTCCCATAAGTTGGGTCATAGACGGTCCTAGGTGACCTCACTCACCTGCACAATGAGAATACAGATGCCAAAGATCCCAACGGAAGAAATGTTACTCCCGACCCATTTCTTCACTTTCTCATAGCAAGGCTGAAACATGAAAGAGTGAAATATGACTTAAAGGGAACCTGTCACCAGCATTTCACCTATTAAACCAGCAATACCTGGTGGAAGTGCGTAAAAATATTTTTTATGTAACCCATAATTATCTTCTAAGTCGGCTCTGTACCTTTAGTGTTTACTTTTTTAGTGTTCCCGCACCGTATGCTAATGAGCATAAGAATCATATATTAGCTCGAAAAGTGTTCTCAAGCCGTTCCGAGTTAACCCCGCCTCCTTACTTTTGATGGACAGCTCCTCGCCTCCCTCCAGCACACACGAAATCCCGCGCTTGCGCATCGATGTTCTGGTGCGTGCGCACAACGGGACGCCATAGCGGTGCATACGCAGTAACTAGATTTGAGGCCCGGATGAAGCAGGGAAGGGTATCGGACCATACATGATGGGCGCATGCGCGCTATCTCAGATGAGATTTCGGCATTCAGGGCGTGCTAATTTTCGGGGGTGGGCGGGCATAAGAAGAGGAACAAATGAGACTGACGGATTATTACCATAAAAGGCACAAAATATTTGAAGACCGTTATTTACGGTCGGAGGAGGAGTTTAGGAGTGGGGATAACGCCAATTAACTTTTGACAGCAGTGGCGAGCAAGGGGTGAGTGGAGTTCAATAGGTGAAATGCTGGTGACATTAGGGCAAAGCTCCAGTTTTGAACATCAGTTAAGTTGAGTATCTGATATTCAGTTAGCCCAAGCCCTCTCCTTGGGGGTGTAACTATAGGGGAAGCAGAGGTAGCACTTGCACCTGGGAGTGCCCAAAGCCCCCTCAGGTGCATGGTAGGTGGGGGGCTGTCTCAGATTTTGCCTTGGGTCCAGGTACTTCAAGTTACACCTCTGCCTCTACTGTACTCCAGTCACTTCCCCAGCTGCATTCAAAATTCTGCAGACTACCTCCATTAACATGCTAAGAAACACCTTATAAATATTCTAAGATCCCATAATGCATTTCTTTTGTATCTAAAAAGGACCGGCCACCAACTAGTTCATTAAGTTTTACCGCCACGTTTCCCTTTAACCTAATATATTTTGTGTTTCAATTTCTCATTAATTTTTAGATCTCTACTTGCTGTCAGTCAATGGAAACCCTCTTGTTTTCAGAAAGAGGCTGAAAACCCATACAGATCTAAAACTTCACACAGCGGAGATTTTGCTACAGTCAAGGCAATTCTTTGAGGAAAATATCCTGGACTTCAGGCGGACAGATTTTACCTACAGTACATTATAATAAACTGCAGATCGATGTGTAATGTTGTGTTTGGCTCGCAGAAGTTTGCCTAAACTGGATACAATTGGAGCAAACCCTCAGCTGTGATAAGTATTAGGTCTGTATGGGTTCTCAAATGCTAAACAATATTGTTCACTCACTGACAGCAAGCATAGTGAAGAATTGGAATTTAATTATGGGAAAACTTCTTTAAAACCCAAAATCCTAACCAATGACTTCAGTGACGACTATTGCGATGCCACTGACTGTTTTCAAAGACTGTGAAACCCAAATCAATGTGAGACGGGCGGCGGGGGGGGCGGTGTTGTGAGACAAGCGTGGGAGAATAAGAACTGGGTGTAATAAGCTGCGGCAGTCAGACACATTATAGAACAGACGTGGGCAGCAGACAATGGCAGAGGGGGGGGGGGTGGACCGTTATCAACGTCCCTACCTTCTAAAATTAACCATGTCCCCAAGCCAGAGCTAAGCCAGACTGAGACAACGAGGAGTGGTTGAAGCTTTCCAGGCTTAATATATGCAGACCATATACTGCACATACACAGCTAGATCCATATCATCTCGTTTAGCCGGGACGGGACATAAAAATTAATTAGTTGGCATTTATAAGCCGCCATATTGTTCATAGCTTCATATCGTCCAGACAGCCTGCGCTCTGATTTGGCAGTGCAGTTTTACTACAGATTGCATAGTAAATACTGGAATAGAGGGCAAGAGAGGAGAATGAAATCCTTAATGAACTGTGCATTGTCAAAAATTAAAAGGGGTGAGGGGGGGGGGTACTTATATATCTGCCAACTGCATCCCTCAAAAAATCCTTCCTCACCTGGGGTTCTGCAATGCAGATATCTCGGGGGCTCATACTGCTATTATGTCTGGGTAATGTACCTATGAACCTGCAGTGATGTCATCAGGTGGCAGTGACGTCATCAGGTGCCACTGCTGTCAAGAGCCCAGGAAAAAAAAAATCTAAAAAAAGGCCTATATGGAGAGAATGGACCCCTTTTTATACTTTTGTCTCCCACTACTCACTATTCACTGCTCTGTTTAATAGGACCCCATTAAAAATATTGTGTATAAAGATAATATTATCCCCCCTTACACAGTCTTCCATAGGGGCCCATGTTACAAAAATCCCTTCTTCTATTCCATACGCTTCAAGGTGCCATGATAATTTTACTGTATGTGGCCCACATATTCCAAATGGAAGCCGTTGGTGACATGTTTGCCCCATGCACTGCCTGCCATGCACCATTTATAACACTGGTGTCAGAGATCCCCCTCCGTCACCATGGCCCTGCTATTTCTGCACCCCATCTACCTATGCCCTCTGAAGAACTGCTATCCCCTCCATTCAATTTTCCATGGGTTTAATCACCCATTTTCTGCCCAATCATGCCAAGAGAGGAGAGTACCACTATATAATAGGGTAGATATACTTAGATAGCTGGTTGACTACCCACATAGAGGCTATATCTCCAGCCATATTAGTTGTCACCCAATTTTCCCAAAAACAAATATAACTGAATAGAAATGTTAACAACATCATGAAAGAAGACGATGTCAGATCAAGATGAAGGAAAACAATATGTTCTCTGAACACGTAGCGGTGTATTTATCAGAAGGAACATGAGGGAATTCCCTGAGGAATGAAAAGGAGAATCAATCTATAGACAAGTACACGGCAGATAGAGAACGGCTTCAGGCTCTAATTGCTGCAGTACGTGTCACCGGGCCGCCGGCTGTGCCGCCTACTGATATTCCTGATGCAAATATTCGGCTGTAGAAGGCTCTATGCTTCTCAACAAAAAAATTCTAGACAAAAGATACACTTTAATAATTATATATATATATATATATATATATATATATATATATATATATATATATATATACGTCAGTTTTTTTTATAATGCGGGCTATAGATGGCGCAATTTTATTGCCTGGTCTGATGTGGCAATATAATGAGCGCTTCTTATGCCCCTATGGCCAGATCTATAAACTATTGCCCACAGCACAATTAACATGCAATTGGGCTAATCGGCCGTCTGTCCTAAATTTCAAGGATTGGCAAGCTGTCATGGCGCAACATAGACTTCTGTCTAAAGCCTTGAGATTTTTTTTAACAATCTCAAACATGTAAATGTGACCACTAGAGGGCGCACTATCTGGATGTCAGCCAGTCCAAATTTTTGCAGCTGTGAGATCACCGGCTCCATCTACAGGTAGGTTTATCACTCAGTAAAAGCTGCTCTCAGATGACAATAATGGTGGTCTTCATACATAGAAGTTGTCTTAACATCTTGGTAAGCTGCAATTGGTAGGAAAAGAGTATTGCATTTTTAATTTGGGAAAGCTGTGTGCATAAAGAGGGCCCTGTTTGCTTTTTTTATTGTTTTTACCCAAAAACTCTTAGTACATTAACTTGCCGGTTCATCTTTGATGCATCCGATTTGAATCTAAGCTATGTACACCTTTAAAAATGATTTTTAGAAAAAAACAAAAAAACTGTGTTTCAGTGTTTGGTGCAACTTTGTAATGACTTTTTATGAAAAATTATTTTTACTTTTTGAGATACAGCTGCTTTATATCCTGTATATAGAGCAGCTGTATCTTGCGCTGAGACCTGAATCCGTCAGTTCAGCGGGTCCTTCGTGTTTCTGATGTGCAGGATCGTGTGGTAGATAACCAGTGGATCGTGTGGGTCAGAGACACGCAGCACCCGCTGACACTGGACCCGTCAGTCCCACTGAGCTGACGGAAAAAAAATCCTTTTTAATAAAAAGTAATTATAAAGTTGCACCAAACACGCTGATACACTGATAAAAAATAAAAAATGTCAAAGGTGTACATAGATATGATGTAAATAGATAGACATGAAATGGAAAGATAAATCAAATGCCCAATAGATAGAATGAATATGTGATAGATATGTGGAAGATAGACATATAGATATATTGGATGGATGGATGGATGGATGGATGATGAGATATATTAGATAGATGGATGGATGGATGGATGGATGGATGGAAGGAAGGAAGGATGGATGGATGGATGGATGATGAGATATATTAGATAGATGGATGGATGGATGGATGGATGGATGGATGGATGGATGGATGGATGGATGGAAGGATGGATGGAAGGAAGGATGGATGGATGGAAGGATGGATGGATGGATGGATGGATGGAAGGATGGATGGATGGATGGATGGATGGAAGGATGGATGGATGGAAGGAAGGAAGGATGGATGGATGGATGGATGGAAGGATGGATGGATGGATGGATGGATGGAAGGATGGATGGATGGATGGATGGATGGATGGAAGGATGGATGGAAGGATAGATGGATGGATGGATAGATAGATATGTACGTACGTTGTCCACAAATGAACTATTCATTGATCATATGCATTCTCGAATGTCTGCCAAAGTGTATATTGAGCTGCACTTGGCACACTATTTCACGGTTTTTATTACCCAGGAAACAGCGCCATTTATGTCCATCGGATATGTAATACCGCCCATGGACAAGTGAGGCACTGCTTTTTGGGAAATAAAAGCAGTTACTTTTTTCTAATCCTGGACAAATCCTTTAAGAAATGTGAACCTTGTAGAACAGCAAGTCTCATGATGCTCAAGTAGCCATAGTACTGCACAATAATACCTTTTTATCATAGGCACCAATTTATTCAACATATTTGTGCTCTTATTTGGAGTGTGTTACTGTGTTAGGATATGTGCACACGCAGAGTCAAAAAACGCCTCTGATTTTTAGCCATTTTTGAAGCAGAAAACGTTTTTTGAGCCGTTATTTCTATATTTCTAGACGTTTTTTGAGCTGTTTTTCCATTGACACAATGAAATACAGCTCCAAAAAAAGGGCTCAAGAAGTAACATGCTCCTTTTTACAGGGCATTTTTTTATGCACTGTTTTTTAAAACGGCAGTATAAAAAAGCGTCCCGTCTGAACAAAACGCAGTTTTTCCCATTGAATTCTATGGGCAGATATTTGTAGGAGTTCAGATGCCGTTTATAAGCTTGAAAACACAGCGTGTGAACATACCCTTAGGGTAGCCTATTTTCGGCCGTTTTTGGGGCCGTAAACGCCCGAAAAACGGCTGAAAAATCGGAAGCAGAACGCCTCCAAACATCTGCCTATTGATTTCAATGGGAAAAACGGCGCTCTGTTCCGACGGGCCGTTTTTTTACGCGGCCATTTTTCAAAACAAAACGGCCACGAAAAAGAAGTGCAGGTCACGTCTTGGGACGTTTTTGGAGCCGTTTTTCATTGACTCTATAGAAAACAGCTCCAAAAACGGCCGTAAAAAACGCTGCAAAAATCGCGAGTGGCTTAAAAAATGTCTGAATATCAGGAGCTGGTTTCCCTTGAAAACAGCTCTGTATTTTTAGACGTTTTTTGCTAAGCGTGTGAACATAGCCTTACTTTTATGTGTGCACTATGTGGAAGTATTATTTGGGCAATGTAGTAGTATTATTTGGGTAGTGTATTGTGGTATTATTTAGGTACTCTATGCTGGTATTGTTTAGACTCTATGTTCACCTGTTATTTGGGCAATGTAGGGTGGTATTATTTAGGCAATGTCTGCTGTCATTGGCAGTATTATCGGGACAGTATATGGCAGTATTATTTGGGCAATGTAATAGTATTATTTGGGTAGTGTATTGTAGTATTGTTTAGGCTCTATATTCGCCTGTTATTTGGGTAATGTATGGTGGTATTATTTAATCACAGTTTTCTGACGTTTGCAGTATTATCTTGACAGTATATGGCAGTCTTATTTGGGCAATCTAACAGTATTATTTGAGTAATGTATTATGATATTATTTAGGTACTGTATTCTGGTATTGTTTAGGCTCTATATTTACCTGTAATTTGGGCACTATATGGTGGTACTGTTTGCTGTCATTGGCGGTATTATCTGGACAGTATATGGCAGTATTAATTAGGCAGTATATAGCATTGGTATTTAAGGACTGTATTACCTGAACACTCTACAAAAATATTATTGGGTGGTATTGTTGGTATTATTTGAATACTGTATGGTAGTCTTTGAAGGATTATTGTTGTTATTTTCTTACTGTATTTTTTATTATATTGTAGCTGTACAATTTTCATCCTTTACGTGTAGCCTGTTTTCTTCTTCTGCACTATTCCCCATTTCCTTTTTTACAAAGTGCTCTACACATCTGGAGCCAACCTTGCCATGAATGATCTCATAATGTAGCAGGGCAGTTGTGGAAAAATCGAAATCCCTGCCATTGCCCTGTGAAACCAGGCGCAGAAAGTGCAACTTGTTCTATCAGCGATTCCAAAAATGCAAACATATTGGGGAATCGCAGGGTAAGCAACCATGCACACAACCGTGCCCGTAATCACGGTCCATGATTACGGGTAAGGCCGGCCGCGGACAGCTGCAGACAGTCATACGCATTTGCGGACCGTGCTCCTATTATAAAGTATGGGAGCACGGTCCGTAAAATAAAAAAATAGGACATGTCTAATTTTTTACAGAAGATTTCTACGGCACGGACATATCCTGTACATATACGGGAAGGTGTCCGTCGGCCATAGAAATAAATACGGTCCGTAATTACGGACTAAATCTACAGTCGTGTGCTTAGGGCCTAAGCAATTGCCTAATATTTCCGTGTAGGTTTAACAAGAGTTTTTGCTTCTATTTCGGGATGATAGAGAACCCTTGCAGCGGAGCTCATTAAATATTGAGATACTTGATGTGTTTATGTTCAGTGTTTGAGTTATTTAGGAAGGTTTATCCAGGCTTTATTACTTCGGAATATAAAAATAAAATATAAATGATGAAATGTAAATGTTAACATCTTTTTTTTTATTTTTTAAAGTCAAAATCTGCCGCAGCAAGAGAGTCATGGCTAATTACCCTGATTAATGGCCTTACTCGAACTGCACCAATCTGCCGTATCCAACATGTCCACTGCCAGGTTAGCAGGAAAGATTTTTTGTGGGTTTAGGGCCACTAGGAAGTAACAAAAACCTAAGAAATAATCAATGAACCTCAAACCCCCCCTTCCCCCGCAGCGCTGCGGCCTGTATTCTAGGGATATGCCATCGCTTTATAAGGTAGGACATACCATTTAATAAATATGTAAAACTTCACAACCAAATAAAAGAATAATTGTTCCAGTGTATATAAAATGAAAAATTAAGCAACTTTGCAATAGGTTTTAATTGGAAGTGTCCTATCGTTTTGTTTCTAGAGCTCCTATGAATACCTATAAGGGCAAAGCCACACGTGGCGGAATTGCTCTTGAATTCCGCTGCGGACACTCCGCAGCGTTAATCCGCAGCGGAGCCGTTTCTCCATTGACTTCCACTTCTTTTTAGTAGGCTTCGTTTAGACGAGGCTGAAAATTCCGCTGCGGAGCATAGGCTGCGGTGCGGAATTTGGTGTCCGCAGCATACAATGGATGTTGCGGACCAGTGGCGGACTGGTTGCGGACTCATTGCGGAAGTTCTCCATTGACTTCAATGGAGATTCTAAATTCCGCAATGAAGTCCGCAGCCTGTAAAAAAAAATAGAAGTTCATACTTACCGAGAACTCCCTGCTTCTGTCTCCAGTCCGGCTTCCCAGGATGACGTTTCAGTCTAAGTGACAGCTGCAGCCAATCACAGGCTGCAGCGGTCACATGGACTGCCGCGTCATCCAGGGAGGTCGGGCTGGATGCCGAAAGAGGGACGCGTCACCAAGACAACGGCCGGTAAGTATGAAATTCGTTTACTTTCACTAGGGAAAGGGCTGTCCCTTCTCTCTATCCTGCACTGATAGAGAGAAGGGAAGCACTTTTACCGCAGTCCGCAGCAGCTAGTCCGCATCAATTTACTGCACATTTTGGGCAGATCCGCCACAGAATCTGCAACGCAGATTCTGTGCGGCATTGATGCGGACAGTTGCGGAGGAAAACCGCCACGTGTGGGCATGCCCTAAGGGTATGTGCACATGATGAGAGGCTTTTACGGCTGAAATGACAGACTGTTTTCAGGAGAAAACAGCTGCCTTGTTTCAGACGTAATTGCTCCTCCTCGCAGTTTGAGAGGCGTCTGTGACGCTCGTAAATCTTGAGCTGCTCTTCATTGAGTTCAATGAAGAACGGCTCAAATTACATTGCAAAGAAGTGTCCTGCATATAATGTATATAAGTGTCCTGCATATAATGTATATAAGTGTCCCGCATATAATGTATATAAGTGTCCTGCACTTCTTTGCCGAGGCAGTCAATTTACGCGTCGTCGTTTGACAGCTGTCAAACGACGACGCGTAAATGACAGGTCGTCTGCACAATACGTCGGCAAACCCATTCAAATGAATGGGCAGATGTTTGCCGACGTATTGGAGCCGTATTTTCAGACGTAAATCGAGGCCTCGTTTACGCCTGAAAATAGATCGTGTGAACCCAGCCTAAGTCTCCAAGGTAACAGACAACAAACAAACCCTGTGTAGTCTGATTCTGCAGTCATATTCTCCCATCTGTGCCCTATTTTATGCTTACATACATTTGGTAGGTTTAGTAAGAAGTAGGGGACAGATGGAAAGGAGTATGACTGCAGGATCAGACTATACAGGGTTTGTTTGTAGTCTGTTATCATGGAGATGCATAAGTCCGCATAGGAGCTGTAAACACAAAACAATAACATATTTTTAATTAAGACCTATTGCAAATTGACTTCATTTTAAATGTAATCGTATTGGGACAATAAAAAAAAAAATTGTGGTTGTGATGGTCGACATAGTCTTTAAGGTCAAATCTAAATTTCTCAGTCTGTGTAAGGCCTTACTCACACAGTGCAGATTTTGATTGCATTTTTTAAGCCAAAATCAGAAGTTGATCCAGGAGAGCAGACCTAGAAGGCCTTGATTTATATTTTTCTTCTGTTTAGGTTTTGTTCCAGGTTTTGGCTTAAATCTGAAGCAAATCTGCACAGTGTGAACAAGGCCCGAAGTGTTTCAGAAGATGTAGCAGGCTTGTAGGATGCTCAATAAGAACAGCATGACAATCCCCTCCAGATAGGAGATGAAGGTAAATTTAATTCTGTGGTCCAAAGGATTTTTCCAGTATTTAGGCTGAGAAGTAACAGATATGAGATAAGCGGTGAAGAAAAGACTGTGATAAGGCAGGTAACGTACGTCAGGGAGGCCCTGCAGACCTGTTACTTGGAAACTAGGTCAAATGCTGTTAGTATAATGGCTTAGAGACAGGGCCCAAGAGAGGAGGCCAGTCCTGGAACGGAGATACTAAATATGTAATGACAGGAAGCAAACATGACATGATGAACAAAATGATTTAACATATTAGAACTATATATATATGAGATTGGAAAAATGGATCAACTTTATTTTATCCAGAAACAGCGCCACTACTGTTAATAGGCTGGATCTGGTATTGCAGTTCATCCTTCGTGAATTTGCTGGACTGCAATACCAAAAACAGCTCATACATGGTGGCGCTGCTTATGGAATAAAATCCTTTTTTTCACAACCCCTTTAAGGCGGAAGTTGGGTGACCGCTATGCAGCAGTCGCCTCCAAAGAACCACATTTAATAGCCAAGGCCATTTAACTGCAACTTGATTATGATGTCGTAAATGGGTCTACCGATTGTCTAGTGGCTCCGCAGCAAAACTGGAGGTCCTCAAGTTGAAAACTTTTAAAGGGAGATCCATCCTCAAGTAACTACTAGAAGTTTAAACCACTTACATCTCTCCACCACGTGCTGGGGCTGCTTTGGCAGGAATTGCTGTGTTCCATACAGCAAGAGTGGGGCACAAGTGAACTATTCCGCATTTCCAGCCAATCAGTGTAGTTTTTCACTCCGCAGCATCGGAACTGCAAAATAAACAGAAACAATAATGATAAAGTTGTCCAAGTAACTGGATTATTTCCAAAATTCTGAAAAGGTGCCATTCAGCAGACGCTTTTTACTGGGCATGTCCTTAATGGTTTTTCAATCAACCCTTTAATGGAATATATAAAATAATGTTACATAAGGGGTAGCTATATAGCAGCATACTGTTGTAGTGTTATATATACAGTATGGGGGTATTATTTAGGCACTGTATGTTGGTATTGTATAGGCTCTAAATATCATTGTTATTTTTGTCTGGTATGGTGGTATAATTTAGGCACTGTATGTTGGTATTATATGGGCTCTAAATAGTATTGTTATTTGTGCCTGGTATGGTGGTATTATTTAGGCACTGTATATTGGTATTGTATGGGCCTTTAATAGAATTGTTATTTGTGCACTGTATGGTGGTATTATTTAGGCACTGTTTGCTGGTGTTGTTAAAATGCTATATGGCATTTTTATTTTGCCACAATATAGTGGGTGCCATTAGGAGGGGTCCCCACTTCAGGTTTGCCCCTTACTTCATGGGCACTGCATGGGAGAGAAGAAACATCCTGAGGACCACCCAACTCATTATGCGTTCAAGGTTGGGAATTGTGACAGGTGAAGAGAAAAGCAAAGATGAGAGGCGGGTATGGTGGCATGAAAAGGGACCTATTTACATTTTTGCTATGGACTGCCTCTCCTCAGGGTATGTACCCACTTGCAGATATGTAGTGCGTTAGTGGCAAAACCCATCCTTGGTGTAGGAGAAAAATGGAGGTCACAGCAGGTGTATGTATAAGGTACTGGATGAAAGCTTGCATGGGGGAATGGGGTATAGGGCAAAGTGTTAGTGGGGGTCATGTTTTGATTTTTTATGGTCTAGTAGGTAAACTACAGCTCTGCAGTCTCACTTCCAGTAATTCTGTCTTAAAAATGGCAGACATGCAAAACGGTCTGCAGGACAGCACTGAAGCATATCTCTGTAGCTCGTCTATACCGCAAACTATGTCAAGAGATAAAGCATTTAGAAAGAATATCAGCCTTGTTCACGTCTTCAATTTATTTCAATATCATACATTTCACGTTCTCGTCCTGTGATTACAGATGACACCACAAGCTCCAATACATCATAGTCCAGTTGAGTGGGGATTAGCGGGATTGTGGGATTTGTAAACCACAAATGATACGACAAGAGCACTCCGTGAGTAATGGATCAAGTAAAGTGTATGAGTTTGCGTTTGTCACCGCGTACAGCAATGCTCAGACTGATTATTTTTATTATATATAGATTTACTGGTGTACTGGGAACTTCAGAGAATTGGTTTTTCAAGGCATCCATATTTCATATTTGCCTTCAGATTTATTAAAGATTTGCAGTGGCAGACGACACAAGATTCTTTACCATCATTTTTTTTTTTTTAAAGAGATAGTACAGCACAAAGAGCGGCCTAGACTATTTCTCCAAGCAAAAAAATAGGGATTAGTGCTGTATTTGTTTATACAGAGCACAAAATCCTCTGCATAGAGTTAAATGATAAAATTCTCTCTACCTGCAGCCACCACTAGGGGGAGCTTTGGACCTTACTGCATACGATTTATATATGGAACTCAATGGGAGAGGTATGGATCAGGCATACCTCAGTCTGTACAATGTCCCACGCATTTGTCAGTCCGAGATTACCCTCCGTCTGATAGAGCGACAATCCTTTCTTAAGGTCCTCTTGGGCATATCTGTGGAACTGTACAAGAAAACAAGAAGACTTTGATGGTTTGCACTGCAGTAGCCTATGGTATGAGACATTACAATTTTCAAGGAACAAGCTACAGCAGGACTATCGTTGTTCACAATCAATGCCAAGCGATTCCAAGATTTTTTTTCTTAGGACCAGGCCTGAGGTAGATGCAGGAGCTCCTGACTCATGTAAGAACATACTTTAGTAAATACTGAGGTGAATCCCTAATTTCAGAACCTGATCTATAAGTCTTAAAAGAGTGTCTCTAGCTCTGGTGGACCCAAGACATCCATGTGTTATGGACTGCCCATTGATTTAATTAGGAACTGTGTAATGCTTCATTTTTCCTGTAGTGGTGCTGCAGAGGATTTGAACACTTGCTTCTGGTTTCCCTCACAGATTACAACCGATCACCTGTGATTATCTTATCATCAGTGACCTTTCTAACAAAAAGGGAATGGCCGAAGCGCACAACCCTTTTAATAAATTAAGTTCTTCTTCTGTGACGGTCTTTTTTAAACTTTCTTTTGTCCATGTCAGCCCTTTCTTCTATTTATTTTGCTAGGAAAGAATGTACCTCCTGCCTTCTAGAGGAAAAGATCTAATCTATGGCCAGGAAAATAAATAGTCACAGTACATAATACATAATACATAATACAACATATCTGATTGCCAACAATGTCCAGTAATTTTCTATTAATCTGGCATTTGCTAATCCGGAAATGTTTCTTCCAGCACAGAACTGTAAAATAATCTTGAACTTCACAAAAAAAAATAATTCAATTTACTATTCTATGATGTCTGATACTCCAGAACATTTAAAAATCTACCATCTATAGAGCTCTTTTAATGCCGGATTAAAGGAATTTATTGTAATCAAACCAAAATCCACCCGTGTGTTTCTGAATGATTATAGAAACTAATTTCCAGTCCTGAGAACCTCCGGATACACTGATATGTGAAAGATATTGGCAGAACTTTATAGAAGCCGTTTTCACCAAATTATCTGCAGCGTCACATCTTGTAAATTTGATGGATGAATGAGATCTTTCACATATGGATTTTCAAGCGTCATAAAATTTCATTTTATTTTAGTGTGAGTCTAACTAAATATTAATCGTACCCAGAAATGATTATAAAATAAAAGTTGAGCACTTACATTGTCATTATATGTGAAGAAAAGCACCATGCTGATAATTTCAAGGAGGAAGATGATCAGTAACACCACAAAGAACTGACGGAAGAGGAGACATTATTATACATCCTATATTATTATACATTTATTATACATCATATATCATCATATTATACATTTATTATACATTATTATACATCCTATATTATTATAGATTTATCATACATTATTATACACCATATATCATACATTATTATACATTATATATTATTATACATTTGTCATCAAATATTTCCCATGCATCTGGCTGACAATTATCTAGTATGTATCAGAGAGGACCTGTCAGCTCTCTTGACATGTTTGTTTTAGTATATAACTCTATTCCCCATGCAATAACATTTCTGGAGCATCTATTCTTAAAGTTCTGTGCCGTTCCTCTGTTATTCCTCCTAGAAATTTATGAATACATTAACACCTGGCTTTTACTAGTTTTGGGGTATCCCTTCACAGACTAACACTGTCCAATGAGAGCTGGCATAGTAAGGCCTCATTTACACGAGCGTAATATACGCGCGTGCGACGCGCGTGCTTTTCACGCGTGTTGTACGCACCTATATTAGTCTATGGGGCAGTGCAGACGATGCGTGAATTTTGCGCAGCGCGAGTGCGTTGCGTAAAACTCACGACATGTTCTATAATCGCGCGTTTTTCGCGCATCACGCACCCATTGAAGTCAATGGGTGCGTGAAAACCACGAAGGTCGCACGGAAGCACTTCCGTGCGAACTGCGTGATTCGCGCAAGAGCTGTCAAACTGAATGTAAACAGAAAAGCACCACGTGCTTTTCTGTTTACAAACATCCGAACGGAGTGTCTTAGACATGAGCGAACCGAACTTTACCGGGTTCGGCCGAACTCGTTTTGACCGAACCCGGCAGGAGACAGTCACTGTGCAGGGTGCTGAAAGAGTTAAACTGGTTCAGCACCCTGGACAGTGACTTCCGATTCCAATATACGTGAACGTGTAAAAAAAAAAAAAGTTCTGACTTACCGATAACTCCCGGCTTCTTCCTCCAGTCTGACCTCCCGGGATGACAATTCAGTCCAAGTGACAGCTGCAGCCAATCACAAGCCAAGCACAGGCTGCAGCGGTCACATGGACTGCTGCGTCATCCAGGGAGGTGGGGCCAGATGTCAAAAGAGGCACGTCACCAAGGACGCGTCACCAAGGCAACGGCCGGGAAGTTCTCGGTAAGTACGAACCTCTTTTTTTTTTAAACAGGTTACTCGATATGGTGATCGGAATGCACTGTCGAGGGTGCTGAAAGAGTTACTGCCGATCAGTTAACTCTTTCAGCACCATGGACAGTGACTGACGTCGACTAGCCTCATCTCTATGATGGCGGCTGCGCGAAAATCACGCAGCCGCGCATCATACACGGATGACACACGGAGCTGTCAAGTGCCTTTTGCACATGCAAAACGCTGCGTTTTTTGCGCGCGCAAAACGCACACGCTCGTGTAAATGAGGCCTAAGACTGTGTAGGGACACGCCCCTTTGACAAGGGGAATGATAACACCCAGTTGTCAATTTATTCATACCTTTCTAGGAGGAATAACAGAGGACTGGCCCAACACAGAGTTCTAAAAAAATTTGTTCCAAAATTATCATTTAAGGGGGAATATAAATATTTACTAAAATAGACATGTGAGGAGAGGTGGCAGACCCTCTTTAATGCTTAGGGCTGGCTTAAAGGGAGGGTAAAAGGGCCTGTGCCAACTATGGGCCATCATGATTCATCTGAAGATGATTTACAGCAGGGGCCAAATAAAAGTCTGTAAGGGGCCGGACATGCCATATATGCAGAATCTGCAACTGCCAAGAGCCCTATAGGCAAGTGGGTCTGCCACTACCAAAAAAAGTAGGTTTCTCCAACTGTATATTACATTTTATGTGAGGGAATGTGTTAGGCCTCATGACCACTTCAGTTATTTTCTTCAGTGTGCTATTTTTTTTCTTTACGGATAGCATACTGACGCATTCATTTCTATGGGGCCACACTTACGTTGTTTTAACGGAACTGTGTGGCCGTTACGACAAAAACAGGAACAGTCTTGGCCCTTTCATTCATTTGGTCTGTTGAAACAACGGTCTGCACTCAGAAGCCATCCATGTGCGGTCCGTGTTTCACACATCTGTCATTAGCGGCCGTACGACAGCCAACGGAAGTGTGCATGAGGCCTTAATGAGTACCTTTGCCAAATACTGGTGAATTGTGATATACGAAAGAAACTGGCTTATTGCTAGAGAGTCATGAAGCTCTATGATGATCGCCTCGCTCGTGAAAAATTGAAAGTAAGACATCAAGGGGCCCAACTGGCATCAACTATTGTGGCATCAACTGACAGAAAACAACAGGACCCGACCAGTATATGTCTGTTATTTGAGCACTATATAGCACTGTCACTTGGGCACCTATGGCAGTATTATCTGGGTACTGTATTGGGGTCTTATATGGTCATTATATAGCACTGTTATTTGAGCGCTATATAGAACTATCACTTGGGCACTCTATGGTGGTATTATCTGGGTATTGTATGGTGGTATTATATGGTCACTATGTAGTTCTGTTATTTGAGCAGTGTATGCCGGTATAATATGAACACTACATGTACTATTGCCAAGTCAATTGTATAGTAATTTTTGAAGGACCAATGCTGTGACTGAATTACAATTTATGTTTTTATATTTGGTAGTTGTAGAATTTTTAGCTTTTATCTGTAGCCTTTTTTGTTAGCTATTCTAAAAAATGAGCCCTCTACATGGGGCACTGTGAACATCGATAATGATCGACATAAAATGTTGGGGCACTGAGGCCGTTACGGATATTAGACATAAGCTTTTGTCAACTATTAGTATAATTTTAACATGTTGGGTAAAATTTTAATATGTATTATGGTTTTCAAGGCTGGCTGATATCTGGCTGTTCTTGGGCTTGCCATTAAAACTGACACTGCCATTGACATCTAATCTTGGTGGAGATGGCCTGAGAGCTGGTATGTTTTTCTATAAAGTCTATTTTATCTGTATTTCCTCTCTTCAGCAGAATACAATCTATTGTTCCCTGTTATCAGACATTTTAGGCTCTGGGAGGCTGATTGTAGTTCTCACTAACGGGTCGGCTCATAGGAAGTCCAGGATATAGTCTGCCACCACAGATTTTGAAAACCTCCAGAAACATTCACATACATTGGTGAGACTGATCTTAATGGTAAAACTGCGGCAAAACCACAGCAATGTGTGTATACAGCCTTATAATATACTGAAAAATGGAAACCAATAAACACTTACTGTGAGGAGAAGACACCTGTGTTCTGTCACGGCACCAAGGCAGCCAATGAAGCCCACCACCATTATCACTGATCCTGTCACCATGAAGAGGCTGGCAGCCGAAAGTGACGGAAAAGAAATGGACAGGGTGGCAAACTTTCCCTGGGTAACAGCCAACCAGACTCCCACTCCAAGGATCCCACATCCTCCAAGCTGCAACAAAAGAAGAATCTCAGAAAGAGCACTGAAAGTCAATCTTTACTCAGGACAAGTAACAAGTCAGTTCATGAAATTTCTTCCCTCCTAGGTAATCCACCATCAACTGTGAGTGATATTATTGTAAAGTGGAAGCGTTTAGGTATCACAGCAACTTAGCCACGAAGTGGAGGCCACGTAAAGTTACAGAGCGGGGTCACCGAGTGTTGAGGTGCATAGTGCGTAAAAGTCGACAGCGCTCTGCTGACTCAAAAACTGCAGAGTATAAACCTCCTCTGGTATTAACATCTGCCCAAAAAACTGTGCGCCGGAACCTTCATGGCACGGGGGCCGAGAAGCTGCATGCCAGCCTTACATCACTAAGCAAAATGCCAAGTGTCGTATAGAGTGGTGTAAAGCCACCGCCACTGGACTCTGGAGCAGCGGAAACGTGTTCTATGGAGCGATGAATCACGCTTCTCTATCTGGCAGTCTGATGACGAGTCCGGTAAATGCCAGGAGAACGTTACCTGCCAAACTGCATTGTGCCAATTGTAAAGTTTAGTGGAGGAGGGATAATGCTACGGGGTATGTTTTTCAGGGGTTGGTTTAGGTCCAATATTAAATCCTAATGCTTCAGCAGACCAAGACATTTTGGACAATTATAGCTTCCAAATTTGTGGGAACAGTTTGGGGTTTGGCCCTTTTCTGTTCCAGCATGACTGCGCCCCAGTGCACAAGCTCCATATAGACATGGGTGGTTGGGTGAGTTTGGTGTGGAATAACTTGACTGGCCGCACAGAAACCTGACCTCAACCCCATCCAACACATTTGGGATGAACTAGAATTGAGATTACTAGCCAGGTCCTCTCCTCCAACATCAGTGTCTGACCTCAAAAAATGTTGTTCTGTATAAATAGGCAAAAATTCCCACAGATGATCCAAAATCTTGTAGAAAGTCTTCCCAGAAGAGTGTAAGATGTTTTACTGCAACTCCATTAATGGCTATGGATTTAGAATGGGATGTCATAAAAGCTCATGTAGGTGCAATATGCACGTGTTCCAATACTTTTGTCCATATAGTGTGTATGAATATATATATATATACATACATACATACATACATTCCAGAGACGTGATTAGATGCTCCTGGGTCCCAATGCAAAATCTGTAACCGGGCCCCCACTTACCATGTGCATTTATAACACTGATGTCTTTTTATGTGGCGGCGGGGCCTTTGTGCCCCCTCAGACACCGGTACTTGGGTGAGACTGCTACCACTGTGCCCCCCTTTTATTACGCCGCTGTAATATATTGTTTATACAGATATATCCACTAACTTCTACAGACACAGCAGCCTTGTGCCAATTTATGCCCCAAAGACCAACCGCAATCATAAAAATTATATTCAGCAGAATGTATGCAGAGCGCTGGCAGGGCACCGCTGTGAATTTCACGCTTCAGTGAATGCACAGTAAACTTAATAAACACCTATCGAGCTTCCAGCCGTATGAACAGTAATTCTAATCAGACTTTTCAATATTTCCAATATCCATTTTATAATCACTGCCTGGTGATTATTTCACTGAAAAAGTCATTACTAAGGGGCTTTTTTGCCATTTTTCTTTTGCGGCTTTAAAGCTAGAAGCTCCAAATTAAATTTTATTTTTTTAACTTGAATAGTTCTATATAATGCTCCTCTTAAAAAGAGGGGATAATTAAAGGAAAGATCCACCTAAGGTGAACCCTGGCTATATAGTCAGGATATGTAAAATCTGTTCATTATGCAGGATCCGCATAAAAATATAAAAAATGCTGTCAGAATTTGGAGGGAGAATAAAGGCCTTTTTACACTGGGCGATTATCGGGCAGACAAACGTTCATAGAAAGCTTGTTGCCCAGTGTAAAAAGGGCAGCGATCAGCAGATGAACGAGCAAACGCTCCATAGGGACTACAGCTCCATCTTGAATGCCATGCTATGCACATAAGTCCATATTCTGTGTAGTGGAGAAAACAAAATCTTCAAGTCCTACTCGGAGACTATCAACAAGCAGGCTAGCAGCAATTAAAAATGTAACTCAAAGGCTATGTACACTTTTTATTTTTTTTTTATTAAATCAATGTTTTTGTTGTTTTTAAGAACTTTTCTAATTGACTTTTATTATTATAAAAAATATTTTTACTTTTTACGACACGGCTCCAATGTATCCTGTATAGATAAAAGCTGTGTTGTTCTCTCTCAGCCGAATCCGTCAGATCAGCTGAACTGACGGTTCAGCTGAGAGCGGGTCCTGCGTGTCTCTGACATCCGGGATGCAGCTAGTATCAATCACATCTAAGTTCATAAGTTGTGTTTGTGTTTTAAAGAGGACCTGTCACCTCTCCTGACATTTCTTTTTTAGTAAACACTTGTGTTCCCCATGAAAAAGACAATTCTGGAGCATATTTTCTTAGAATGCTGCATTATGCCATTCCTCTGTTATTCCTCCTAAAAACGTATTCAAAAATTTACAACTGGGTGTTACCATTCTCCTTGTCAAAGGGGCGTGTCCCTACACAGTCTCACTCTGACAGTACTGATTGGACAATGTATGACTGTGCAGGGACACACCCCTAACTGGTAACACCCAGTTGTCAATTTATTCATACATTTCTATGAGGAATAACAGAGGAACAGCAGAACTTAGAATTCTATGAAAAGATGCTCCAGAATTGTTATTTTATGAGGAATACAAGTACAACCTAAAACATACATGTCAGGAGAGGTGACAGGTCCTCTTTAATGAGCTAAGTTGTCATGGATATTTATGTGTTAGGGTATGTTCACACGAGGGCGTCCGTAACGGCTGAAATTACGGATGTTTCAGCCTGAAAACATCCCCGTAATTTCAGCCGTAACGGCATGTGCAGGCGCTTGAACGCCGCGTCCATTACGGGCGTAATTAGCGCTGCTATTCATTGGAGTCAATGAATAACGGCTCCAATTACGGCCAAAGAAGTGACAGGTCACTTCTTTGACGCGGGCGTCTATTTACGCGCCATCTTTTGACAGCGGCGCGTAAATTACGCCTCGTGTGAACAGACAAACGTCTGCCCATTGCTTTCAATGGGCAGATGTTTGTCAGCGCTATTGAGGCGCTATTTTCAGACATAATTCGGGGCAAAAACGCCCGAATTACGTCCGTAAATAGGCCGTGTGAACATACCCTTAATAAGCATGTCTGCAATGGATATTAGAGTGTTAATGAGCCAAGTACTCCTACAGCACATTCACAGTAGGACACCCTTGTGCACTCAAAGTACTAAATAGAGATACATAATAAGAATGATAATTTGAGTCACCAGCAGATAACATGCTTGTGGACGGTTTCCAGATAGAAATAAATTATTTCATACACTGAACAAACATTACGTGAACCAAAATATATCTGAAATAAGTATATAAGCAATAAAAGGTAATGAAGGTATGTTATAAAGATGCCAGAGTTTACATTTGCTGACTATATAGTAGAGGTATTAAAGCTTTTCTCCGTTTTAAAAAAACATCACTTGAAATTGCCATGTTTTGGTTTTCTGACTTGATATATTTGCAGTTGCATTCGCCCACTCAACCCCTCCTCCCCAACCCAAATGAAGTGTGCAATTTGCAATGACAATGTAGGAACGCTCCATAGTTCAGCACCTGCTTATTGCAATATATATATATATATATATATATATCTATATATAGTATGTATATGTTTGTGTGTATGTAAATGTGTGTGTGTATCTATATGTGTATATGTATGTGTGTGTATGTGTATGTATATATGTGTGTGTATATGTATGTGTGTGTGTGTGTGTATGTATATATATATATATGAGTGTGTATACATGTGTGAGTATATATGTATGTGTATGTATACATGTGTGTGTGTGAGTATATATGTGTGTGTATGTATACGTGTGTGTGTGTGTGTATATATATATATGTGTATATATGTGTGTGTGTATGTATACATGTGTGTGTGTATGTATACGTGTGTGTGTATATGTGTATGTGTATATATGTAAGTATATATATATATATATATATATGTGTGTGTGTGTGTATGTATATGTGTGTGTGTGTTTGTATGTATATATGTGTGTGTATGTATATGTATGTGTGCGTGCATGCGTGCGTGTATGTATATGTTTGTGTATATGTATGTGTGTGTGTATGTTTGTGTATACACATGCATGTATGTGTGTGTGTGTATATATGTATATATATATGTATGTATGTATGTGTGTGTGTGTGTGTGTGTGTATATATATATATATATATATATATATATATATATATATGTGTGTGTATATGTATGTACCATTGATGAATGTGTCAGTCCTCTCTATGTTATCCTAGAATATTCAGGCATCTTATGGCCTAGGGAGCCACTCAAGTCACCTCCATATGTAGTATGTCATATAAGATCTTGTTAAAGAGGACAATTGCACATCTTAAAAGGATTTTCCATTTTATATATATATATATAGTTATAATTATTCTTGATACAAGCATGTAACCACCAGGGTAGGAGGCCTACCTTCACTGCCACATGGCCAGAGATAATCCATCTGGCGTCCCTAGCATATGTGTGGACCAAGGGAATAAATATCTGTGGGGGCCCGTAGCTGAGGTGAGTGGCCGTCACCGTTCAAGAGCCTCAGAAGTGAGAAGCACTTTCTGAGGAACAGCGGGAAGAAGTGGGGAGTCGTTGACTAGAGGACACCAAGGAGGAAAAGCCCAAGAGGACAAAGTGGATCATAACCTTTTCATCTCCTCACATATGCACCATGACCACCAATAGTGATCATGGTGGAGGGCGACCCCATCACGGACACTTGTCACACTCCTGTCCTGATCTTTACAGAAAATAGAAGCATATGCTAAAAATAAAATATCGGAGTGGTGCTGCTGGTTTTCTCAGCCATAGGAATCTGTATTTTTCTTGTGTTTATTTCTTAAAGAAGACCTCCAGTGGAAACACAACTTTCCATGTCTGCATTCCCTACCATACTCTACAATTCTTTTATGTATACTGGACTTACTTTTTGAACTGCTGCCTTGTCTGTGCTTTAAAAAAGCCTCCATCTTGATTCTTAGATTTCCCCAGCTTTCTCTTCCCCTCTGCTTTGCTATCAATCCCATGATGCTTCAGAACAACATCACATGACCAGCTAAAAACCATACCATTTCTGCATGCTGAGGGACACTGTGATTATCATTCTCTCTATATTCTCCTAAATAACCTGAGAAACCATAAGTATACAGCCAGGGAGGCTGCACTATATTCTTCTACATTATACCGGTGTGACAGGAACCTTTCTAAGTATCAGTGATAGCTGATGATAGAAGTTTCTGTCCCCCCCCCCCCCCCACCCTGTGTAATAATAGTGTGGTACGGCAACTGCTGAAGCCTGTGATGGGTGACACCTAGATCTCCATAGACCCAAGTAGAGAAAGCGTATCACCGAACCGGATTTACACTGTTGCTAAGCAACCATCCCAGTCTGATACATAGAGATAGAGGCAGCAAGAAAAAGAACAGATGAGAGACTGACACATGGAATGCCATAATAGAGCACTTGGGAAAGTTTAGTATTGGCCGGAGTGTCCCTTTAATAAAAGTTTTCCTGGCATTATGTAATCACGGCCGCCCACCACACAACAATTATTTACTCTGCATGTTAATTGAAAGGTTATACTTGTAAAGATCATACAGCAGCGGGACCATTCATGAAAATGTTGATCGCCCTGTACTTGAATACAATCGTGGGCAGATTGGTTAATTATAATTATCCAATTTCTTTTCTGCTCCCGGGCATTGCATTGACGTGGATCTAGAGAAGAAAATCTTTTCATAAATGGTTTTAGCGTTAATCTTAATTTTTTCATTTTCTCCTTCCAAGAGCCATAACTTTTTTATGTTTCCGTCAATGTAGCCGTATGATGGCTTGTATAATGCAGGAAGAGTTGTCATTTTTATTGGTACAATTTTGGGGTACGTAAAATATTTATTTATTTTGAGGGGAATGGAAAAAACGCAAATCCATGAACATATTTTTTTTTCGTTTTATACCATGTGCCGTGCAGTATAAGTAATACGTTATCTCTATTTTACAGGTCATTAAGGCTGCGGTGCCACCTAATATGGATACTTTATTTTTCAGGTGAACCATTTAACAAAAAAAGAATATTTTTTTAATGAAAAAATATATTTTTTTTTGGGGGGGGGGTGTAGATTTAAAAATGTAATAAAGTTTATTAAACTCAATTTTACACTTTTTTTTTGCCTTACTAGAGACAAAGCGATCTTATGATCACTTGTATAAAGCTTTTTCTAATACATAGTATTCCAAAGCATTATTGCCTGACAGTGTATTATTGACAGGCAACCTGATAGGCAGTTGCCAATGGCAGACCTGGGGGTCTTTAGTTTGCCCCCCGACTGCCATGGTAACCCATCGGTGTCCCGTGGGCTGACATAGGGAGCCCCCTCCCTCTGCCAAACACCTTCATTGCCACGGTCACTATTGACCATGGCTTATGAGGGCTTAAGCTGCCAGGATCTAAGTTATCTCCGATCCCGGCAGTTGCAGCAGGCGTCCTGCCGCTGATTTCGGTACAGTGGCAGCACCCATGAGATCCGAGTGGCGGATTATCCTGTGGTGCCGGATTGGTGCACTGCCTGGCCCTTTCTGTAACACCCATAGATTTCAATGGAGAGACTACCTCTCTGTTTAATTCTATGGGGACAGTGGGTGCCGTGAATTGGCAAATGGGTGTCACTAAACCCTTGTTCTCCTGATAGGTGATCACATGATGGGACCCCCACCTATCAGGCATTTATCCTGTCAATACCATAAATATTTATGATGGGGAATACCCCTTTAAGGAAATTTTTTTACCACCCTGTATTCTGACGAGTTGTTTTGTACGGGTTGATACAATACATTATATGGATTTCAAATATTTAAAGGGGTACCCCCCAGAATCGACATTTATCACTTATTTACAGGATAGATAATTGCGTGTTTGCTAAGGGCCCCACCGCTGGAACCCCCACCGATTCTGAGAACAGGGGTCCCGAACCCCCTGTTCCTTTTCACTACTTGACCGCAGTGAAAAGGACATTGAATGGAGCGGTGGTCGAGAATGCGCAATCCATTTTCCGCAATGGATTTTGTTGCGGAAAATCCGCAGCTTAATACAGTAGCAGCAGAGTGGATGAGATTTGAAGAAATCACAAATTGACGTGCGGTGCGGTTTTTTAATCTGCAGCACGTCAATTGTATTTGCTTAATCGCTGCTTATTTGTTGCAGGTTTTCCCTATTGAATTCAATGGGGAGGTAAAACCAGCAACAAATAGCAGAAAAACAAAAAATGCAACTCAGAAAAAACCCCAAAAACTTTACTTTCTTCGTTCAGGCTAGCTTCCTGGGATGACCTTTCATTCCATCAGAGGCTGCAATGGTCACATGGGATGAAACGTCAGCCCAGGAGGCCGGGATGCAGGACGGTGAAAGGATGTGTCGCCATGGCTACGTAAGTATGAAAAGTTTTTTGCTTTTATGTGCAGTTTTCCATAACGGACATTCCGGCTAAAAAACTGCACCACAATTTAGTGCGGTTTTTCAGCCGGAATTCCCTGCTGCGCACAGGGCGGATACGGTGTGTGCTTTTTTATGCAGAGTATCGGCCCTGTATGAACATAGCTTTCGAAGTCTAAGGCTGGGTTCACACGACCATGTTACATCCGTAATGGACGGAACGTATTTCGGCCCGGAAGTCCCGGACTGAACACACTGCAGGGAGCCGGGCTCCTAGCATCATAGTTATGTACGATGCTAGGAGTCCCTGCCTCGCTGCAGGACAACTGTCCCGTACTGTAATCATGTTTTCAGTACCGGACAGTAGTTCCACGGAGAGGCAGGAACTCCTAGCATCGTACATAACTATGATGCTAGGAGACCGGCTCCCTGCAGTGTGTTCGGTCCGGGACTTCCGTCCGAAATACGTTCCGTCCATTACGGACGTAACATGGTCGTGTGAACCCAGCCTAAGGGAACGACGGATACAGCCGAGTACAGCGTTCGGCTGTTTTTGGTCAGTCCCATAGACATTGAATGGAGCGGCAGGCGCATGCTTGACCGCGCTCCATCAAAGCCTCTTCTCACGGCAGGGGGTGCAGTATGGAGGATCTGGGGTTTCCTGTGGATAGGTGATAATTGTCTAATTCTGGGACAACCCCTTTAATTATTTAATGATTATATGTTTTAATGTTTTTTTGCAGTTTTTTTTATTTTATTTTAGTTTCCATATGAAACCATATAATGTCTAGGAATATAAATATACATCTAAATTATGCCCAAACAGGCAAACTACTTTCTAAGGACCCATGCTTCTTATAAAAATAGCTTAAGGCTAAGTTCACATGGGGCGGGTACGCTGCATAAAAGCACGCAGCTTATCCGCCCTTAGCGCCGCAGGGAATTCCGGGCGAAAAACCGAACAAAACTATGGTGCAGTTTTTCATCCCAAGAGCCTGTGATTTGCTGTAGCGGCAGTCACATGGTATGAAGTGTCATCCCAGGAGGCCGAACCTCTGACGTCATCCAGGCCGGCCTCCTGGAATGATGTTTCATCCCATGTGACTGCCGCTACAGCCTGTGATTGGCTGCAACAGTCACATGGGATGAATCGTCATCCCAGGAGGCCGGCCTGGAGGAAGAAACACAGACTGCTGGGTAAGTATAAGATTATTTTTTTTCTGAGCTGCGTTTTTTTGTGACAGAATAGCTGTGAACCTGCTGAAAAAAACGCAACAACTGCTATAGGTTGCGGGTTTACAAATAAGCAGCATTTACGCAAATACAGTTGACACGCCGCGGAATAAAATTCTGCATCGCAGGTAAATTTCAAAGGGTTTTTTCCGCTCAGTATTTACGCAGCGTGTGGATGATTATTTTCCGTAACAAGTTCCGTTATGGAAAATCCGCAGTATTTACGCAACGTATGAACAGTGAACATAGAGTGCCCCCTCCAGTTGCAGGAAATGCTCCCCAGCTGTAACAAACATATAACTTGTTTTGCAGGAAAAAGTTCTTCCACTATAAATTTCTAGGACCTTTCAATAAGATATATCATATCAATTCCATTGGTCGGGGTTTGGCACAGGTCCCTAGAATGAATGGGTCAGAGCTGTTTTTATGGAGCCCTTATGTGTGGCCACCTCTTTAATAAAAAGGGAGGTGGAAAGACCTATAAGCTCTCCTGGGTGGCCACACGTAGCCGACACAGCTCGGTATCCCTGGATATTAGTGATGCCTCCTACACCAAAGTAGCTCATGCAGTTTGTCAACCAATGGAGGTCTGAGCTCAACTCTTCCCAATGATGTCATCTTCTGACATAACTGGAAAATATCAGAATTCTGTCTACTGTGTTGACACCCAACAGTCCCAAATTATTATTATGCAAGAAAGTGCAAGTTCTTAGCAATGCAGTAATCGTTCAATTTATATTTACTTGATATATTTAACAGTAATTCCTGGAAATGTAAGTAATTGAGACTTTGACTGAGTCAGAAATTTGGTTTCCTGCATTGATAACAGATGTTGGGTGACATCCACTAATGGCAGCCATTATATGTGTGCACCGGAGTGGTCACCAATCTTTTAGAAGTCTCTGCATGATAAAAAGGACAGTATCGGTTTGCAGAGCTAAATGACATAATCCAAGTTTATATGAGTCTATGGAAGTTCTCTGTGGGCACCGTAATGTCAGCCATTGGTGGTTGTCACCCGGCATCTGTTATCTGAGAAAAAATCCAAAGAAGTTAAAAAGGGCTGAATGTACAATTAAGACTTGACACTTTAAGAAGACAACTCAAGGGCTTATATTTACAGGCCCTAGTATATATATATATATTTAAATACTATAACAATTCAGAAAAATCTACTCACCCAGAAGATGAGGTTAAAGATGAACATAGTGATTTTGATGCAGAGTAGGCACCCACGTGTCATACTCATTTTCTTGAGTTCTAGAAGCAAAAGAAAAGAGAGATCCAGATACAGGACAATAACTCGGTTCTCCTTTTTGGTCTCCCCTGAAGTTTGCTCTTCTGGAATAGACTGTACCCCACTGAAGGAACAGCTGTCCGCAACCCCCCAACGGCCCCTATAAACTCCTTTCCAGCGAGCATTTCGACCCCGAGGTGGAGAGCTCTGACTGTAGCTGAGGTCATCACTACTGGACGTTTGCATCGTCCTCGCTTTAGACCAAAATCCTACTATAGAAAAGTCACTTCAATCTCTGTCCACGTTGCAGTCCAGAACAGCTGAGCTTATTCCTTGTATTTAGGATTCTGTATAGGAACGCTTATTTCCATGTTCTCTTCTACACATCCAGACCAAGAGTTCCTATAAGAATGTTTTCATTCCTAGACGTGATTTGTATTAAATAAAAGTCTTTCGACTTAAGACCTAGTAAGCAATGTACAGAGAATGCCATATAACAGTCAATGCTTCATATAATCGCGTTTCGACTGCGCCAGGGAGCTTACGCTTTAAGGGTAGTGAGCCATGAATTATACATTTTGGAAAAGTGAATATATTTAGGATACCACAGAAAGAGGAGAAATAACATTGCCGTATTTAGTATGATCAAATTCAAATCATTACTGCCTTTGATCTTCTACAGTAGTTTGTAGAGCACCCCCCGCTTGGCGGTTGACAGCCCACACTAATTAGAGGTTCGGTTTCCACATACCCTTGGGCCTTCTTTCATGTTATCTCTCACAAGTATTAGATACAAAGGCAACAAAAAAGTACGAAAATATTTGGTGAAAAAGCTACGGCTTTCACCATATGGGTCAAATGTTATGCTCCTCCATCCAAGACTGGACCACGGCTGAAGCCTTCAGAGGAACGCTTAGCTTCACTACAAAAGAGATCATGAGGTTAGGCTTTTAATACATTTCTATTTTACTGCTGATATCTTGTTTCCCTACAGGTCAAAGTGGAATCCGAGACATCCACGTTCAACACTACCCCTTTAGATCAATGGCACGGTTCCATGGACAGTCAGGAAAAGATAACCAGACGGTCATTAACAGCAAACAAAGCAGGGCAGATATCTATTATTGCATCTCTTAATTCCCAAGCCGCTCCAGTAAAAATGTCAGCACAAATTACTTAAAGCAGGAGAACTTATCCATAATTATAAAGTCTTTAGCAACACTAGAGGTCCTGAAAAGGACAAGCTCTAAATAGAAAATCTCAGTGGAATTCACATTAACATTCAATACATCGCCCCCTATGCTACATTTCAGCTGATGAAACAGCCCATTACAATTCTAACAATTAATGATTGTGGTCCTCAGTGGGATATCTTCATTTATGTCCTAAAGACAACATGACTGTCTTGGCAGGAAGTATCGAAAAATATTCTAGCCCCTTGCAAAATTCCTGTCAGAAGGTTTTAACATCAACCATCAAGAACCAAGTGCCGAGGATGGAACCACAAAACTATGTATTTTCCTACAAATCAATAGGCAAAGGGATGGTATAAAGCGTGAACAAATATATCATGCTGCAAATAAAACCTCTGACAGGACAACCTTGGATTGTGACCCACCAACATAACTCTAGATTGTAGACCACTTTTATCCAAAAAGATTCTGAAAATTCATACGTAGATATCTTTTTGCATATACAGTCTATGGTCTATAAAATATGGAGATCCGGGATCTCTTGGGAAATAAGATGTGATTTCAAGACCTAATCAAAAAGACTTAAAGTCTATAACGCTCTACGGTACTAGAAGAATCGGTTATTACGTGTAAGTCTAACAATATACAGCCTCTTATAAGTATATAATGACACTAATTTTTACATTATGGCAAAAACCCAAATCATATCGAAACCGAATTATTCAACACAACATTCATGGTGACGGTAAAATATACAAAGTGGTAGGAGGACGCTCTTGGTCAACTGTATAGTTGAAGAGGTTAATAAAGATGGTGAGAAAGAGAAAAACCAAAAGAGAATTTCCAAAGCAGAGCTAAACTGGTGAAGAAAGTCAGATACCAACAGAGGTCAAGAGGCAAGGATGATGGATCGGAGGAGGTGAGGAGGTCATGTTTTCCCAGTGTGCTCCGAATTTAGATATTCATGATGGATAAAGTCCTCCATGTGTGGATGGTCCTCACGTGTAAGAGGATCTGGGTCGGGTGCCAATTTTAAAAGTGCAGTCCACCTCTTGCCGGTTCTATAACAAGAACATCACTTCTTAAAGTGGTATGCACTCACATTCTCCGCAGAGATGTTCGGAAAGTCCTCTGTCAGCTCCTGAGGGACAAGCTGGCATAAGTGACCATTGAAACGAAAGCCGTGTTCCTCAAGTCGGGATCAGCAAGGGTTATCCCTGGTACATAGATGTAAAAATACCGCTACTATACACATCTATAGAGAGAGACCTCGGCTTCTCCGGATTGCAGGACACTTCTACACTTTAGGGCTATGCAGCATTCACCATCATAACTTATGCATTGAACTAACGTGGTCCGTTATCTTCGAGACAATGCAGAAAATTGAGAACCTGCTTAGGATCAGTTGTGATCAATGAAAAATATTAATGAATATAAATCCTACGGGGGGCTAACACAAGGTGAGGGGATGCAGAGAAGGAGAATTGCAGTCAACGGTTGCAGTAATATGCATCTTCCATAGATTGTCTTGTCGTCAGAGGATCTTTTTCACTGTCTGTTCTGCATTCTCAGCAAATAACCACTTTCCTCTTCTTTTCTCTCGGAGTTTGCTCTCAGACCTTGCAGCTCTCGGAAGCGAAATATTCAGGGAGCTTTGTATATTCCAAATGCACTTTCCAGATGCGTCTCATCATTAGGCTCATGAATTCCATTATTAACAATTAGAAAAGAATTCCGGTATGAGATCTCAGAACTGCAGAAATCCGCGTTACACCAACACATCCAGTCTTGCTTGTTTTACCCCCCCCCCCCCTCAACAACAAAAAAAATCCTTCGAGTGCTGACAGCTCGTGATCCTGCTCCTTACAAGGACAGTGGTGAGAGGACATGGGAGATGGGGAAAGAGGACAGCGGAGCCAAAGGGGAAAATATTGGTAGTCAAGGCACAGAGAGGGTCAGGGATTTGAGAGGGGGGAGCAGCGGATGAGGAAATTGGAGAGAGATCAAAGTAGATATAGGAAGAGCAAGGGAAAGCAGAGCAATATATATATATATATATTCAGAGAGGAGAGAGTGAGGGTTACAGCGGATAACTGGGACAGATGGGAAGCGAAGCAGGCAGCCAGCGAGGTAGTAACACACTCATATCTGTATATGTGAAAAAAGATTACTTAAATGAAAGTGGAGCAGCAGAGCTGAGTGTGGGCTGGGATGTCACCCGGCACTGCAATGCAGCAACTTGTACAAAAAAGCAGAAAAAAGAAAATCTTGCACAGCCGTAGGGTCAGCTCTGCTGTAACTCCATTGTAGGGTTCTAATTTTAAAGACACAAGACCCATCCCAGATCAATGACAGATGGAAGCTGACAGACGCAATATGCGTAGCTATGTAGATAATGATCTGGCACCAGCAGGATAATGAAGCCCCTTTAACTAGAGTCGGATGCCGTCGCATCACACATTTCTGACTAACGCATTAGACGCTGCAATGTGATTGGGATTATTCATTGAAATAATAAGGTTCACAAATAACGGGGGTTGTAGGAGTCTTGACAATGGTCTCAATAATGATGGTTTTCTTTTATAGGGCACTAAACCTAAACCGTCAGTCTAACTTATCTCCAGTTAATTTCCAGCTATTGTTTCCTGTTATCAACCATCAGTCATTACTTTACCTCACATATCTCCAGTTCTCAGGACCTCCACGGACATTTATATACATAGGTATGGATAACATTAGAAGATGTTTTTATTTTTGTTAGTCTTGGGATTTAGATTTACTGCCCCTTTAAATCGTGCATACTATATGCATATGATTTCAGAGAACATGTTAACCTCATGTTGTACAGTAGTCTGATCATTATCTTCTATTGTACTTTCCTTTTACATCCAAGTGAACAGGGCTGAGGTGCAATACCAGACACAACCCATGGACAGGGGTGGCGCTGTTTCTGAAAAAACTATCCTTTTTTTTTCTAATTTCATACAACCCCTGTAAGAATATTGAACAAAAACCCTGGTAATAAATAGTTGCTTGGCACAGAAACTTTGACCAGTGTTCCACCGCCACAGTCACAAAATTGGGCAGATTTACTAAGATTGGCGTTTCATATGCCAGTCTTGGCTTTCTGCTCCACTAGAGTGAGATGCAACAGATTTAATAAATCTGTTGCATCATTCCGCTGGCCGTGCGCAACAATAGTAGCGTAATGACCGCCACCGTTCACAAACATAGAATAAAAAAAATGTATACTCACCTCACCGGTGGTCTTCACTTTTCCGCTCAGGTTCACTCAGCATGACGCGGGCCATGGGGGTCCTTGTATAAAATCTGAACCAGGGTCCCCACTTATCATGCGCAATTTATAATACTGGTGTCTTCATATGTGGCAAAGTCAACTTTGGGCCCCCTCAGATACCTGGATCTAGGTGCGACTGCTAATTTTGCACCCCCTGTAGCTTCACCCTTGGGCCAGAAGTGTACCCAGATCGTAACCTAAAGTTCCCTTTACACAGCCAGACATGGGCCGTGAAAACGAGTGCCGATTGACTATACAGCACATCGATCGGCGCTGGTTTGCTCCTTTTACAAAGTGCAATAATCTGTAATGTATGGGGACAAATGATCGTTCCTACAATCGTTCGTCCCCCATGCATTTACATCATGCCAACAGCACATGCCCTGTTTACAAGGAAATGTGTTGCCAACTAGCGACAATTTTATTGGCCACATTAGAGCCACTCAGCTTGCTCATTGGCTGATCGTTGCCTTGGCAATAAGTGGAAACGATCGTTCATATGAACGCTTATTTGCCTGATCATTGGCCCATATAAAAGGGCCTTGAAGGGGTTTTCCCATAATCAATATTTATCCCCTATCTACAGGATAGGTAATTAATATCCAATCGATGGGGTCTGACCACTGGGACCACCATCGATCACGAGAACGAGGTTACCTTGCCGTTCCTGGGAGCCCCATATGAATGGAGCGGTACTGCACATGCTCGGCCACCGCTCCATTCATTTCTATGGGGCTGACGAAGATAGCGCTCAGCAGCCCCATTGAAATGAACGTAGTGGTGGCCGAGCATGCGCACTACCGCTCCATTCATATGGGGCTCCCAGTAAGGGCAAAGTAAGCCTGTTCTCGTGATCGGTTCGGGTGCCCACGGTCGGACCCCCACCGATCAGATATTTATCACCTATCCTGTGGATAGGTATAAATATTGATTATGGGAATACCCCTTTGTTTAAGGAAAGGGGGGATCCCATAGGTGAAATGTCTGATCCAATTTAATTCTTCCTATGGGTATCTTGGAACCAGTTTCATTAGAGTGTTTTTTGCGGTTGGTCAAAAATGTAAGCGAAATCTTATACCCCATAAACTGCATATACTCCGGGGATCATTGCCAGGAAGACATTATATACTCATTCATTTTTGCGCGTTCATTCCCTGTGAATATTCTGGCTCGTACACCACGGGATGTGTTTATTTTAATTTACACAGGAAAAGACGAATAACGTTATTAACATTCGTTGTTATAATCTGGTATTAGTTTTACAAACTGGCTGACAGACTCGTCTTTCCATTGCCGTATTATAAATGCCAATATAAACTCCGATTACTGTATGGAGATATTATCCAGGGAATGAAAGCCAGCCGCTACAATGTCAAGCTGAGGAATGGTTTCTTTACAACGCTAGGTCAGACATATCCCACCTGTGGTTGACGTGCTTGTCTCCATCTAAATATTTATTCTCCCATATTCTGACACACATTCCCTGAATTGTATGCGAGGTTCTGTTTTCATTGGCTGGATGAGATATTAATGTGTTGGAATGAGTAGCACGATGTTGAGATACATGTCTACAAGCCATGACTAACTGTATGTACGTGATCATGTAGATGTCTGAAGCACATCTGTAGGGCACGTGAGATGTGAGACTCCAGACATTAAAACCCATGTCTTGGGGTTTGAGACAAAGATGTGACCTCCAGAGGCCTCTTGACCTTCTTGGAAGTGGACCTGAAGACTCCAGGTTAGCTTAACAGATCCAGTGGTTTTCAGATGTACTCAGTGAAAGACGTTCATGTCTACACATGTTTTATCCACTTCAGAGGTCTTATTAGGGTCTGGACTATGCAAGTTAAAGGAGATCTCCAAAATCACCCGCTCAGGACCCCTCTCTATTAGCCAGAGTGAAGAGCCGTTCACAAGCAGCAGCTCTGGCGGACTCGAGCTGTCCATGTATTACATCAGTAATTCAACAGAATGTGCTCCATCTAATACTACATTTCCCCTGAAGAGGCACTGTAGGAAAAATGACAAGCTGGATGAACACTACAGCAGAGCAGGGAGGTATCTCCCCACTCTGCCATTCGAGGGGTTGTCCCACAAAACACATGTATCCCGTATTCACAGGATAGGGGATACATGTGCATACTTGCCAACTGTCCCGAATTTGCCGGGACTGTTCTGAATCTACAGAGACAGTCCCGGCAAATTACTGTCCCGGGACTTGTCTCGGCAACTGCTACATTCAATTGTATCTGTGTCCTCAGGACACAGATACAATTGAATACTATGGCAAAGCAGAAAACTATGCGCTTTGCCGACGTTGCCCTTATATGGACAGTGAAGTCAGGGCTCTCTCTATGAGCGTAACTCACGACCAGGGCGTCAGCAACGCTTTTGCCAGGGATTCCGGCGCTCGAGGAGTAGCCCATGACTTCACTGTCCATATAAGGGAAGTGATGTCAGGGGCACCTCCTGCAGCGGAATCACCGGCCATAGCATTGCTGATGCCTGGCCGGGGATTCTGCTCATAGAGGGAGCCACAATGGCTCTATCTATAGAGACAGGGAGGGGGGATGGGGGCTATCCACAGGGGGAGTATGTGGCACTATGTACAGGGGGCACTATCTACAAAGGGGCACTGTGTGGCAGAATCTACAGGGGGGAACTATCTACAAGCGGGGGCTGTGTGTGGCCCCCAGGGGATGGGGGGCTAGTCAAAAGTTTGCTATGGGGCCCAGTCTTTCCTAGTTAAGCCCTGGCTGGGAACCCCAGCAATGCCTATCATAAAGGCACTATAGTGTAGAGAGCTGTGCCCCCTAAGATAGATAGATAGATAGATAGATAGACACACAGATTGATTGACAGCTCTTCCTTTAAGAATTTGCATGCAGTCACAGCTGTCAATCACTCTGAGTGGGCGGGGGAAAGAAGGACTCACAGGCTTTCTCTATGAGTCCTGGTAACATTTAAACAGCGTTTTACTTTCAAATGCTAAATAAAATAATAGAAAACTATATATCCCCGAGCTCAGCATCTCCCCCTCTATCATATGCTGTCTACAGATAAGGGAGCATAGGAGACCTAGCCACTTGGAGGGTATGGATTGTGGCAAATTTTACTGTTAATGACAGTTTTATTTATTTTATTTTTTTTGAAACATTAGTTTTATGGACAAGTTTATTTAGTGCTCATTTCACAGCTTTCCATATCCGTGCTTTATAAAGATTATATTGTCCTGAGCTCAATTAGGCACAAAAACAAGTATAGAAGCTCAAATTAGAATTTGGAGAATAAAACCTGGAGAGCCCCCCAATCAATCACATAAAACAGGCCTTTCAGCCAAAGAGACTATGGAAGCAGAATGACCCCATGCTGATATATGGTTTCACATTACATATACAATCTAATCACGCTCTGCAAGAAAACATTAAGCGCACTACAGCTGTGTATAATCTTGAGCGCGTTTTCTGCCTTTGCCAGTGTCATGGGATGTTCTTGAGTACTTTTTTAAAATATTAAAGCCAGGCTTTTCACAAATTTTACCAACTCGTATTTCTTTCCCACAAAAAGACTCATCAATCCTCTCTTCGTTTCTCTATAGGCCATATGACTCAGAAATGTAAAACACATCTGGATCTGAGAAATTCTTAAATTCTGAAAAAAAAAGGCACCGAAAGAAATACCAGTGCACCCACACGTGTCCTGTTTGCTAAGCAGCGGGCTAAATATGTTGTGCCCAGCAACAATGGGTATAGTCTGCACGTCACTCAGATAGAGCTTCATGCCTTTGAGAAGATCCACTTACAGTCTACCCTATAAACAGCATGAAAATTGGCAAATTTTTGGGGCTACTGGGGTCTTAATAGTCAGGCCCCTACCAATCAATGACCTATGACCGATTCTTTCGATGTCCTCATATATCCATTATATTCATACACAGTGATGAATCATTAGAAAATAGGGATGATTTTCGAAGACCAGCATTTTTTTGCCGACTTTTAAAAAAAACGAGTCCTACAAAAAGTTTTCTATGGGGATTGCACTTTTTCGTTCTGCAATATAAATGGTATCCTTATAATAAAAGCTCCCATCTATACCAGTTAATGTTTCAGATAAGCACACTCCAAGAATAGCACTTCTGTGAAATCGATGCAATTTATCAATAAAGACGTGAAGCCTGGAGCTTTAGAACCAAACTCATCCCCTACTTTCTATCACTGGCAGCAGATTCCTGTGTTTAGTCATAGATCATGCTACCAAGAACTGTATTAAATCCCAAAAAAGGAAGGTTTACTGTGATCTTGATGAGGAGAGTCTGTCACTAGGACAGCCGCCTTTAAAGGGCATCATCCATCACTTTGGCAAACTTCTGTAATGTACAAGATGCCCTTAAAAAGGTGCACCTGTAAGTTCCAATGCAGGGGCCAAAAGGAAGAGAGCGCTAGAAACAAATAACGCACTCTTACCCCTAATCAAAGGGGTTGTCTGGTTTCAGCAAATTAATGTAATTTGGAAAAAAAACTAGCTTGTTGTTATTCCGTAGGAACATTCATGGTTTACTTCCAGTGGATAAAATTCTGTCCATGGTTATGTGATGGACACACAGGTGCTGGTATCGATACATGGTCATGTGATGGACACACCGCTGCTGCGATGGTTACATGGTCATGTGATGGACACACCGGTGCTGGGATCGTTACATGGTCATGTGATGGACACACCGGTGCTGGGATCGTTACATGGTCATGTGATGGACACACCGGTGCTGGGATCGTTACATGGTCATGTGATGGACACACCGGTGCTGGGATCGTTACATGGTCATGTGATGGACACACTGGTGCTGGGATCTTTACATGGTCATGTGATGGACACACCGGTGCTGGGATCGGATCATTACATGGTCATGTGATGGACACACTGGTGCTGGGATCATTACATGGTTATGTGATGGACACACTGGTGCTGGGATCGGCAGTAACTCTTTCAGCACCCTCGACAGTGCATTCCGATCACCATATCGAGTAACCTGTTTAAAAAAAAAGAGGTTCGTACTTACCGAGAACTTCCCGGCCGTTGCCTTGGTGACGCGTCCTTGGTGACGCGTCCTTGGTGACGCGCCTCTCTTGACATCTGGCCCCACCTCCCTGGATGACGCGGCAGTCCATGTGACCGCTGCAGCCTGTGCTTGGCTTGTGATTGGCTGCAGCCTGTGCTTGGCTTGTGATTGGCTGCAGCTGTCACTTGGACTGAATTGTCATCCCGGGAGGTCAGACTGGAGGAAGAAGCCGGGAGTTATCAATAAGTCAGAACTTTTTTTTTTTTACACGTTCACGTATATTGGGATCGGAAGTCACTGTCTAGGGTGCTGAAACAATTTAACTCTTTCAGCACCCTGGACAGTGACTGTCTCCTGCCGGGTTCGGTCAAAACGAGTTCGGCCGAACCCGGTGAAGTTCGGTTCGCTCATCTCTAAGACACTCCGTTCGGATGTTTGTAAACAGAAAAGCACGTGGTGCTTTTCTGTTTACATTCAGTTTGACAGCTCTTGCGCGAATCACGCAGTTCGCACGGAAGTGCTTCCGTGCGACCTTCGTGGTTTTCACGCACCCATTGACTTCAATGGGTGCGTGATGCGCGAAAAACGCCGATTTTTAGAACATGTCGTGAGTTTTTTTCAGCGCACTCACGCTGAGCAAAACTCACGGCACTGTCTGCATGCCCCCATAGACTTGTATAGGTCCGTGCGACCCGCGTGAAAAGCACGCGAGTCGCACGGACGTATATCACGTTCGTGTAAATGAGGCCTAACCGTTCATAAATTGACCTGCGGTGCGTTTTTTTTAATCCGCAGCATGTCAATTTATGCTGCGGAATCGCTGCTTTTCTATTATGGGTTTTCCCCATTGAATTCAATGGGAGCTAAAACCCGCAACAAATAGCAGATGTTGCGAATTTTGTGCCACAAAAATCGCAACTCAGAAAAAAAAAAGTCTATACTTACCCAGATCTCTATGCTTCTCCGTCCAGTCCAGCCGCGAGGGATGACGTTTCATCCCATGTGACTGCTGCAGCCAATCACAGCCTGCAGCGGACAAATGGGATGAAACATCATCCCAGGAGGCCTTGCTGCAAGATGGCAGAAGGCCATGACTACGGTCGGTAAGTATGGGCATTTTTTTTACCTGCTATTTTCTGCAGAGGACATTCTGGCCGAAAAACTGCACCACAATTTGGTGTGGTTTTTCGTCCACAATTCCCTGCGGGACCAGGGCGTATGCGCTGTGTACTTTTACGCAGCGTATCTGCCCTGTGTGAACATATCCTAACTGTAACGAGCCGTGCACCTGTGTGTCCATCACATGACCATGACAGAATTTTATCCACTGGAAGTAAACAATGAATATGTCTGCTGAATAACAACAAGCAGAGATCTGTAAAACCGTGAGAAATTAATACAGAATGTATTTGAGAAAATTGTTTAACTTTTAATTATACAAAAAATTATGTTAATTTGCTGAAAGAGGACAACCCCTTTAAGAACTCTCGGCCAATCAGAAAAGAGCTCATGTGATTGACTTGACTGAAGAAAAGTCCTATATGGTGGGGAACTGGCCACATGTGAACCCTTTTAAAACTTCCCATGTGTTTATAATGCGCTCTTCGTTTTGTCCCTTTTTGGTACTTCAAGGGGTAATTTAGTAGCTGCAAATGCCTTGGATCACCGGGGAAAATAAAATGAACCCCTTCACTTTGTTGACCACCAGGGAATTCAAAATTTACCCATTTACTACCCTATACCCCCAGAGATTTAGAAAAGTTTAGAAAAACTAAAAAGGCAACTGCAGGGGAGGGTACTTTGCCTCTTGCTCAGGACCTCACCGTCTATAAAAATGACTCACACGCTGTGTTTTCAGGTGTATTTCGGCGCTTAAACTACCCGACATACGCCCGAAGAAAATGGTAGCTGAACGCCTACAAACATCTGCCTATTGAATTCAATGAGAAAAACTGTGTTTCTCTAAGACGGGGCGTTTTTTACGCCGCCATTTTAAAAAACAGCGTGTGAAAAAACGCCCTATAAAAAGAAAGAGCATGTCCCTTTTTGAGCCGTTTTTGGAGCTGTTTTCCATTGTCAATAGAAAAGCAGCTCCAAAAACGGCTCCGAAAAACGTCTGACAAAAACGTTTTTAGTAAAACAGCTGAAAATCAAAGGCTGTTTTCTCTGAAAACAGCTCCGTCATTTTCTGCCGTTTTTTATTGAACGTGTGAACATGCCCTCAGACTGAGCCGGCTTTAGACGGACGCTAAAGTAATGTCTCCCCTCTCCACCCCGCAGAATAGCCAATGGGAATAAAGCTTCCATATATTCTCATAAATACGCCACGCCATTAATTCCATTCCCTCAATTATCCATTTATTAAGATGCCCTCATTCAAAGTGGCCTGTACTGGAGATATATATATATATTTAATGCAGAAGACAGACAAAAATACAGATATAATATGTGATTACCCAATAGCAGCCAAAAATTGTTGATTTTTAGAAAAATGGCGATCATCTCAGACGGTACAACATTTCCCCGAACTTTAAATTAAGTCAAAGTAAATCACTTCTGCTCCTTGGAATTTCCATTCCATCCCATTCTCCGGTTGCTAGGTGACAGCTTACTGACATTGAGCGCATTTCTTAGCCCTGTGTCAATAGCTCAGCGGTGCTGGGAAGGTCCCACATCTGTATAAACATTTCACAGTGACCACAGTATGGCACAGGAATCCGGAAGACTAATGATTATAAGTGGAGGAGAGCCGGGCTCCCTGAAAATGTCTATTTAAATTGTCAGAACCCATTGCCAAAAGGTGAAGTTCTCATATGACTGACTGCAAGCAATTATATCTAAGCCTGGCTTATAATATGCTAAAGACGGCTTTGTGGCATGGGATTTCAGACCAATGCAGCAACCATGATGACACCTGGACTGTGTATGGTCAGGGCCGGCATCCAGATTGGCGGCGTCCCACGGGAAAAACATTGGGTTGGGGCCCCTCCACTTTTTAGAGTATATCTTGTATATCTTATAGTTACATAGGTTGAAAGAAGACATAGGTTCATCAAGTTCAACCTTTCTCAATCAATTACAGGTCTTTTATTGCTGGATTAGTCAAAAAAACGTCAATGCCATTCGTCAGTAAATAATCATCTAGCTTTTTTTTTTTTTTTAAATGCTGACGTAGTATCTGCCATCACTACCTCTTGGGGTAACGCAATCCATAGCTTGACTACACTCAGGGTATGTTCACACAGGCTATTTTTTGTCGTTTTTCAGGCCGTAAACATCCTGAAAAACGGCTGAAAAATCGGAAGCAGAACGCCTAAAACATCTGCACATTGATTTCAATGGGCAATACGGCGTTCTGTTCCGACGGGGCGTTATTTTACGCCTCAATTTCAAATAACGGCTCGTAAAAAGAAGTGCATGTCACTTCTTGAGACGTTTTTGGAACCGTTTTTCATTGACTCAATAGAAAAACAACTCCAAAAACGGCGTAAAAAACTCTGCAAAAACCGTTTGTTGATTAAAAAACCTTGAAAACAGCTCCATATTCTCAGCCATTTTTTGATAAGCCATGTGAACATACCCTAACTGTAAAGAACCCTTTCCTATATTGATGTCTGAAACGTCTTTCTTCCACACGCAATGAATATCCCTTGGTCCCTTGTAAAGTCATTGGAAGGAACAGATCATGTGATAGTTCTTTGCATTTACCATATTTGAAGGCACTCAGGCTTATTGACCATTGTGCCCATGACTGGGTGGCAATGGAGGGGTTAACAAAGCCACGTTTTGCTAGTGGGATTGTTCTATGCCTTGTTGATAATAAAGGGGCCTATAGGGTACGGGGTACCCGCCTACAGGGCGTTTTTTGGGGGAGCTAGGGCGGTCTTACCCACCCTCCCCATTCTGGGTTTATAAGGGTAGTGCGGGAAGACATCTTTCTCTTTTGGCCGAGTACACTTACCTGATTGTCCCACCCTTCCTCCCTATTTTCAGTGTGTTTGACTTGTTATAAAATATATATATATATACAAAAAAAAAATGTTGATATGCTTATTGTAGATGCAATGTCATGTTTGTCTCTAATCTATTTAGATGTTAGCCATTGGGCTGCAAATTTTTGTATTATACAGTCTGATTTTGTTTACAAAATTGATGTCACAGCAGGCGGTATTTGTCTGGATAAGGTATGACCTACATGCCCTTCCTTAGGCCGGCTGGCATACGGGTATATATATTCAAAAGTGTTATGGTTTAGGGTTATACATTAGTAAATATGCAAATAATAAATATAATAAAGCTATGGCCGACCCTTCGTGTCAACCCACGTTTAAAAGTACATTGGTTGTTGGTCATGTTATTTTAAGTAACGGTGTCATAATCCAACCTAGCGGATTATAAAAGGTTCAGCATGCACACAGTCATACTTTCTTATACATGTTAATAAGATCACCTCTAAGGCGTCTTTTTTCCAAGCTGAACAAGCCCAATTTTTCGAGCCTTACAGTGTAAGAGACACCTCCCATCCCATTTAATAATCTATTCGCCCGTCTTTGAATCCTCTCCAATTCTCCTATATCCTTTATTACAATGTGGAGCCCAAAACTGAATTCCATTTTCAATATGTGGCCTTACAAGGGATTAATGGAGGGGTAATATTACATTTGAATCACTGGTTTTTATCTCTCACATTTTTTTTTATACACCCTAAAATCCTATTAGCTTATGCAGCTGCTGCTTGACATTGTGTACTGCTGCTTAGCATATTTGTAACCAGAATACCCAGGTCCTTCTCTTGTTCCATTATGCCCAGTTTTATTCCATTTTATTTATATGCTTTAATGTGGCCTAGGTGCATTACTTTACATTTATCGACATTAAAATTGATCAGCCATCTTTTTGCCCATGCTGCCAGCTTATTATCTAGGTCTTTCTATAATATTTTACAATGAAGCTGAGGTTGAAGTAATCAAGGTGGTGCTGGTAGCACCTCGTCTCAACGGAGACCAGAGCTCTCTCTGCGGGCCACAGCTAGTATAGAAATACATTATGTTTCGGCAGCATTCATCTGTGTGCATGTCCATGTTGTGTACGTGTCGTTCCGTGTGTCCATTTTTTACCTCCGAATGTCATCTGGAAAAACGGATATAGGTCTACTTTTGTCACAAATTTGTCCCAAACCACTGAAAACATCCACAGGACGGTCACATGATTACTCACACCCATTTCCTATTGCATTTACAGCATTTTTTTATTTTCTGCATCACTTATAGATGGATTCGTGAAAAACGGAAAGCACACGCATGTCGCCTGTGTTCTGTCCCTTTTTTTGATTCACCCATAGACTTCATTGGTTGAGTCTGATCTGTAAAAACTAACCAGAATAGGGAATGCAGTGAGTTTCTCGTAATGGACGCAGGCTCCTTTAAAAAAAACAACAACAAAAAACCGGATGTGTGAATAACCATATTGACCGGTACAGGTCAGTGTACTGTTCGTTGTTAAAACGGACAGCACACAGACCAGAAATACGTTTGTGTGAATAAGGTCTTATATTGTAAGTAAATAAAATGTTTTGATTAATAAAGTTAAGTTGTTTGAATGATATTTAAATGGAGATGGTGAAGGCCCCAAAGCAATTGCCCCTATTATCAGGCCCTGTGTATACTCATTTATTGAACTAGCATTTTGGGGCAGAGAAGTAACTTCCCGTCGTGTTAGGAGGGGCACGGTTACCAAATATTCACAATTTATATTACATTTTTGAACATCAAGGGGGAATTCTGATAAAAGACATTGATAACATAGGATAGGATTTGCCATCAATGTCTGATAGGTCGGGATTCTGCTGCTGGGACCTCCAACGGGGTAGCGGAAATGTCTTTGTCTTCATTCTGTCACCGTGTCACTCTCTTGCCCAGGTCTGGCATTCCAACACGGCCCCTTTAAGTGCATGGTGCTCTTTTGTAGTCCCTGACCCAGAGGTCTGACCCCCACCGATCAGACATTGATATGCCATCAATATCTGTCGTCAGAATAGCCCCCTTAACCTCCGTTCCTTTTACTGTAACACTGCAAAATTCAAAAACACTCCGGAATATATCCTGTTGCTTAGCAACCATGTAACTCATTCTATAGATAGAAGATTCTATTCACTTTCTACAATCAATTTTTACTGTCTCAAGGAGAATCATGGACTGAGGGGGACGACGGTGAAGAAACAGCGGTGCAGAATTATCAGTAGTGTCGTTGGTACGGTTTTGGTGCTATGTAAAAGGTCTGAACCATATTTTCTATGGACTAGTCTAAAACATGTCGGACCTGTCGTATATAGACGACGCTTTTTTAATGTTGATAAATATCTCGCATGGTTCTGACTAGAAGGCCATGCCCCTTCTCCAGAAGAAGAACTTAGCGGTAAAAATGTTCCGTTTATCAGATATTGTACAATTCATGATTCCACAGAATCTACATCTTCTAGACATCGGCCAAGAAAGTGTATTGTGCAAAAATAAAAATATATCTCATAATAGAAAGTCCATGTCGTCTTAACATTTGTTTAACAAGTTGTGAGTTTACTGTGGGGGATATTGAACATATTTGTGCTAATAAAAAATTTATCAGTATCAGTCCGAAATTTAGCAATAGTCGCACGGACGCATGTATTTCAATGGGGCCATTCACACGGCCGTTGTTTCAATGGACCGTATGAAGGGCCTGTTGAAAAGTAGAACCTGTCCTATTTTCTTCCTTTTTCCCTCCGTAGACTTAAGTCTATGGGGATCCGTGAAAGCGGAAACCCACACCGGGGCATCTTGGACGTGAAAAATGACACGTTTTTCATGCCTGAGTTTCCCCACATTCGTGTGAATCTGGCCTGAGAAGGAGGAGTCTCCCCAAGGCTAATTTCACATGAAGCATAAATACTACAGAATTTCCATACGGGATTTCCGTGCCGGAATTCCGCAGCGTTTTACAGCAGCAGCAAATCTCATCCACACACTGTGGACATTTTTTTGCAGAAAAGACGTGCGGAAACTGACCTGGGGAGCGGATTTTCAATCTGAAGCATGTCAATATCTCCTGCCTTAATGATCCCGCTAAAAACAAGCCCAATATAGCTACATTGACAGAAAGATAAAAAAGTTATGGATCTCAGAATAAAATGTTTGTAATTTCTATAAAACTGCTTTTATTGTGCAAGAGTACTAAAATATAAAAAATATCTATACATATTTGCTGTTGTCGCAGTCCTAACGACCTGTACAATAAAGTTAACATACGACATGGTGAACAGTCAAAAAAAACAAAAAAAAAACAATAGCGGAATGTTTTTTTCCACCCCACCCTAAGTTAATTAATAAATTATATGGACCCTAAAATATTTCCTTGAAAAGTTGACAGGAAAATAAAAAACCTAAAGAAATGGCTGTGCTGCTTACGTCTCGCTTTGGAGGACCTGTCCTGCATTAAGGTTTGTTCACACACTAGACTAAAAACTCGCAATTTTCGCGCCCGTTTTTGGAACTGTTTTCAATAGAGTCTATGAAAAACAGCTCCAAAAACGTCCCAAGAAGTGACCTGTACTTCTTTTTTGCGGCCATTTTTTTACGCGGCCGTTTTGAGAAACGGCCGCTTAAAAAAGGGCCCATCGGAACAGAACGCCGTTTTTTCCATTACAATCAATGGGCAGATGTTTGGAGGTTTTCTGCTTCCTATTTGTCAGCCGTTTTTCGGCCGTTTACGGCCCGAAAAACGGCCAAAAATAGGCCGTGTGAACATACCCTTACACAGACAACCTAATAAATTGAATTGAGCATTGTGTAATACTTAATTTCCCCTGTGGTGGCGCTGCAGAGAAATTAAACACTTAAGGCCTTATTAACACGACAGGGTTTCCCGGCCGGGTGACGGCCATTCATAAATCGGCCGTCACCCGGCTGCATTAGGAACAATAGACCCCTAATGGGGCTATTCACACGACCGATTTTTTGACGGGCCGGGAAAACCGGCCGTCAAAAAATGGGACATGCCCTATTTTCAGCCGGGTACCCAGCCGCCCGGCTCCCATAGAAGACTATGGGGCCGGGTAATACACGGCCATCACCGGAATGTGTCCCAAGTGATGGCCGGGTCTACCGTCGCTTGCGCTCTATCTCCTCCTCCTCACAGCGCAGAGTGCATGTCAGGAGGAGGAGTTGATGCCATTCGGACGAATGGCTACGCTGTACACTGTGTGGCAGGGCCAGGGTGTACAGCAGGTGGAAGGGAGCGCTGCGCTGGCTCCCTTCCCCTGCTTGTTAAAAGCGCCCTGGCCCCGCGACACCTTCCATGGCTGATGGCGCCGCTAGCAGCTGCTGCTGCTGCTACTACTGTAGCGACGCCACTATAGCAGAGCAGGGAGGTATCTCCCCGCTCTGCTATGTGCTAGCCCCACTTTAGCTCCTTGAAGGAGCGGAATCCCCGTGTTTTCCGGGATTCCGCTCCTGGACAGAGCGCTTGATGTCTCTGTCCATATCTGGGCAGTGACATCAGGGGAAACTCCTGAAGCGGAATCCCCGAGCACTCTGTGACCAGGGATTCCACACCAGGAGAAGCCAGTAACGTTCAGTGTCCATAAATGGACACAGACGACAGGGGCTTTTCCTGAAGTGGAATCACCGGCCAAGTGGGGATTCCCCTTCAGGAGTTGCCGCTGATGTCACTGTCCAGATCTGCCCGGAACGGATGCAAAACTTTATGCAAACCAGCCGGGCAAAATGGCCGAATTTACAGGCCGACACTCGGGCTCGGGCGGGACCCTGTCGTGTGAACCCAGCCTTAGTCCGGGTTCCCACGCAGCGTGTCCGACCTGGAACCTACAGGATATTCCGTCTGAAAAAAAATTCAGATGGAAATTCCGCTGTGGAGGAAAGCCGTTTATACTTAGGGTATATTCACACGATTAACAAAATACGTCTGAAAATACGGAGCTGTTTTCAAGGGAAAACAGCTCCTGATTTTCAGACGTTTTTTAAGCAACTCGCGTATTTCGCTGCGTTTTTTACGGCCGTTTTTGGAGCTGTTTTCAATAGTCTATGAGAAAACGGCTCCGAAAATGTCCCAAGAAGTGTCCTGCACTTCTTTTGACCAGCCATCATTTTACGCGCCGCTTATGACAGCGACGATTAAAATGACAGCTCGTCTGCACAGAACATCGTAAGACCCATTGCAAGCAATGGGCAGATGTTTGCCGACGTATTGGAGCCATCTTTTCAGGCGTAATTCAAGGCGTAAAACGCCTCCATTACGTCTGAAAAGAGGTCGTGTGCACATACCCTAAGGGTATGTGCACACGCCCTATTTACGGACGTAATTCAGGCGTTTTACGCCTTGAATTACGCCCGAAAAAATGGCTCCAAATCGTCGTAAAAAGACGCCCGCCTCAAAGAAGTGCCTGTCACTTCTTGGGACATAATTGGAGGCGTTTTTCATTGACTCCATTGAAAAACAGCTCCAATTATGTCCGCAATGGACGCCGCGAGACACGCCTGCACTTGTCAAAACGTCTGAAATTCAGGAGCTGTTTTCGCCTGAAAACAGCTCCGTAATTTCAGACGTATTTTGCGTTGCCGTGTGAACATACCCTTATCCTCTCCCTCCTCTGACTTCCACTCCAGCCTCCCTGGATGACGTTTCAGGCCATGTGACGCTGCAGCCTGTGATTGGCTGCAGAGGTTACATGGGACGCAACGTCATCCCAGGAGGCCGGACTGCAAGAAGAAGGAGAGCGTTCTGGGTAAAAATAATTGCGCGTCGCGATTTTAGCAGCATAAGCGCTGTGATTACACCGCAAAAGTCACAATGCTTAGCTTTCTGTTGTGGGTTTCGCCTCCCCATTGAATTCAATGGGGAAAACCCGCAACAGAAAATAACCAAAAACGCTGCATAAATTGACATGCTGTGGAATTAAATTCCGCACCGCAGGTCAAGTTATTAAAGTTTACGCTACATTTTTTTCCCGAAGCGTGGGCATAAGGTTTTCTAAATCTCATCCACTTTGCTGCTACTGTACACGCTGCGGAATTTCCGCACAGAATTCCGTTGCGGAAATTCTGCAGCGTTTACGCTACATGGGAACCCGGCCTTACTGCTAGGTGTTTCCCCACAGATTACAGCTGATCACTGGGGGTTCCTTCTAACAAAAAAAAAATTATCCAAAGTGGAGATCCCATGTAAGGGGTTAATACATGTGTATTGTAGAATCCGAACGTCAAGTGGCGCTGAATCAATGGCGCTAGGAAAGGGCGGTGGTGCTGTATGTTTATTAGTGAATAGAGCAGTAAACATCCACAGTCTCATCCTTCCTATACGGAAAAACTCAGTGTAAACATGGCTGGGGGCATTTCCATTGTGAATCTCAGCCGACATCTCCCATTACTCGAGGTCCATCCTATATCACGAGTCAAGGGTCTGTCAGCCGCAGTGCTTGAACCTATACATACTCATACAGGAGGCAGCTGATCAGTTTAATAAATGAGATTGTAAGTTTGCCGGTTCTGTGCTGCGTCCACTATGAGGCAAACTGTATCAGAAATGAATGAAAAAGTTATCCTGAATTCTCCAGGGGAACATTTAAAGGGGTTTTCCAGTCCCTAAAAATTATTCTGAGGATAGGCCATCAATAGCTGATCGCTCAGAGTCTGACTGCCGGGACCCACGCCGTTTTCAAGGGGCCGCAGCGCTTGTAGGAGCGCTGCTTCCCCTTCATTGCGGTCACGGCTTGTACTGTGAATCGCCCACACAGCAGTAGCGGCGTTCACAGTATTCACTTCAATGGGAGAAGGTTGTAATACTGTGAATTGCCGGTACTGCTGTGTCGGCAATTCACAATACGAGCAGTGACCGGAATGAAGGGGGAGCGCTGCGGCCTCTTCAAAACAGTTGATCGGCGGGTGTCCCAGCAGTTGGACCCAGAGTGATCAATTTTTAGGGACTGGAAAACCCACACACACAGTTTTGATTCAGTTTTTAGCTCCGTTTTTTTCAACCAGACAAAGGAGTGGACACAAAAAAAGGAGATTCATCAGTCTTGTCTTTATACCTTTCATTCCATAACCTAGATGTCTAGGGTTTTGTCAAGTTGTTTTTTTTAATGTAAATGAAGCGTATTCAATATTTCTGTTTGCTGTAAGTGAATGGAATCATTCTTTTTTACACCCAGAGGATGAAAACTTGTCCGGATCTTATTTAGCAGATACAGGTGCACCTGTGTCTGTTGGACAGGATCAGGACCTGTTTATCATTTTATACATTTGGGGGTCACATATGTATTGTTTTCATTCACTGACAGCAAGCAGACATTTGGTGGGGAATTGAAACACAAAGTATATTAGAATGTTGCGGAACATTTCATTATACAGTGATTAAGCTTTAGTTCCATAAAACCAGAAAATCCCTTTAAAGTGGTGAAAAAAATCATCAGATATGGATAAAAATTAAAATATGGATGTCTTATCTGGAATAATTTTTTCACCACCTTATTTTCTGGTTTTCTGTAACTAAAGCTTAATCACTGTAAAATGAAATGTTCTGCAACGTTCTAATATTCTTTGTTTTTCAATTCCCCATTTTCAAAACTTCTGCTTGCTGTCAGTGGATGAAAACTTTCTTGTTTACATCCAGAGGCTAAAAATCTGTAGAGACCTAATACATCTCACAGCTAAGGTTTTGCTACAGTATGTCCTATCTATACAATCCTCTTTAAACTACGGGTGCATTCACATGGCGCAGTTTTGCGGCCAAAAACCACACTGCAAAATGCATGTTTTTTTACTGCCATTTGCAGCGGTTTTTCAATAAGCAAAATGCAGTGAAGACACATTGGTTTTTTTTGTGCGGTTTATAAAACACGCGGTAAAAATGCATCGTGTGAATTCACCCTTAGTACATGGGTAGTACAAATCTCTCTTGTCCAGAGAATTTGCTACAATGTATCAGTGCAGGTAAACGGTATCAGCCTGGAGTCCAGACCTTTTATCTCAGGGATAAGTAACAAGCTTTATTAACTTCTTTATGTTGATACAATAATCCAGAACATTTGATAATCTGGAATCTATCTTGTCCTGTTTGTGGAAGGAAGGGACTTTGAAGGTATGTTCAAACAGGTCGAATAGTCTGCAGAAAAGTATCTGACTTAGACCCCCGCAGGAAAATCCATCTGGATGAACCCGCACCAAATTGTGGTGCAGATTTACAGGCGGAAAACAGAGGAAAAAAAATCAATACTTACCTCCCTGGTGTTGCCATAGCGATGGCTCCTTGTTCCTCCGGCTGTTCTCCGTGCAGCCAGGCCTCCTTTGATGACGCTGCAGCCCATGTGACCGCTGCAGCCTTTGATTGGCCGCAGAGGTGTCATGTGATGAAACGTCTTCCAAGGCTTACTGGCTGCACGGAGAACAGCCGGAGGAACATCGAGCCGTCGCTATGGCAACGCCAGGATGTAAGTATTGATTTTTCTGTTCAATTAAAAAAGGAAAAGGTTTGTTTTTTTCCATTTTGCTATTTTTGCTACGGATTCGTAGTATTCCCGACGCAAAAATCTTTGCTACTACTGTAATACGCTGCGGATTGAAATCCGTCTCAGAAAATCTGCATCCAGGCCTCATGCACACAAACGTAAAAACGCCCGTAATCACGGGCCCATAGACTTCTATTGGCCACGGGGACCTCCCCGTATGCTTACGGAAGGTGCCTGTGCCGTTGAAAAATATAGAACATGTCCTATTTCAGGCCGTAATAATGGCACGGGCAGGCCCATAGAAGTCTATGGGGCTCCCGTAATTACGGGTGGCTACGTGTGTGCACCCGTAATTACGGGCGCGTTGCTAGGCGACGTCAGGGGATAGTCACTGTCCAGGGTGTCAATCACAGGCTGCAGCGGTCACATGGACTGCGCGTCATCCAGGGAGGTCGGGCTGGATGTCGAATGAGGGACGCGTCACCAAGACAACGGCCGGGTAAGTATGAAATTCTTTTACTTTTATTACGGAAAGGGCTGTCCCTTCTCTCTATCCTGCACTGATAGAGAGAAGGGGCTGCCGATTAGTGCAGTGCAATTTTGCAGCGAAAACGTGCCAGTAAATACGGGTGGAATACGGGTGACACCGGACCCGTATGTAAGGGCACGGGTCCGTAAATACTGGTGCAAAACGGGTGGAATACGTGTGACCAAGGACCTGTATTTCCGCCAGTATTTACGGACAGGAAAAAATACGTTCATGTGCATGGGGCCTTAGGCTATGTTCAGACCTGTGTCGGGGCTTTCCGTTGTGCTGCTCCGTCAGAAGAGCAGAACAAGGGAAAACTGAAAGCAACAGTTGTGCCATGGACACCACCGGCGGCTGACAGAACCCATTGACTTTAATGGGTTCCATCGGCTTTCCGTCGGTGTGTCCGTGGTATTACCGGAAACAATAGCGCAGCCTCCAATGCAGATGTGAGCAAGGCCTAATCCGCCCCATGCGCACTTATCCTGACTACTTGGTTTTATTCCGATACTGTTTTTTCTGTCAGGGAGGGGTGCTGATATACTTTTAGGGTAGGAACACGCATAGCGTATTCAGGGCGGATACACTGCGTCAAGCTGCGCAGCGTATCCGTCCTGAACACCGCAGGGAATGCCGTCCAAAAAAGCGCCTCTTCTCGGCGCGTTGTCCGGTCCCCTGGGATGATGTTGCAGGCCATGTGACGCTGATACCTGTGATTGGCTGCAGCGGTCACATGGCCTGCGTCATCCAGGGAGGCCGGAGTGGAGAAGAAGCAGGGAACTCTGGGTAAGTATAACTTAATTTTTTTTTTTTCTTACTTGCGATTTTTGTTGCGGCATCGCTGTGATTCTACCGCAAATATCGCAACATATACTGCTTTGTTGCGGGTTGAAGCACCCCGTTGAATTCAATGGGAAAACCCGCAACAGAAGAGCTGCGAATACGCAGCATTAATGGACATGCAACGGTTGAAGATACCGCACTGCAAGTCAATTTATGTGCGTTTTTTTCGGTGGCATTTTTCCCATTCTCATTTGGCATTGTTGAAATCTCACCCGCACTGCTGCTACTGTAAAACACTGTGGATTTTCTGCAATGAATCCATTACGGAAAATCCGCAGTGTTTACGCTGTGTCTGTTCGTACCCGTAGTCCAGTTTTCTTAGGCCTCCTTCACACACATAAGTTTTGCGGCAATTTTAACAGCTTAATAAAAAAACAACTTCTAAAAACACCAGCATTATTAAAATGTAACATGCACTTTTTAGGGCATTTTTAGTGGCGTTTTTCATTTGATGTCATCCTGTACGTGCTTTTTTTCTGGCGTTTTTGAAGTCCTATAGAGAAGCCTATGGGAAAAACGGCTGAAAAAAACGCCATACCCAAAGCATGCTGCGTTTGGAAAAAAAACGCCACTGACCACAAAATTGCCTCAAAAACTTCACAAACTAAGGGCAGATACACACGAACGTTGCGTTTTTGCGCGTGCAAACAACGCAGCGTTTTGCGCGCGCAAAAACCATTTGACAGCTGCGTGTGTCATCCGTGTCTGATGCGCGGCTGCGTGATTTTCGCGCAGCCGCCATCATAGAGATGAGGCTAGTCGACGCCCGTCACTGTCCAAGGTGCTGAAAGAGCTAACTCTTTCAGCACCCTCGACAGTGAATGCAGAACACAATATCGAAAAACCTGTTGAAAAAAAAGAAAAAGTTCGTACTTACCGAGAACTTCCCGGCCGTTGCCTTGGTGACGCGTCCTTGGTGACGCGTCCTTGGTGACGCGCCTCTCTTGACATCGGGCCCCACCTTCCTGGATGACGCGCCAGTCCATGTGACCGCTGCAGCCTGTGCTTGGCCTGTGATTGGCTGGAGCTGTCACTTGGACTGAATTGTCATCCCGGGAGGTCAGACTGGAGGATGAAGCCAGGAGTTATGGGTAAGTCAGAACTTCGTTTTTTTTTACAGGTTCATGTTTTTTGGGATCGGTAGTCACTGTCCATGGTGCTGAAACAGTTTAACTCTTTCAGCACCATGGACAGTGACTATCTCCTGACGTCGCGTACCGATCATTTTTTTGCCGGGTTCGGCCAAAACGAGTTACGGTGAAGTTCGGTTCGCTTGTCCGGCTTCGCTCATCGCAAAGACACTCCATTTGGATGTTCGGAAACAGAAAAGCACGTGGTGCTTTTCTGTTTACATTCATCCTTTTGACAGCTGGTGCGCTGTTTCAGTCGGTTCGCAGGGAAGTGCTTCCGTGCAACCTGCGTGGTTTTCACGCACCCATTGACTTCAATGGGTGCGTGATGCGCGAAATACGCAGAGTAATTGAACCTGTCGCGCTTTTTGCGCAGCAAACGCTGCGCAAAAAGCACGGACTGTCTGTACTGCCCCATAGACTTGTATTGGTCCATGCGTGCCGCGTGAAAACCACGCGGCCCGCACGGACCGAATACACGCTCGTGTGAATCCCCCCTAAAACACAGTTGTATGTAGAGCATTTGATATTTTACTATAGACTTTAATGTAACATGTGGCCGCACTAAAAATGCAACAAAAACACCATTAAAAACAGCACGAAAAACACACAAAAATGCAGCAAGTCTGCTTTTGGGTATGTTCACACGGCTTATTTTCGGCCGTTTTTCGGGCCATAAACGGACGAAAAACGGCCAAAAAATCGGAAGCAGAACGCCTCCAAACATCTACCCATTGATTTCAATCAGAAAAATGGCATTCTGTTCCGACGGGCCGCTTTTTTTACGCGGCTATTTTTAAAAAACGACGTGTAAAAAGACGCCCTGTAAAAAGAAGTGCATGTCACTTCTTGAGACGTTTTTGGTGCCGTTTTCATTGACTCTATAAAAAACTCGTTTTTTGCTAAGCGTGTGAACATAGCCTAAAAAAAAAATCATACAGAAGCAACACAATGAGGAACTTTCCCAGCGCCCTCCAGGACTATTCCCCTTAAATTTTGTGCTTACACATCAGCTGATGCGCAGTTTTGCAAATTCTGGTGACCACAAAGGTCAAGAAATTTAGGAAGGAAGATTAAAACTTACCTAACTTTGGACTTGGTATCATTACTGATTATCTTGAATGCTGAGCCAGCGTCCCCATACAGGGGAGGACATGCCAGGGTCGCTTGAGGAGGTGAAGCATTGTATACAGTGTATGCGCTCTACCGTACAGCATTGTGCAGACTCATCAAGTGTTCTCCCATCAATCACCATACAAGCTCTAAACCTCTCTAGATGACTCGTGTATAGCGGAATTTTGGGAACTGTGTCATTGACCCTAACAGCCAATCATATCCCAGAGATCATGTCATTATCACGCCGAGTAATTAATAACTCAATTAATACATTTAACTATTTGTAGTTTTGTACGCATTCTGCTATCCATAGAGGGAGCAGCTTCTTTTTCTCTATCCAGTACAGTGTAAGGCCCCATTACATCACCGTATATTTCATCCGCAATTAGGGACCGTAATTATGAGCCCATTAATTTCTATTGGCCACGGACACCTTACCGTATTTTTACGGACTGGTGTCTGTGCTAAAAAATGATAGAACCTGTCCTATTCTTGTCCGTAATTACAGCACGCACGCTCCCATAGAATCCTATAAGCGCATTCGTAAATATGGACGGCTACGGATGTGCAATACGGACCCTATTTACGAACACCCTTCCGTATATACGGATAAGTTACGGATGACTACTGATCCGTATTTCTGGACAATATTTATGGAGAGATTAAAATACGGTCGTGTGCATGGGGCCTAAGGAATGGACACCTTCAATGGACACCTTCCCGTAAATATACGGGAAGGTGTCCGTCAGCCATAGAAACGAATGGGCCCGTAATTACGGGCCGTAATTATAGTCCGTAATTGCGGCCGATTTTACGGTCAGCCTTACTCTCCAGCTTTTTCAAAACTACAACTCTCAGCATTCCTATGCAGTTAGCAGCTGGCATGGAATGATGGGAGTTGTAGTTAGGCGACAGCTGGAGAGCAACAGATTGGGGAACACTGCAGTAATAAATGGAGAAGTACAGCTCCTAGCCAGACGGGAGACCCAACCGGCTTTGACTGTGTCCCTTTGCTGGCTCTTTAGGTGTATGTCGACCCTTGAACACTGTTTTACAATTTACATACAGAATAATCTACATGCAAAGTGCAGTAACTTTGCAACTACATTACGTTATTTAGCGTGTGCTGTTTCTGAGCAACAGCCTGTATTATAGCCACAGGTCTTCTGGTTGCCATTGGAAACAGTCGACTAGCTTGTTGTCAAAAACACCTGTAAGGCCCCATGCACACGACTGTATTTTCATCCATAATTACGGACTGTAATTATGGACCCATTAATTTCTATGGGCTACGGACTCCTTTCTGTATTTTTATGAATGGGTGTCCGCACCGTTGAAATGATAGAACATGTCCTTTTTTTGTCTATAATTACGGAAGCGTTGCTATGCGACACCAGGGGATTACCGAAGATTATTTCCCGTTTTGTTTCTGATCCGTAAATACGGATCCGTGGTCATGCGCAACTTGTCTACATCTATGGGTGCACATCTGTAGCCGTCCGTACTTACGGAAGCACCCATAGACTTCTATGGGGAGTCCATGCCGTAATTATGGAAAATAATAGGACATGTTCTATATTTTACGGATCATTTATATGGAACGGACACCCAGCCGTAAAAATACGGAAAGGTGTCCGTAGCCCATATAAATTAATGAGTCCGTAATTACGGTCCGTGATTAAGGATAAAAAATACGGTCGTGTGCATGGGGCCTAACAGCTTAGCTGGGCTCCTGTAATGCAGGGGGGCAGTCGGATACTCCAGCATTACATTGCAGAACAGAGACTGGTATAAAGATGACACTTTCCAGAATGTAGATCCCCAGAGCAGGCTCTTTGCAGACACTGAACAAGCAAGCTCGGAAGCCTGCAGAATTGTGAATTCAGCTCTGGCCTACACCACAAGATAAGTAATGTAATGTGTTTACACCGTTACTTTTTATGTAGATAAATTCTATATGTAAACTGTACAATGATGTTCAAAGATGGACATACCCTTTAAGTATATTTCTTGTGTCTCCGTTTCCTCTATATAAGGACAGTGGGTACAATGAAAGTCATGTAAACGCAATGAGGTCTGACCTAGCGTTCTATATAAAACTTCATGTATCTGATGACTTATAAACATATGTCTCAACAGGAAAATGGTTATGAGGGCTAGGTCACCAGCATGTGCGGATTTAAACCTCCCTTTGTCAGAATAGAAACTCCAAAATAATTATGAAAAACACTAGAAACAGGAGTCATGCACTATTGTAATACAATTTGCCAATGGCATAGAAAAATAATTTTTATTGGACAATACAAAATACATAGAGTTAAAAAAGACTACAAATCTGAAGACTGTACACCTCCCAAGTGATGAGGATGAACCTAAAGGAACCGCTCCTTGTATGGCAGTTGCAGGAGGGAAGAGCTTAACTAACAGATAGCAAATACTAACTAGGACTAAGGCAGAGAATACAAAATAAGTAGTACTCGGTATATAAGTTAGGGTATGCAAATGTAAGTAAGTACCAGCATACATACAGCCAGAGTCACAAAAGTAAACGAAGGTAAATATTGTGAATGGATTCCAAACTGAGCAAAACAGTATGTGCTCTCAAAGAATCCTCACAAAAATAGACAAAGTCTTCCCAGAATATTATCGCCACAAGAAAGGAGCAGGTAAATATGTACAGCACAGCATAGAGTGTTACTAACCCATATGGTTCCTGTAGTTCAGTATCTTCCAGAGTACAGAGAGACCCCGACGCGCGTTTCGCGTGGATGGCTTTTTCAAAAGGGGTATACTAACTTCAACTAAAACCTTCCACTTTAAATATGCCTGAGCAACCCGATCAGCTGTTAGGATTTGACCAATGGGATCTCCCCGGCCGTGCCTGTCAGGCTAAGACACCGCGAGACTCACGCACCTGAGAGCCGAGCTCCCACTGCGCACGCGCGGCTCCGGAAACCACGCATGCGCAGAAGAGAACAAACGGCAGACAGAGCTAAAGCCAGCGGTGACGCGCCTGACAGGCAGGGCCGGTACAAACACTCATAGAATGAGACACCCAGGGTAAGTTCCAAATTGAAACAGATTTTAATGCTCCGGAAAGATAAATAAAATAAATAAAAGATACTCTGTTATATACATTTCTAGTGGGACAAAATTTAAGGAAGACTATGTAATATATCAAAGACCCCCAGAGGGGGGAAGGGAATAGTGACAAATGACAACCATAAACGCAGTGATAAACAAATACAATATAGAAATCAAATAAATAAATAAACATTTATCATTTCATATAAATAAATTAATAAGCTGAAAGTGCACAGAAATAAATCCCTAATAAACTAACATAATAATGTTATGTTAACAGCATACGATGCTGAAAAACAACAACAGTGAAAGGCGCCCCCACCGCGAGGAGGGGGATATATTGTAACTGACTAAACAGTGACATTATATATTTACTCCAAAAATTATATCAATCCTACAACATTTGAATAGAACAAACATAATGTGATTATTTGTAATAACAGTGAATAAAAAATAAATAATAAATAATAAATAAAAAATATAAAAATAAAATAAAAAAATATAAATATAATAGTGAAGAATAAATAAAAAACATTATTATAAAGTGTAATAGAATGTCCCACAGCGTATAGAGACGTTTAATACGACTCCAAACAGATCCGTACAACAAAGATTGGAGTCCCGCAACACTCTTGACAGATGCCTCAAATATCGATCTCAGGTCAGTATAAATGTATATGATCAGACACGGCAAAAGTGGAAGACTAGAAGAGGAAAAATTAAAAATTAATAGACATACAGTATAAACACACAAAATTTAAAAAATGGTAGGAGAATTATAGGAAGGACGCAAAGCTAAGTGTCTCATTCAGACCAACAGGGGCCATTGTTCCAAGGGTGATAATCCACTTGCACTCCCTCTGAGCTAACAATTTCTTGACATCCCCACCTCTGATACCACAGATCACCCTGTCTATCCCCCATGCTTTAAATGATTTTGGATCACCTGCATGATAGGTTTTAAAATGTTTGGGGATTGTTTTGAGCAGTGTGAGATCTTCAATATCCCTAGCAGCGACTATGTCGCGCACATGTTCTCTAATTCTGATCCGTAATTGTCTGGATGTCAGACCAATATATACCTTCGAGCAGCCGCATGTAGCATAATATATGACATTCGTTGTGCTGCAAGATATATAGTGACGGATCTTAAACTCTCTATTCTCAGTCATAGAGGAAAAACTAGATGTACGGACCATATTTGTGCACGCCACACAGTCGCCGCATGGGTAACAGCCTTGTCTAGGGTTTCTTGATGAAAATACATTAAGTTCTTTTGGCACATAGTGGCTTTTCACCAGCATGTCTTTTAAATTCATACTTCTACGTGCCGTCATTTGTGGTTTTAGAGATAATTTATCGACAAAAGCGGGTTCTGAATGCAGAATTGGCCAATGTTTTTCCAGCACCACTCTCATCGCTTGCCATTGGTTGTTATATGTGGTAATATAGCGGATGTTATTATCTTCACTCTTATTAATGGTATTCTTAATTGGTGGGTGCAGAATGGAATTACGATCTGTAGTTTTTGCCCTTCTGTAGCCCTTCTTAATGCTTCTGTGGCTATATCCCCTGTCTCGGAATCTCTCCTCTAAATCTCTTGATTGCCTCTCAAAATTACCGTCTGAAGAGCAGATGCGCCTCATTCTCAAAAATTGGCCAATAGGGACGGCCCCAATCGTGGACTGGCTGTGGGCAGAGGTGGCATGTAACAAGGAATTGACGGATGTCTTCTTTCGAAACACATCAGTCTGAAGACATCCCATGCTATCCACCTCAATACTGATGTCCAAAAACTCAACCCGATGTTTATCAAAAACATAGGTCAATTTAATGTTCAAATCATTAGTATTAAGACCCTGCATAAAATGTATGAGCTCAGTCTCCGTCCCCTGCCAAAAAAAGAGGACATCATCTATATAGCGCATCCAGCACTGCACATGGTCAGCGGCGCGCGCGCCGTCACCAAGGAAAACCTGCCTCTCCCAAAGACCGAGAAACAGGTTTGCATATGACGGCGCGCACGCCGCACCCATGGCAGTGCCTCGCTTCTGTAAATAAAATACGTCCTTAAAAACGTATTTAAGGACGTATTTTATTTACAGAAGCGAGGCACTGCCATGGGTGCGGCGTGCGCGCCGTCATATGCAAACCTGTTTCTCGGTCTTTGGGAGAGGCAGGTTTTCCTTGGTGACGGCGCGCGCGCCGCTGACCATGTGCAGTGCTGGATGCGCTATATAGATGATGTCCTCTTTTTTTGGCAGGGGACGGAGACTGAGCTCATACATTTTATGCAGGGTCTTAATACTAATGATTTGAACATTAAATTGACCTATGTTTTTGATAAACATCGGGTTGAGTTTTTGGACATCAGTATTGAGGTGGATAGCATGGGATGTCTTCAGACTGATGTGTTTCGAAAGAAGACATCCGTCAATTCCTTGTTACATGCCACCTCTGCCCACAGCCAGTCCACGATTGGGGCCGTCCCTATTGGCCAATTTTTGAGAATGAGGCGCATCTGCTCTTCAGACGGTAATTTTGAGAGGCAATCAAGAGATTTAGAGGAGAGATTCCGAGACAGGGGATATAGCCACAGAAGCATTAAGAAGGGCTACAGAAGGGCAAAAACTACAGATCGTAATTCCATTCTGCACCCACCAATTAAGAATACCATTAATAAGAGTGAAGATAATAACATCCGCTATATTACCACATATAACAACCAATGGCAAGCGATGAGAGTGGTGCTGGAAAAACATTGGCCAATTCTGCATTCAGAACCCGCTTTTGTCGATAAATTATCTCTAAAACCACAAATGACGGCACGTAGAAGTATGAATTTAAAAGACATGCTGGTGAAAAGCCACTATGTGCCAAAAGAACTTAATGTATTTTCATCAAGAAACCCTAGACAAGGCTGTTACCCATGCGGCGACTGTGTGGCGTGCACAAATATGGTCCGTACATCTAGTTTTTCCTCTATGACTGAGAATAGAGAGTTTAAGATCCGTCACTATATATCTTGCAGCACAACGAATGTCATATATTATGCTACATGCGGCTGCTCGAAGGTATATATTGGTCTGACATCCAGACAATTACGGATCAGAATTAGAGAACATGTGCGCGACATAGTCGCTGCTAGGGATATTGAAGATCTCACACTGCTCAAAACAATCCCCAAACATTTTAAAACCTATCATGCAGGTGATCCAAAATCATTTAAAGCATGGGGGATAGACAGGGTGATCTGTGGTATCAGAGGTGGGGATGTCAAGAAATTGTTAGCTCAGAGGGAGTGCAAGTGGATTATCACCCTTGGAACAATGGCCCCTGTTGGTCTGAATGAGACACTTAGCTTTGCGTCCTTCCTATAATTCTCCTACCATTTTTTAAATTTTGTGTGTTTATACTGTATGTCTATTAATTTTTAATTTTTCCTCTTCTAGTCTTCCACTTTTGCCGTGTCTGATCATATACATTTATACTGACCTGAGATCGATATTTGAGGCATCTGTCAAGAGTGTTGCGGGACTCCAATCTTTGTTGTACGGATCTGTTTGGAGTCGTATTAAACGTCTCTATACGCTGTGGGACATTCTATTACACTTTATAATAATGTTTTTTATTTATTCTTCACTATTATATTTATATTTTTTTATTTTATTTTTATATTTTTTATTTATTATTTATTATTTATTTTTTATTCACTGTTATTACAAATAATCACATTATGTTTGTTCTATTCAAATGTTGTAGGATTGATATAATTTTTGGAGTAAATATATAATGTCACTGTTTAGTCAGTTACAATATATCCCCCTCCTCGCGGTGGGGGCGCCTTTCACTGTTGTTGTTTTTCAGCATCGTATGCTGTTAACATAACATTATTATGTTAGTTTATTAGGGATTTATTTCTGTGCACTTTCAGCTTATTAATTTATTTATATGAAATGATAAATGTTTATTTATTTATTTGATTTCTATATTGTATTTGTTTATCACTGCGTTTATGGTTGTCATTTGTCACTATTCCCTTCCCCCCTCTGGGGGTCTTTGATATATTACATAGTCTTCCTTAAATTTTGTCCCACTAGAAATGTATATAACAGAGTATCTTTTATTTATTTTATTTATCTTTCCGGAGCATTAAAATCTGTTTCAATTTGGAACTTACCCTGGGTGTCTCATTCTATGAGTGTTTGTACCGGCCCTGCCTGTCAGGCGCGTCACCGCTGGCTTTAGCTCTGTCTGCCGTTTGTTCTCTTCTGCGCATGCGTGGTTTCCGGAGCCGCGCGTGCGCAGTGGGAGCTCGGCTCTCAGGTGCGTGAGTCTCGCGGTGTCTTAGCCTGACAGGCACGGCCGGGGAGATCCCATTGGTCAAATCCTAACAGCTGATCGGGTTGCTCAGGCATATTTAAAGTGGAAGGTTTTAGTTGAAGTTAGTATACCCCTTTTGAAAAAGCCATCCACGCGAAACGCGCGTCGGGGTCTCTCTGTACTCTGGAAGATACTGAACTACAGGAACCATATGGGTTAGTAACACTCTATGCTGTGCTGTACATATTTACCTGCTCCTTTCTTGTGGCGATAATATTCTGGGAAGACTTTGTCTATTTTTGTGAGGATTCTTTGAGAGCACATACTGTTTTGCTCAGTTTGGAATCCATTCACAATATTTACCTTCGTTTACTTTTGTGACTCTGGCTGTATGTATGCTGGTACTTACTTACATTTGCATACCCTAACTTATATACCGAGTACTACTTATTTTGTATTCTCTGCCTTAGTCCTAGTTAGTATTTGCTATCTGTTAGTTAAGCTCTTCCCTCCTGCAACTGCCATACAAGGAGCGGTTCCTTTAGGTTCATCCTCATCACTTGGGAGGTGTACAGTCTTCAGATTTGTAGTCTTTTTTAACTCTATGTATTTTGTATTGTCCAATAAAAATTATTTTTCTATGCCATTGGCAAATTGTATTACAATAGTGCATGACTCCTGTTTCTAGTGTTTTTCATAATTATTTTGGAGTTTCTATTCTGACAAAGGGAGGTTTAAATCCGCACATGCTGGTGACCTAGCCCTCATAACCATTTTCCTGTTGAGACATATGTTTATAAGTATTGTGTTTCTGTGTATCCTTCACAGCTGCTGGCTCCGGGCCTATAATGGACTTCAGGACTCGAGATCAGTCCTGGATCTCACAATTAAATGAGGTTTTTAATGAAGACACAAATCTGATTTTAAACACTAATGGTAGAAATATGAGGGAATCCATCAATAGGCTCAAAGAGCTACATAAAAAAAGAACGAAAATTTGGTGGAACAGGGCGTTCTTGGAGAAGTACTTAATTAAGGGGTTAATACCTAGAGGCCTGCGAGTGCAGGTATTCCCTTCCTTTCCCATTGTGGATGAGATCTTTAAGACCAAATGGGAGGGTCTAGCCTCCGATTGCTCCAGGGGTTTCATGGGATTACTATCTGAAGGTAATCAATTAACGTTGACGGAGTTGGAAAAAGAAATAGAGGTGTTACAAGCTACCTTAAAAAAGGACCTCTCAAATCTGGAATTGGAAAAACTTAATGCAGATTTGGATGGGGATTTTAAGAAATGGGAGCAGGAAATTCTCTTAGTCAAATCCTCCAAATTCCAAAGAGATAACAACGATTTTTTGGAGGGCAGAATGTACAAATGGCGTAAACCTGGGTTAAGATCAATACCTAGATCAAGATCTACATCCTTTTCATCTATAACATCTAGCGAGAACCCTCTGAGATCCAAACATAATGATGAAGGATCTATTTCCCATGAAACGACTTATCCTCGTAGAAATAGAGAACGACAGGTGGCTAGACGTAAGGAGACCTCATCATATCAACAGGGGAAGAAATCCAAGAATGTATTGCAGGTGATAAATCTATCTAAGCACTCCCTATCTGCAACACAATGTGACGTACTCAGTAGGGGACTCACATTCTCCCCTAGTAATCCTTTCAACTTTTTTTCAGCCATGAAAGACCTCTACCTCTTTGCACGCAAGCTAGTCCTAAAAAAATTACACAGTAGACCGGGTGGAGATTTGGGACTCAATAGTGTAATGGAGAAAGAAGCTCTAAAGGCCCTTGAGGATCTCCTACAGGAGCAAATCACCACTGACCAAGGTAGGTTCCCCAAATCGATTGTACCCAGATCAGTGAGGTTCCCACCTTTGTCCATATGTCCGCAAGTTGAGATCTTTACTAAAATGGTAATAAATGATTTCAAACGCATCTCTTCGAATAGAAAAAATGACAATTTGTCTAAATGTCAACGTAACGCACTGAAGGAACTTCAAGGTTTTGAGGATGTTATCTATAAAGCGGCGGACAAGGGTGGGAACATCGTGATATGGCCAACCGATAAATATGAAAGGGAGGCCTATAGGCAACTGAGGGACAAAGATACCTATCAAAGGTTGGCATTTAACCCAGTGGGTAAATTTTCAGTTGAACTATCTAAAGTTCTGAATCTGGCCTTTGAGAAAGGTTTAATTCCTAAAAACATACTTACTGGCCTCACGGTTCAATGTCCAAGGATACCTACGCTGTATTTTCTGCCGAAGGTCCACAAAAATATGACAGATCCCCCAGGACGCCCTATAGTCTCAGGGATTGGGGGACTCTGTGACCCGGTCTGTAGATTTATTGACCATTACCTCAAACCCCTGGTGGAATGTTTACCATCCCATGTCAGGGATACAACAGATGTTTTGAGGAGGATAGATGGTGTTGCCCTTGATGCGGATACTTTTCTAGTTACAGCTGACATTGAATCGCTGTACACCAGCATTCGACATGCTGATGGGATTAATGCTGTGCGCCTCTTTCTGGGGATGAGCAATTGGGACGGCCCTACCTGTGAACTGGTTGTGGAACTACTGGAATACGTCCTGATGCATAATTTTTTTGTTTTTAAGGACGTATTTTATTTACAGAAGCGAGGCACTGCCATGGGTGCGGCGTGCGCGCCGTCATATGCAAACCTGTTTCTCGGTCTTTGGGAGAGGCAGGTTTTCCTTGGTGACGGCGCGCGCGCCGCTGACCATGTGCAGTGCTGGATGCGCTATATAGATGATGTCCTCTTTTTTTGGCAGGGGACGGAGACTGAGCTCATACATTTTATGCAGGGTCTTAATACTAATGATTTGAACATTAAATTGACCTATGTTTTTGATAAACATCGGGTTGAGTTTTTGGACATCAGTATTGAGGTGGATAGCATGGGATGTCTTCAGACTGATGTGTTTCGAAAGAAGACATCCGTCAATTCCTTGTTACATGCCACCTCTGCCCACAGCCAGTCCACGATTGGGGCCGTCCCTATTGGCCAATTTTTGAGAATGAGGCGCATCTGCTCTTCAGACGGTAATTTTGAGAGGCAATCAAGAGATTTAGAGGAGAGATTCCGAGACAGGGGATATAGCCACAGAAGCATTAAGAAGGGCTACAGAAGGGCAAAAACTACAGATCGTAATTCCATTCTGCACCCACCAATTAAGAATACCATTAATAAGAGTGAAGATAATAACATCCGCTATATTACCACATATAACAACCAATGGCAAGCGATGAGAGTGGTGCTGGAAAAACATTGGCCAATTCTGCATTCAGAACCCGCTTTTGTCGATAAATTATCTCTAAAACCACAAATGACGGCACGTAGAAGTATGAATTTAAAAGACATGCTGGTGAAAAGCCACTATGTGCCAAAAGAACTTAATGTATTTTCATCAAGAAACCCTAGACAAGGCTGTTACCCATGCGGCGACTGTGTGGCGTGCACAAATATGGTCCGTACATCTAGTTTTTCCTCTATGACTGAGAATAGAGAGTTTAAGATCCGTCACTATATATCTTGCAGCACAACGAATGTCATATATTATGCTACATGCGGCTGCTCGAAGGTATATATTGGTCTGACATCCAGACAATTACGGATCAGAATTAGAGAACATGTGCGCGACATAGTCGCTGCTAGGGATATTGAAGATCTCACACTGCTCAAAACAATCCCCAAACATTTTAAAACCTATCATGCAGGTGATCCAAAATCATTTAAAGCATGGGGGATAGACAGGGTGATCTGTGGTATCAGAGGTGGGGATGTCAAGAAATTGTTAGCTCAGAGGGAGTGCAAGTGGATTATCACCCTTGGAACAATGGCCCCTGTTGGTCTGAATGAGACACTTAGCTTTGCGTCCTTCCTATAATTCTCCTACCATTTTTTAAATTTTGTGTGTTTATACTGTATGTCTATTAATTTTTAATTTTTCCTCTTCTAGTCTTCCACTTTTGCCGTGTCTGATCATATACATTTATACTGACCTGAGATCGATATTTGAGGCATCTGTCAAGAGTGTTGCGGGACTCCAATCTTTGTTGTACGGATCTGTTTGGAGTCGTATTAAACGTCTCTATACGCTGTGGGACATTCTATTACACTTTATAATAATGTTTTTTATTTATTCTTCACTATTATATTTATATTTTTTTATTTTATTTTTATATTTTTTATTTATTATTTATTATTTATTTTTTATTCACTGTTATTACAAATAATCACATTATGTTTGTTCTATTCAAATGTTGTAGGATTGATATAATTTTTGGAGTAAATATATAATGTCACTGTTTAGTCAGTTACAATATATCCCCCTCCTCGCGGTGGGGGCGCCTTTCACTGTTGTTGTTTTTCAGCATCGTATGCTGTTAACATAACATTATTATGTTAGTTTATTAGGGATTTATTTCTGTGCACTTTCAGCTTATTAATTTATTTATATGAAATGATAAATGTTTATTTATTTATTTGATTTCTATATTGTATTTGTTTATCACTGCGTTTATGGTTGTCATTTGTCACTATTCCCTTCCCCCCTCTGGGGGTCTTTGATATATTACATAGTCTTCCTTAAATTTTGTCCCACTAGAAATGTATATAACAGAGTATCTTTTATTTATTTTATTTATCTTTCCGGAGCATTAAAATCTGTTTCAATTTGGAACTTACCCTGGGTGTCTCATTCTATGAGTGTTTGTACCGGCCCTGCCTGTCAGGCGCGTCACCGCTGGCTTTAGCTCTGTCTGCCGTTTGTTCTCTTCTGCGCATGCGTGGTTTCCGGAGCCGCGCGTGCGCAGTGGGAGCTCGGCTCTCAGGTGCGTGAGTCTCGCGGTGTCTTAGCCTGACAGGCACGGCCGGGGAGATCCCATTGGTCAAATCCTAACAGCTGATCGGGTTGCTCAGGCATATTTAAAGTGGAAGGTTTTAGTTGAAGTTAGTATACCCCTTTTGAAAAAGCCATCCACGCGAAACGCGCGTCGGGGTCTCTCTGTACTCTGGAAGATACTGAACTACAGGAACCATATGGGTTAGTAACACTCTATGCTGTGCTGTACATATTTACCTGCTCCTTTCTTGTGGCGATAATATTCTGGGAAGACTTTGTCTATTTTTGTGAGGATTCTTTGAGAGCACATACTGTTTTGCTCAGTTTGGAATCCATTCACAATATTTACCTTCGTTTACTTTTGTGACTCTGGCTGTATGTATGCTGGTACTTACTTACATTTGCATACCCTAACTTATATACCGAGTACTACTTATTTTGTATTCTCTGCCTTAGTCCTAGTTAGTATTTGCTATCTGTTAGTTAAGCTCTTCCCTCCTGCAACTGCCATACAAGGAGCGGTTCCTTTAGGTTCATCCTCATCACTTGGGAGGTGTACAGTCTTCAGATTTGTAGTCTTTTTTAACTCTATGTATTTTGTATTGTCCAATAAAAATTATTTTTCTATGCCATTGGCAAATTGTATTACAATAGTGCATGACTCCTGTTTCTAGTGTTTTTCATGTATCTGATGACGACTGAGGTCATTACTGCCAGACCCTTTGCATCCTGTTTCAGGCCTATCTATAAATATTGCTTTTTGCGGCACTCCCTTTTCCGCTCCCCCACATGAACTAAATGATGTTAGAGCTGCTCCTCTAAATCATACGACACAGGACGATCACATACCTAACCACTGTATAAAACCCGTCACACGTATTATACACGGAGACTTATACCGGAAACATCCAGAGGTCCCTAGTTATAATCCTTGGGCCAAATATGTTACATTTCATATGGAAGGATGTACGGCCTAAAGTAAATAAGAATATTACAAGTCATCAAACAGTCCTGGGACACAAAACTTGGAAGAGACTGTTCTTAAAACGTTTGTATGAGATTAGAAAAGAGGGTCTGCTTTTTTTCCCATCAAAACAGCGCCACTCTTGTCTATGGGCTATGTCTGGTATTGCAGCTCAGTCCCATTCATTTGAATAGAGATAAGCTGCAATACTAGACACAGCCCCTGGACAACAGTGGCGCTGTTTTTGGAGAAAAATATGATCCTTTTTTCTAATCCCGTACCGTACAACCCTATTTAAAATCTAAAGAGAACTTGTCACTAAGATCATGCATCATCGGCTAGCGGCAGGACCGTGCAGCACTGACACTCATTATACTCACCTCAGCTGCTGCAGAAGTTTTTTTAAAAGAATACGATGAGCTTTAGATTAATCAATCAATCAATCAATCAATCAATCAATCAATCAATCAATCAGTAACCAGCATGAAGCATTTGACAATTTTTATGCATTTTTTTTTTCCGCGTGGCTAAAAACTGCACTTCACAGTTTTTTTAGAAAGCATGGAAACCGCAGCAAATGGCGGTTCTGCAGTGCAACAAAAAAACGCAGCAAAACTGCGCCATGTGAATACACCTTAAGGCCGAGTTCCCACGGGTCGGATACGCTGCGTAAAAACTGTACAGCGTATCCGACCTGAAACCCGCAGCACAAAATGGTGCAGATTTTTATATGGAATTTCCACTGCGGTTGGAAAAAAAAACGTAGATACTTACCCCCTCCCTCTTCTCTGTGCGTAGTCTGGCCTCCTACGATGACGTTGCAGGCCACGTGAAGATGTAAAACGTCATCCCAGGAGGCCGGACTGCAGGAAGAAGGAGAGCATTCTGGGTAAGTATGGTTTTTTTTTTTTCTCCGGAGTTGCAATTTCCCGCAGCGTGGGCCTGAGATTTTACAAATCTCATCCACTTTGCTGCTACTTTAAATGCTGCAGAATTTCCGCACACAATTGCATTGCGGAAATTCAATAGCGTTTATTCTACGTGGGAACCTGGTCTAAGGCTTCATGCATACTTTGAGTAATTTGGTGCAAAAAAATTGCATAAAAAAATGCAGATAAACGCAGGTAATTCCACAGGTAATATCCGCACTTAATGGTGCGGTTTTTTTATGCTTTTTTAAGGGTTGTTTTTTACATTTTGATGCAAGAAATTGGTGCGGTTTTATGCTGCGGATTTTGGTGCGTTTTTTTTAAATAAACTAGTCAGATACAATTCTGAGGCGGAAACGCAAGATAAATTGACATGCTGCGGATTTTAACCCGTTAGTGACCGCCCCATAGTTGACGCGGGAAAGGGAGTGCCGCAAAAAGCACGTGGTGCTTTTCTGTTTTCATTCATACTTTTTACTGCTGTTGTGCGAATCACGCGCGTCCCACGGAAGTGCTTCTGTGTGGTGCGCGTGATTTTCACACACCCATTGACTTCAATGGGTGCGTGATGCGCGAATAACGCACAAATATCGGACATGTCGTGAGTTTTACGCAGCGAACACACGCTGCGTGAAACTCACGGACTGTCTGCACGGCCCCATAGACTAATATAGGTCCGTGCGAGGCGCGTGAAAATCACGCGCGTTGCACGGACGTATATCACGTTCGTCTAAATAAGCCCTAAAGGAAAGAGAATTTACGGTAAGTAGAAATTATACTAAATTTGGTATCGTTGCAATCGTAACAACCCACTAAATAAAGTTATTGTGTTATTTATACCACACGGTAAACGGTTGTAAGTTTAGAATGCAAAGAAGCGTGGCGAAATTGCGTTTTTTTTACCCCCCCCCAAGTAAAGTTAATAAAAGTTAACCAATAAATTATATGTACCCCAAAATGGTGCTATTGAAAAAACACAACTTGTCCCGCAAAAAACAAGACCGTATACAGCTATGTCGATGCAAAAAAATAAAAATGATAGCACTCGGAATGAGACGATGGAAAAACGTAAAAAAAATAGCTTGGTCGTTAAGGTTTAAAATAGGCTGTTCATTAAAGGGTTAATACACGCACTGGCCGTCAGTTCATGTGCTGAAAAAATCTGCAACGCGTAGATGGGAATTTAATAGGGGGCTGCTACAGCGGTACTACATTGGTTCTGTTTAATGCCACGTTCTGTTGTCCGAAAGCAACGTGAATCCAAAGGTAAAATTTACAAAATCTAGGACCCCTGTTTGACCATTGGTCAGTCTGCATGGGCTTTTGCAAGAACCCTAAAATGCTAGAGAGGCAGGGGCCTTCAAACCTTTTAGGGTATGTTCACACGGCAGCGTCCGTAACGGCTGAAATTACGGGGATGTTTTCAGGAGAAAACATCCCCGTAATTTCAGCCGTAACGGCATGTGCAGGCGCTTGAACGCCGCGTCCATTACGGACGTAATTGGCGCTGCTTTTCATTGGAGTCAATGAATAACGGCTCCAATTACGCCCCAAGAAGTGACAGGTCACTTCTTTGACGCGGGCGTCTATTTACGCGCCGTCATTTGACAACGGCGCGTAAATATACGCCTCGTGTGAACAGACAAACGTCAGCCCATTGCTTTCAATGGGCAGATGTTTGTCAACGCTTTCAAGCCGCATTTTTCGGACGTAATTCAGGGCAAAAACGCCAGAATTACGTCCGTAATTAGCGTGTGTGAACATACCCTTATAGTGTATGAAAGGGGGTGGGGCTTGGTGGAAAGGGCGGGGCTTTGTTTTTCTTAGTGTCAGTCAAAGTCAGAACAATAGTAGGAGGAGGACCTCTTAGCCAGAAACAAGTCAGCCTAAGCCCCTCCTCTTTTCCAAACCTATGGATTTAATCGCCTAAACTCACAGGGAGAAGGGGGGTGAGATGCCTACAGGAAAAAAATAAAAGAATAGATTTTTTTTGTATTTTGTTCTCTTTAAATTCTAATTAGAGACAGATTTTGGTTTTTGGAGTGTTAAGTAATTATTTTTGATGATTCTTTTTAGTTTAGTGTTAATTAAAGTACTGATCATTTTATGCATTACAAATGGTATATATCAATGTCCCAGGGAACTGCTGGAGATTAAAAAAGAACATATGACGACAAGGAAGGAAAGCAGTAAGAATGGGCGCATGAATCATCCGTAAATTCACACACACCGCCGCCAACATTGTATTGTTCAGACTGAAACTTCTCTCCGGAACAATGGATAAAATGAAGAAGGAAAAGGGGAATTTTCCACTGCAACAAAATGACCGTTTAGAACGACTCACTTATAAAAATAACTGCACACCCCCCCCCCCCCCCCCCCCACACAGGATAAAAATTGTTACATAAGAAAATAGGAAAGATTGAATAATGGCAGCATAATCCGGGTCTACATCTTCATCCTCATCGACATTTAGTATGGGAGTAGTGGGATGCATACTCATCAACCGTCATGATTTTTGCGGGACTGTCCCGTAAATCGGATGACACAAGGGGCGTGGTTATGCTAATTTGTCTCAAAAGGGCACACAGTATAAAAACACTGCAGATTTCATTGCGGAATATCCACAGCGTAGCACAGTAGCAGCAGAGTGGATAAGATTTGAACAAATGTCATCCAGACGCTGCTCTTACGTTGCGGGTTTTCCCCACTGAATCCAAAACCTGCAACAGAGAGGCAAATGTTGCGATTTTTGCGTTGCAAAAGCTGCGATTCCTTTGCAAAAAACACAATTCAGAAAAAGAAAAACTATTTTTTGGTTTAAAAATAATCAAAAACGTAACACTTATCCCCGAGCGTTGTCATAGCGACGCAATCCTCTGCTCTGAGTGCAGCCCGGCCTCTTGGGCGTGACGTTTCATCCCACGTGACTGCAGTGTCATCCCAGGAGGCAGGGATGCACTCAGAGTAGAGGATGGCGTTGCTATGACAACAGAGAACGGGGTAAGCATTCACTTTTTTTTCAAGCAGTGTTTCCGCAGCTGAGTTTCCGCCTGAAAAACTGCACCACAATTTGGTGCGGTTTTTCGGGAGCAGAATTAAGGCCAGGATGGTTACACTGTGTACTTTTATGCAGCGTATCTGCCTGCAATTTGGGATTCAAATGTTGGTGTATATGGGCATAGTAGGCTTGGAAATGTATTTTTTCTGTATTTCTCAGACAATTATGGCAGTGTATATAGACATCGCTGTCTATATATGGACAGTGTGTCAGGGTCTTCCCCAGAGCGGAGTCCCGGGCAGAGCGCTAGTACAGGCTCTGCTCCAGGACTCTGTGAAATTCCGTGACATCGCTGTCCATATATGGACAGTGTGTCAGGGTCTTCCCCAGAGCGGGGTCCCGAGCAGAGCGCTAGTACAGGCTCTGCTCCGGGACTCTGTGCAATTCCGTGACATCGCTATCCATATATGGACAGTGTGTCAGGGTCTGCCCCAGAGCGGAGTCCCGGGCAGAGAGCTAGTACAGGCTCTGCTCCAGGACTCTGTGCAATTCCGTGACATCGCTATCCATATATGGACAGTGTGTCAGGGTCTGCCCCAGAGCGGAGTCCCGAGCAGAGCGCTAGTACAGGCTCTGCTCCGGGACTCTGTGGCATTCCCTGACATCGCTGTCTATATATGGACAGTGTGTCAGGGTCTTCCCCAGAGCGGAGTCCCGGGCAGAGCGCTAGTACAGGCTCTGCTCCAGGACTCTGTGCAATTCCGTGACATCGCTGTCCATATATGGACAGTGTGTCAGGGTCTTCCCCAGAGCGGAGTCCCGGGCAGAGCGCTAGTATAGGCTCTGCTCCGGAACTCTGTGGAAATCCCTGACATCGCTGTCCATACATCAACAATGATGTGAGAGGCTTCCCCAGAGCAGGAGTCCCAGTGATGTCAGGACCACAGCTGGAGTCCCAGGAAGAGCCTACTAGCGCTCTTCCCGGGACTCCAGCTCTGGGGTTGCCCCTGACATCTCCTTTGTCCATATATGGACAGTGATGTCAGGAGCACAGCTGGAATCCCAGGCAGAGTGCTAGAAGCGGCTCTGCTCCGGGACTCCAGCTCTGGGCAAGCCCCTGACATCACTGTGGCAGCATCTGCGGAGTGCACTGTGGCAGCATCTGCGGAGGGCACTGTGGAAGCATCTGCGAAGAGCACTGTGGAAGCATCTGCGAAGAGCACTGTGGCAGCATCTACGGAGGGCACTGTGGCAGCATCTACGGAGGGCACTGTGGCAGCATCTACAGAGGGCACTGTGGCAGCATCTACAGAGGGCACTGTGGCAGCATCTACAGAGGACTCTGCGGCAGCATCCACAGAGGACTCTGCGGCAGCATCCACAGAGGGCACTGCGGCAGAATCCACAGAGGGCACTGCGGCAGCATCCACAGAGGGCACTGCGGCAGCATCCACAGAGGGCACTGCGGCAGCATCTACAGAGGGCACAGTGGTAATATCTAAAAAGGGGCTGTCCAATCTTGACATGTGTGTCTGCCAAACGCTGCCAACTAATCCGCCAGACTGCATTTAGCGACACTTAAACTGGATTGTTGAAATAAGCACGTGGAGAAATATCTCACATTTTAAACCTAGCGCTATTATTATAGTAATGTAGTATTATTATTATAGTAATATAGTTTTATAGTAGTTCAAATAAGTAATTTATTAACAATAATTTTGTATTGTATCAAATTTGAAAGTAATGCGGCCCGTCAACTTCCCATTTTTTCTATATGCGGCCCACTTACCCTGCCGAGTTTGAGACCCCTGATCTATATAGAACATGTACATGTCCTCGTTTCATTTCATCATAGTCCTTGTTGTTATCATTGTACACACAGGACATCAATAAGGTCGAATAGGTTATTTGTGATCATCCCATAAGAAATAGACCCTAGTGACAAGTGATTGGCTCCAAAGAGCTTCAAATGGGATTGTCTTCTACTGGACCTTTAAGGTCCATTATTGTGTCAGAGGCCGGGCCCACCGGAGGATCCTCTGGTTCTCTGGTGGGCCAGTCTGAACTTGATTAAATATACCCAACTGATTGAAAACCGCCATAGTTTCACTCTGTCCCAAAAGCCAAATTCTATGTATAACTAATAACACCACAGAACATACAACTGTTCTCTATGAGCGTGCGCAGAATGGATATGTTATCAGCTCAGGATCACACTGGAACAAGAACCAGAGCCACGGCCAACGAGAGACAAAAAAAATTCTTTCCTCTGAACAACTGCTGACACCTACAAGCAGATATGATGGTGGAACAATGGCATTGTGACATGTCGGACTACAGTCACTTCCCAAGCCTGAGCGGCGCTTCCTGAGCTGCGCATATTTTCCTGGACTATCCCCTTGTCAGCTGCCTGGGGCAACCTTGTGAGCAGGGAGGGGTGGCTGGGAGCGATGCTATCTCCTGTGTGCCAATCCAGGCTGGCGCTCTGTCAGTAGTAGCTTGGAAAGACAAAAACCATTTCCATTCTTATGTGGATTATGGGATTAGTAGCCGTGCCTGCCGCCGCTGTAATATATGTTATATTAATGTCCGTAAATCCAAGTTTGCAAGATCTAGGTCTTTGCTTGCGAATGACATGCACGCTAACAGGATTTACGGAGCGGAACACATAACAGTCCTACATATTAGGAAAGGCTGCAGCTCACGGATGTATAGATGTAGCAGTGCTGAGTGTGTTATTTAACTCTTTGCGGCGGCTGCTGCTGCTTCTGTGCACAGTGACAGCAAACAGAGATGTTGAAAATGTGAGGAATTATACACAAAGTATTTTAGAAAGTTGCAGAACTTTACATTATATAACCTCTGAATAGGAGAGTCGGGGGTGATAAGCCCTCTGTCTGTATTGGCCGAGGGTGTTCCCATGAGTGCTCCATTGAGCTGCTTAGATTCTTTAAAAAAAAGTCTGACCAGCTGAAAGGAGCATTTACGGAAGCTTCCATGCCACTAAGAGACACCCGGAGGACTGCCATGTCGTTATTTGTATGCGTCGTGGGGAACCTTTTGCCCCCCCATCTCTTGATTGTGGAGCTGTTTAGTGGGTACTGTGCACCCACCGACTGCCTCTTAGCAGGGTATCTCATAGATGTCTAAAACTTAGAGCACTGTCAGGTGAAGGTGACAGATTCTCTTCTTATAAAAGGGGTGTCTGTTTAGAAGACCCATTGTCATACACTCTACTGAAGAATTCCATATTAATAGAGAGGGGTCCCATGTTCAGGATCCTCATCTCTTGGCCAGAGGGGAGAGCGGTTACAAAGAGCGCTCTAGAGGACCTGTCCTGTCCTACATTACACAGACAACCCAATGATATGAATGGGCACTGTGTAATGCTTAATCTCCTCTGAGGTGGCGCTGCAGGGAAATTGAACTCTTACTGCCAGGTTTCTCCATAGGTGACCGCTGATCGCTGGGGTCCCAGCAGGACAACACTTTGCGATCAGCTTATTTTCAAAGGACCTTTCTAACATATAGGTATAGTCCAAAGCGGAGATTTTCAAAGGACCTTTCTAACATATAGGTATAGTCCAAAGCGGAGAACCCCTTTAAAAACCAGGAGTGCAGGAAAAGCAGCAAACGAGGAACGTGGTCTCCAGAACATCTGTAGACTATGGGGAGGTAGTAAAGGATGCATATGGAGGAAGGTGCCAAAGAAAAAAGCTCACTACAGATCAGTGATCTCCAACCTGTAGATCTCCAGTTTTGCAAAACTACAACTACCAGCTGTCATGACATGCTTAGAGTTGTAGTTTTGCATAAGCTGGAGAGCCACAGGTTGGTGACACTGATATAAATCATCACTTATAATAGTCATACGCTCTTTCCAGGTGGTCATAACTGAGGGTATGTTCACACGAGGGCGTCCGTAACGGCTGAAATTACGGGGATGTTTCAGCCTGAAAACATCCCTGTAATTTCAGCCGTAACGGCATGTGCAGGCGCTTGAACGCCGCGTCCATTACGGACGTAATTGGCGCTGCTATTCATTGGAGTCAATGAATAACGGCTCCAATTACGGCCAAAGAAGTGACAGGTCACTTCTTTGACGCGGGCGTCTATTTACGCGCCATCATTTGACAGCGGCGCGTAAATTACGCCTCGTGTGAACAGACAAACGTCAGCCCATTGCTATCAATGGGCAGATGTTTGTCAACGCTATTGAGGCGCTATTTTCAGACGTAATTCGGGGCAAAAACGCCCGAATTACGTCCGTAAATAGGCCGTGTGAACATACCCTAAGTGTGGCCCCAATCCAGTTTTTAGTATGGGGCCCCGTGATTACTTTTTACACCCTTGATTCACAGCTCAGATAAAGGTGTCTCTCTGGCTTATTGCTGTCTCTTTTCGTGATATAAACGTTCAGAACGCGATACTCATCTACCCAACACAGGAGATACAATAAAACCAGACAAATCATCTCTATTTTGTTTTTATCAAGAGCCAATAAATGTGGCTGGGACTCGGGGAGGGTTTTATTGCAGCGTCTCGCCTCAGTTCTTTCATTAATTATTTATTTTTGGGCAAGTCTCTTCCAAGAAAAAAAAAAACCCTGTTTATTTTGACAATCTATTTTCTTGTTTTATTACTAAGCAAAATGAAGGAGCTGCCGTTAAAGGCAGGGAGACGTGTGCGAGCATAGATAAGTGGATTGTCCTTAAAATACTTTTAGGAAACTTCTCGATAGAACTGAATAGTCAGTAGGAACCAGTATGGTATTAATATTATCCTGTATGTATACCATGTGAACGCAATTTGCAATGCTATACAATTAACTTAATCCTGGCTATGTTTTCTTCTTAAACCAAGCAGTTCAGCTCCTAACCCCTTGTTCCTCTTATAGCAGGTTCCAGTAAGAAGCTAAGTTACAGCAGCCATTATTTTGTCACAGTGTCACCCTTGCTTCATGGAAATGCATAGCCCCTGCTCCATCAACTTTAAGTTTTCTCACTAGTTCCTGTTGTTTTTGTACTGAATCCAATATTTACAGAAAATCTAACTGACAGCAGCCTTCGGGAAATGCTTCATAATCAGGTAACTAGAGATTTAGACCATCTCTTGCATCCAGTCATCCTTTTTAGTAAGACGAGTGATTGCGTCATAAGACGACCAAAGGCAGAGGTCTGCCAAAAACTCAATCTGACAATTTTTTTGGTTGCTCTTTCGGTGTAGTAATTGTTATATCTGAGAAATTTCCCATAATGTATGACAGATCTGCATTAATATGTATGAGTTTTGTCAGTGTAACGAATGGCATAGTCATCCATGACGTCAATCTAACCAGACCAACTATGACCGACAAGTCATGACCTGCCTAGGTAGAGTCGTGTGTTAACCTTAAACCATACTATCCCCCACCCCCATTTAGTAACGACACATGACACCGAGGTTGGATGTGAAATGGCCACAGCAGCCGTTTATTAATTTCACAGTTTTATAAAAACAATTTAAATCCGAAACATTCGGATAACTAGTTAGGAATCCACCAGAGAATTCCTCCTAATAATTCACATGACCCAACATGGGTCAGAATCATAAATAACAATTAAACGTTAACATTAACCCGAGCAGAGGAAGTCCTTGAAGCCCCTTCAGATGTTCCTTTCAAGAACACACCGAATTAGCCATCTGCAAACCACTAATTACCTCCAGCCGTAAACCAGCTCGGAAGCACCGTTCACCTCTGCAGATGGCTCCAACCACTAGAAGTCCACTTCAAGGGGATAACACCCGTTGAAGCCCTCAAGTGATATACCGACCACTAGAAGTCCACTTCAAAGGGATAACACCCGATGAAGCCTTCAAGTGACATACCTTCTACCAGAAGACCACTTCAAAGGGATAACACCCGATGAAGTCTTCAACCATGTACCTTTTTTGGGGGACGCATACCCCCGATGCGACCCCCCCACCATTTTGTACTGACTGGCCTCAAGGACTCCCCCCGCCAGCTGCCATGACAACAGAACCTACTCCGGAAAAAAGAAAAACATGTTAAATAAACACACAAAATAAAACACAACGCTCATATACGGACGTACAGAAGACCTAAGGAGTAACAAAACAAGGGTGGGAGGGTGGGAGCTTTGCTTCTTGTGTATTACTCCTCCCGCTGCTTCCGGCTCAATGCCGAGAAACAGCGGGAAGCGCAGTAACGGCCCCCCCGTCCCCCCTAGCTCCTCCCCGTCCCTCCTTCAGCTCCTTCACCTTTCCCTCACCTCTTAACATTAACCCTTTCCCTACCAGGACGGTCATGTCGGCTTCCCTCAAGCCTGCAGCTGCGTCCAGCCTCTTCTTGACCTGCCTAGGTAGAGTCGTGTGTTAACCTTAAACCATACTATCCCCCACCCCCATTTAGTAACGACACATGACACCGAGGTTGGATGTGAAATGGCCACAGCAGCCGTTTATTAATTTCACAGTTTTATAAAAACAATTTAAATCCGAAACATTCGGATAACTAGTTAGGAATCCACCAGAGAATTCCTCCTAATAATTCACATGACCCAACATGGGTCAGAATCATAAATAACAATTAAACGTTAACATTAACCCGAGCAGAGGAAGTCCTTGAAGCCCCTTCAGATGTTCCTTTCAAGAACACACCGAATTAGCCATCTGCAAACCACTAATTACCTCCAGCCGTAAACCAGCTCGGAAGCACCGTTCACCTCTGCAGATGGCTCCAACCACTAGAAGTCCACTTCAAGGGGATAACACCCGTTGAAGCCCTCAAGTGATATACCGACCACTAGAAGTCCACTTCAAAGGGATAACACCCGATGAAGCCTTCAAGTGACATACCTTCTACCAGAAGACCACTTCAAAGGGATAACACCCGATGAAGTCTTCAACCATGTACCTTTTTTGGGGGACGCATACCCCCGATGCGACCCCCCCACCATTTTGTACTGACTGGCATCAAGGACTCCCCCCGCCACCGCGAAACAGGCCTTGACCACCTTAAGCCTGTGAGTTCCTCCACACCACCACCGCCCTTTCTATGCCTTCTGCTATAGCCAAGCTCCAAATATCAATGCCAACCTCGGTCAGATGAACCCCGTCACTCCTCCAGAAATTCCCCAATCCTGACTCCAAATCCCTATGCCTCACGCAAATGCCCCCGTTCTTTGCCACAAAACGGGACACCGCCCGGTTAACTTTTATCCGAGCCTTATTGACTCTCTCCACCGATCTAGCTAACCGCCAATGCTTCCTTGGGACTATGTCCGACCACACTACCACCAACTTGGGATAAGATACCCACAAACACAACAAATCATGTTTGATATCCCGCACCAACTCACGAAAAGGGCGGACTCCTAAGTCATTCCCACCCACGTGCAACACTAAAACCTCCGGAACCCTATCAAGCCGCACATATGTCTGGAATTCCGCCAACACCCTGTTCCACGACATACCTCTAAACCCCAGCCAATGCACAACCGCATCCTGTCGCGGAATGCGCAACTGGCGACCATCCGGGCGGACGTCCGCCCTCAAAGCCCCCCAGTGCACGTACGAATGACCCATCAACCACACCAGACAAGGAGGCGAATCTGAAACGGAAAACACAGTTAGGCACCACCATATAACATTTGCAAGCATAAACAACAAAATTACAACATATGGGGGCGGACATAGGACTTAAACCTTTTAGACTCCCAACGACCAATACGCCTCACCCCCTCATCATCCAACCCCCAGCGCCCTGCTTCCGTTGCTGCGCCAATCCGGAAGGAATGAGATGAATATGAGCCTGCCGCAACCCCAACCGCCGTCAAACATTTTTTAAAAACAGCTCCAAACTGAAACCTGGACAAGAACGACCCGTCCACATGACGTAACAAAGGCAAATCTGGAGACCCCCTGTTTTTTGTAAAACCCCGCATGCACTCTACTGGGCACATGACCGACCCCGGGAGAGCGAACAAAACTATCAGTTTTCCCTTCCCTAATTGGTCAGTTTTTGATCTACGCAACCATACCTCCAACCGATCTGCAAAAAGGCTCACCTCCCCAGATCTCAGCCCCCCTGCCTGTTTAGTACTTGGCGACACCAACTCACCTATTCTAAATGCTCCGAAGAACGCCAACGAGAAAGCCAACCGAAACAAATCCATTTCATCTGAAGAACGACATACCGATGCCAATGAACCGCCCAACAAGCCCAGCAAAGCAAACGACACCGGCCTTCTACTATCCGCCTCCACCCTACCTCTGCGCAACCCCTTCAAAGCCTGCGATACCAGAAATTCCTTCGATACATCCCGCAAGCCCCGCAACTTAAGCCCAAACGCCACCGCGGATATAAACCGGTTCACCTTCGCTACTGAAAACCCCCCCTCCCAGGCATCCCCTAACCAATACAAAAGTGCCACCAACCTGTCTCTATCCGTATTAACATCACCCAACTCTCTTACCCACTCCTCCCACTGCCTCCAACAAGCAGCATAAGCCCTCCACGTCGTGCGCGCCAAAGACCTTTGTAACAGCTGCTCTACGGGACCGATACCAGATCCCATAGATGATCCGGACACGCCAAACCGAGACGTTCCGCTCCCGGGGCCAATTGCCGAAACCGGTCCCACTGCGAGCGAGAAAGAGCATCAGCAACACAATTCCGTACACCCGGGACATGCACCGCCACCACCCACGCGTTCAGCGACAAACACACCAACACTAAATGTCGCAACAATTGAACTACCGGAGGAGAGGACGCCGTGATGTTATTAATGGCAAGCACCACCCCCATGTTGTCGCAGTAAAAACGGACCTTCTTATCCCTGAGCCTGTCCCCCCAAATGGTAGCCGCCACCACGATGGGAAACAGCTCGAGCAGGGCCAGATTCCGCGTCAATCCACTGGACACCCAGCTAGCCGGCCATTGACCTGCGCACCACGGACCTCCCCCGTAAGCTCCAAAGCCACCCGCCCCAGCCGCATCCGTGAAAATATTCAGATCACTCGTATCCTGCGCTGGGGCCATCCATAGCGAGCGACCATTGTACTGGCCCAAGAAGTCATCCCAAACCTGAAGATCAGCTCGGTGCTCCTCCTTGAGCCTCACAAAATGATGCGGCGCCCGCACTCCCGCCGTTGCCGCCGCCAACCTTCTACCAAACACCCTCCCCATCGGCATAATCCGGCAGGCGAAATTCAACTTCCCCAGCAGCGACTGAAGCTCCCTCAGCGACATTTTCTTCCTTCTACAAGCCCGTCGCACCTCCAGCCTCAAAGCACCCAACTTATCCGCCGGGAGCCGACACTCCATTGCCACCGAGTCAATTTCGATTCCCAAGAAACAAATCGTCGCTACCGGGCCCTCCGTTTTTTCCGGCGCCAAAGGGATCCCAAAATCCCTCGCCACCTTCTGCAGGGCATGAAGCAAGTTACCGCAAACCGGCGAACCCCCCGGGCCAACGCACAAAAAATCATCTAAGTAATGGATCAACGAATCGACCCCGGATACTCCCCTCGTTACCCACTCCACGAAGCTACTAAACGCCTCGAAGTATGCACAAGAAAGAGAACACCCCATCGGAAGGCACCGATCCACGTAAAAGGCCCCATTCCAAAAACAACCCAACAGCCGTTGGCTTTCTGGATGCACCGGCAACAACCTGAACGCCGCCTCGATGTCGGTTTTTGCTAGCAGCGCCCCCGGACCCGCAGCCCGCACTAACCCCACCGCCTTATCGAATGAGGTATAAACTACGGAACACAACTCGTGATCAATCCCGTCATTTACCGACGAACCTTTGGGATACGATAAATGTTGAATCAAACGAAACTTTCCGGGCTCGCGTTTAGGGACAATACCCAAAGGGGACACAACTAAATCTTTCACCGGCGACTCCACAAATGGCCCCGACATGCGCCCCAACGAAACTTCTTTTAACAACTTCTCCGACACGACTTCCGCATGCAAGTAAGCCGATTTTAAATTTCTCCGCGTAACCGGAACCTCATAAGGAGGCGGAGGAATAACAAAACCAACACTAAACCCTTCATAAAGCAACTTAGCTGCCGCCCTATCCGGATACTCATTTAGATAAGGGGCCATCCTTTCCACCCTCACCGGCGACACCCCCTTGACCAGCCCCGTGCTGGTTCCCGGACCTCTTTTTCCGCAGACATTTTGCCGCCCCGTGTGATGCCCCATTACACTCGGAGCACACGTGCTTGAACTTGCACGTGGCCCCGAACTTGCACTGGCCTTCATTGAATTGCCAGCAAAACCCCGCCTTTCCCCCGCCGCTTGGTCCACTCTGACTAGTCTGGCCTCCCTGGCCACCGCTCCCGGGAAAGGGCTGCCTAACCGGAGCCGTAACCCGTAACCAGAGAGCAATATCCTTCTGGTCCCACCGAATCGCCGGCCGAACCGCCTTCCGCTGACGGAATTGCTCATCATATCGCAGCCACGCCTGACCCCCATACGCCCTATGAGCCTCCCCAATAGCATCAAAATAACAAAATAACGCCGAACAATTTTCCGGCGCCTTTTCCCCTATCACACTAGCCAATATGGCGAACGCCTGCGACCAATTAACGAACGTCTGCGGGATAAGCCTATACCGCCGCCGTTCCTCCTCGTCCTTTTTACTCTCATCCCGCTTGCTCTTATCCAAATTGAATTTAGCCAGCGGCAAGAGAGAAAAAATTTCAACATATTCATCTTTCCAGATCCGATCACGCACCTCCTGCTTTAAATGCGCCCCCAACGGACCCTCAAAACAAACATACACCTCCCCCCGAGCACGATCGTCCATGCGCACTCGATCGCCGTCCTTCTGTGCCTCAGTCTGCACCGACACCGCGACCGCCTCTCTAACCGCCACCACAGGACGCGCCTGCAACGATCCCACTTCCCTGGGGCCTTCCCAAACTACCGCAGGGGACACTTCCGTTACTACCGGCGCCGCGGCCCTATCCAGGCGCCCCACCAGCTCCCGTAAGCAACCCACTAAATCTGCCAAACCCGCTCCGTCGCGTCCGCCCGCGCCACTACCGGCCCCCGATGCTATGCTAGCAGCCCCCCCGCCGACACCCGACATAAAAAACCGCTGGATAAGACAATAATGGAGTTATACACTCACCGGGCTGCACAGGCGCTGTGTTCCCGTCAGCCGGACCATCCTGACCTCGACGATAGGCGTCCAGTTCACCTTCCTCCAGTTCTTCTCTCGCCGACGACTGTCCCTCCCAACGACCTCTTCGGAAAGGGGATGAGGACGCGCTGACCGATGGGCCGGCAACCTGCCGCCCGACCGCCGGGACCCAGACTTCCGACCGGACCTGTTGCCTCGACGTCGCTGCAGATCTAGTCGTCCGTCTAGACGATCCTGACGAAGCCTGCCCCCTGGCCGGAACATCACCATGCGGGGCGGCCGTACCTTGCTCTCGACATCTTCCATCTGATGGGGGAGGGGTGACAGGGAGCCCGGCCTGCGACTCCCTGCTTACCGCCGGACCCCGTCGCGGCCTGGGATTCCTGCCAGGACGCAGGGCCTGGGAAGGGGCGGTCCTCCCAGCTGCCTGGCCTGCAGCGTCCGGGATCGGGCTCCCTCTGCGACGCCGTGTCCGCGGGACTACCTCCGGACTCAGGCGCTCTGGAGGTCGGGACCGCCGAGAGGGACGGGTCGACACAGCCTGCATCGCCGTCACCCCTGCTACCGCTCTCTGCCTGCCCAGCGCAGGAGCGGTTGTTGCCGACTCCCCCCCCGCCGCCATAGCCATGCTCGTAGGGGGGCCGGGGGAGGGGAGCCTGTCCCTTACAACAGACCCCGAACGCCGTGCCCGACGTGGCGAAACGGCGTCCGGGATCCGCGTTAATGCAGCCACGGTCTCCTCCAGCCATCCGGGACCGTGGTGCACAGCAGCGGCACGCAGCCGCTCTAAAATCAGGGCCTCTGACATACTAAAAAGCCGGGCAACGGGGAGCTTTGCTTCTTGTGTATTACTCCTCCCGCTGCTTCCGGCTCAATGCCGAGAAACAGCGGGAAGCGCAGTAACGGCCCCCCCGTCCCCCCTAGCTCCTCCCCGTCCCTCCTTCAGCTCCTTCACCTTTCCCTCACCTCTTAACATTAACCCTTTCCCTACCAGGACGGTCATGTCGGCTTCCCTCAAGCCTGCAGCTGCGTCCAGCCTCTTCTGTCATCAAACCACCGACCAAAATTATGAATATATGGCCAGATTACATTTTTTATCCATAGTTATTTACCATAGCATCCTATGTAGCTCATTCGTGTGACTTAGCTGAGTTGCAGTACCAGACACAGCCCCTGGACAGGAGTGGCGCTGTTTTTGAAAAACTTTTTTAAATCTTGGACAACCCCTTTAAATACAGCACACACTTCCTTACAGGAGACCATTCAGCTCATATTGTTGCATACAACCCATCTTTAAGATGTCTAGTGAGAGATCACATAATGTGGAATTGTTGTTTTAATAAACAATAATTAAGTTTGCTATAAACTTTTTTTTTTTCACGAATCCCACTGAGACAATGAGTAAGAAAGTTTTTATTTCATGAAGTCAGAGCCATCCAATGTGATTCTACTAAACATTCTTTTCCTATTTTAAGCATGCTGCGCTGTTTTCTATCAATTGTTTGTTCACCGTAGGGCTTTCTTAGTGATATTATTAGAAAAGAGTGAACCGAGCAGCCTAAACAGCCCGAGTTAATGAAACCCAGATGTTAGTTCTTCTGGATTAAATACCAGAGGGTTGGAGAGAACCCCTGCTGCAAGGCACACGTGGGGAGGGGGTTTAATCCTTCTGTTCTGGCTTTCAAGGCTAAACGACTTTTACTTATATAATAGGAACCCACTCTTATTTCAGTACTATACAGTAGAACAGTATATGGTATTTTACATTTATAAAATATAATCTATTGGGGGGACAGCACCTACTATTGACCCCAATCCCTCATCCGTTTGTCCTTAAAAGTTCTTCTTCTGATAAAACTGGCTTTGGAAGGTATAAGGGCCATTAGCTATCTTTTCCCTTCTGGATCCCTCCAAAAAAACCATGGGAAGCAAACATAGGACTCCACACCACAGCATATCTGGCATTTTTTAACCTGCCCAAAGTGCCCCTTTTTCTTGGCCGTGGTGTCCATTTGCAGCAGTCCACATTGACATTCGTCCAAAGTAAAATAAGGCATGGCGGCAGTGATTGGACGATCCAGTCCAATGTGGACGATGTTTTGTCACCATGGACTCAACGTCACTAATGCCTAGTGTGTATATATAAGCCCAACGGGGACCAGCAGTGGTGTAGGGCTAGAGGAAAGTATATTACAAAAAAACTTTTTTATTCGATTTCACGGGCTTGGAGAATTTGCTTTAAATGTCTGAATGTCGGACAACCCCTTCCAGATTTTCTACAAGGCCATAGAGACCAATTTACAAATCTTGCTACCCAAGGCCCAATGTATACATTTGGCAATAATAGTGGATATCCAAAGCCACCCAGCCGTCATTTATAAAAACTGGCCACGCAATAAGCGGAGGGGTCTCTCGCAGCAACCAATCAGATTACAGCGTACATCTTTTAAAGTGCTGTAGAAAAATGAAAGCTAGAATCCTATTGGTTGGTATGGGCAATAGTTTTAACAAACTTTTTGTCCGCATACGTTTTCCTGAATATCGTACATTATGTACAGTACTGACCAATATATCAATAAAGGGTTAATGGTATGATGCGGGGGAAAAAAAGCTATAAAAACGGCTTCCCAGATGTCAAGATCTACTGTCTGTTCAAGGGAAGAGCTTTGAGGCACGTCTGCTTTTGGAAAAATCTTCCTTTGAAAACAAGTGACCTAATATTTTCATCCTTCTCTTTATAGAGAAATGCAAAGTTGCGTTTTATTACACGATTCACAAAATACGTAGTTGTAGCCAAAACATTTTTAAATATCTGTCCCCAGAAATGTATATTTGGCAGTACTGACCAAAAACACAAAAACAAGTGCCTTCTCTGAAAGGGTAAGGGCTATAACTTTGTAATATTTAGTGCCCTTAATTCGGTCTTCCAGTGCTCAGACTGTGGGCTTCAAGCCAGACACAAAATATAACTGGGACACCTATGAAGATGACCACACACAGGTGTAATAATGCCGGGATAGTGTATGCGCCAAGAATTTGCTTCTGGCGCCAACTTGTTGGGTTGTTCGACTGGTATCTTTGGAAGTTCTGACTGCCTTGCTACCAACAAAAAATCTAACTGGCCCATAGAGTGGTCTAACTGACTCCTAATGTCTATGGTAATTTGTCTACCCCTGGTTTAAGGGGCATGTAAACATGTAGTAAGGTGTATTGGCTTACCGGGTGCTTTATTTTACAGGTAGCCGTCCTGTTTTGGGCCGATGTTGGGTCACGTGATCTGTATTCTGACTCCAGGAATCCTACCGTTTCTGCTGTAGGGAGCAGAAGTCAGTCTGTCGATGCAAGTCTATGAGAGCCCCGATATGAGTCTAGTAGACTTGTATTGAGGGACTACCCACAAAATAAAGCAACCGGTAAGCCAATACACCTCGCTACAATTCACTTCATCACATATTCAAACTGGGGGGACTAAAATAAAATCCGATGTATTCTTACATTCGGTGGAGGTCCAACAACAATGGTATCTTCTGACATGTAAGAAGATAGTTAAAGGTGAACATATCCTTTAGGCTTCATTCCATCTTCCTTCCAGTAAACTTGAGTCCTTGATTAGGAATTTACCTCTAAAGGCCCTATTGCACGGGCCAATGATTGGGCAAACGAGCGTTCATATGAATGCTCGTTCCCGATCATTGCCATGTATAATAAGGGCAACGATCAGCCGATGAACGAGCAAACGCTCGTTCATCGGCTTATCTGGTCTTTTATGCAGAATTAAAAATCATCATTGTTGGCAGCACATCTCTCTGTGTATTTAAGGAGATGCGCTGCCGACTTGATGAAAATGTATAGGAATGTGCAATCGTAGTTACGAGCACTCATCCCTATACATATCCAATCATTGCTCCGTGTGAAAGGAGCAAACGAACGCTGATCAACGAGATGTCTCGTTGATCGGAGCTCGTTTACACGGCCCATTTCGGGCCGTGTAATAGTACCTATACTTTGAAACGTGTTTCATGGATTACCCGCAGACTTTGCTGATGACGATCATTTGGTTGCTTACAAGGAGAATAGATTTCTTTATAAACACTTTACCTACAAGAAAAATTTACACAGTGGAGGGCATGCTTCCCGTTTCATTCCGATATATCTCTATCTTACTAATGTCATGTTTGTATCCTATATCAACAAGCGCTGCTTCCCATAATCCAAAGGCAGCGCACACCAGGGCCCCATTACCAGCTGCTGCCTTTCTTTAAAGGGTGGGAAAATGTCAACTAAAGAGGAAAAAGTGCAGAGCACATGGGCCATTTGGTTCTTATCTTCTGTCAAATTCTCAGGTTCTCCTTTAATTGCATTTGTGAGCAGTTCAATGTCTGGGGTGCGTGCGCGCACTTGCTGAAAGCAGCCTAAAACTTGATAATAAAAAATAAAGTGGGATGTGGAGGGAACCTGGACAGGCCTCACCAAACACCTCGAAAAGTGAGATCCCTAGGGCTGAACAGGCAGCAGGAAATCTGTGCGGCTCTGAGGTGAATGAGACACAATGCACGCAGCCTAGCGCTCACGCGGCTCCATACTGACTGGCCAAGGGAGTCGCTGCTGGCAGCACGTGTGTGCAATAAAAACTGAAAAAAATGGGTTGATTCATATTAATTCCAGATGTGAGTTTAACATTCCCACCTCAGGGCCCTTGGCGCTCTGGCGTGCGGCAGCGAGCGAGGCTTTAGGTAGAAGCCTTTCTGACTGAGAATGCTTCATGTTCTACACAACCGGTAAATGCTTTAAGGCCTCCAGCAATCCCGGAGTAAGAAATACAAAATTAACTTCATTTAGGCTCAGGACCAGATATGTTGATTTTTTTGTTATTTTACCAATTGTCAATAGGTTTTATGGGATCTTGTGTACACGACTGCGACATGACATGGAATGAATCAGAGTTTGCACAAGACGGCAATTACTCATGTAAGCAACACTTTCTTAATTCCAAAAATAACTTCAAAATACATGCGAACTTACAAAGCTTAAAAATAAAGCTATATTTTTTTTTTGCTGTGTATGCAGGTTACATGGGTTGGCATCATACATGTAGAGAATATTGATCTGGTTACTATCCAGTCAAGGGTTTACATATCTCTGACTCTGCAGTTGTGGCTGCTACAGATGTGTCCATCCTTTACCATCCTCTTATCTCAATATATCCTGACATGATTTCACGATACTCTGTCACGAGATGTCTATGCTATAAGTGTCTATGTGTGGTCACCCAGTGGTTTTGTTGTGAATTGCAGTCTGTCAAGGGTTTTGCTAGAAGGTCGCGATATTGTATTCGTGAGAAATTGGAGCCCTTAACCAAATTCAAGCAAAAATACATCTGTATGTGGCCCATGAACAATGCTGGATTATAAGGAGGGCAAATGGGGCATTTGCACCCTCCCTGATGGCCATTCCATGATCCTATCCAGAAAGTCGCTGGCTGAGCTGTCTCTATAACTCTCATGGACGTCAGCAGAGAAGGCCATGTGCATACACAACCACCTCTCCATTATGCAATAGGCATCAGGTATGGTCCAGGTCCCCCACTAAATTTCTTGCCCAGGAGCCCACCAACCTATATCCTTCCCATGGCCACTGGATGGCTTGTTGGCCCCTTCTACATGGGTCCGGACAAGGCTCCCTCTTTCCACAGCTGAATTTTATCCCACTTTCACATGTACATGAAGGAAATGGCCATAGAGTTCATCAATATGAAAGCGAACACATCAAATATGTCAATTTTTTGCCCTGAATACAAGTTGTCATCTTGAGGTTTGCTGTGAACTGCCCACATATTGTCTTTGAAAGTAATGCTGGTTCACTTTGTATTCAAAGAACTCAAGTTGTGAGTAAGCAGATATACAGGATATGGCGAGGTCATGGGGAAAACCCTTCCATTAATGGTGAGTACACAACACAGGCCTGAGACATGGTGCCGGGCAGATGTGTTCAGGCTCCCTCTGTCTGATGGAAAACATATGCTGCACATATGATCCTGCTTACAACGTAACAATGTACTTCTCAGTAAGATTTGTCACAAAACCCTGTAGTGCCAAAGGGACCAAAAATACCACACAACTAGGTAAAAAAGTCATAAACTGTGACCAAAATACTACTCCGTCCTGTACAGGCAATTCATGAGGTAATAGCCTTAAAGGGAAGGTGTCACGGAAAAATGTTTTTTTATATGTTATTGCTATTAGTATGTCATTAAAATACATTTTATTTATTTGTGTTTTTGTGTTGTACTTTTTTCTTTCTTTTACTTCTCTATGGGGGCTGCCATTTTTTTTCATCTCTGTATGTGTCGATTAACGACACATACAGAGATGGAATACGGCACCTACATCCCCATAGAGAATGCGAACAGGAGCCGTTCCATTCACTGCAGCGTACGCCGTCTGTGTGGGAACGGCGCATGCGCCGCTCCCAACAGTCCAAAAGGAAGGTCTTCGGCAGAGCGACATCCGGCGCCATTTTCATGTGGATAGGAAGCCGCGGCCGGACAGTAAGATGACTACTTCCGGTTGCAGCTTCCGTCCATATGTTCAGAAGCAAACCTAGGAGTGGAGGGAGCAGAGGCAACGGCAGGCGGCAGCGGCAGGAGCAGGTAAGTTATGTTTGTGTATGTGATGTGTGTGTATGTTCGTGTTATACTGTGCGATTACCACTGTATCTAATCCTCCTACACTGTGCATTCGCTTAAAAAATGGCAGCACACAGTGTAGGAGGTTTGATCATTCAATCCCCTCCTTTCTCCTGGCACAAGCCAGGATAAAGGAGGGGGGATTGTTTGAGCACACTAGAGTGAGTGTGTCTTCTCCAATTTTGCAGCGTAAAGCAATGAGGTTGCTTTACCACATGCCAATGCTGCAATTTTGGGAATTGCTCCCTCTAGTGATCAGCACATGGAAATGTTATAAATTAGAATCTAATTTATAATATTTCCTGACTTGTGAAAAAATTAAAAAAATTAGAACAATGTGTAATCATTTATATACTAACAGTCTAATTTAAAAAAAAATAAAAAAAAAATTTCTAGCGCCACATTCCCTTTAAATAAAAAAAAAAAATTCAATTAATTTTACAATTCTTTGTCTTTGTCCTGGGCTTATAGGGGTATATTTTTGCGGAACACTCTGGGCAAATCTGATACACTGTGTTATGACTAGTACGGGTTCTGAGGGGGCGATGCATGACAGATGAATTTTCTCCTTGAATCCCTGTGTCATGCTCTGACCCTCAGGCCAGGCCCTAGTCAGTGTATTAGTTTTGCCCGGAGTGTTACATTTCTTCATGAAAACAGAGGTATATATGCCTTAGTGCCTTAGAAAATTGTTGGCCTCTGGGTTAAGGACTTGGTTGGGTCCACATTAAACACAATAATGTATCATCTTTTTCCCTGCAGGGAAGACCCCAGGGTGGGGATATCTTACCCTAAACTCTCAGCTCCCATTCCCATTAACACTTCCTATTCTAAACCTTGCAGAAATAATTGTGCATATTTTTATTTTTGAGAAGCGCCCTGATCCAGTCCATGTTTTTAGCTCAGGGTTTTCCAAGTAATGTGTGACTGTCAAAATAGTTTTTTATGGCTTCATCTTCCATGACATAGTCTTTAAATGCTGCCAATGCCCCGCCAACTAAAAGATTAGCTACTTATATCCCGCTTAAAAGGTTAACATGAACTGAAATGCGTGTTCAGTTCGAGTAACCAACTGATCGTCTCATGTTCCAGTAATGTTGCGATGAAACCTACACATCTACTTTTTTATTGTATGACTGAATTGCCAACCCAAGGCAAAATAACATTACAACCGTTTCAACAGTATTAAACGAAACCCGTCACATTGAAAAAAAAGTCCTATTTGGCGTCCCCATGTTATACAGAAGGAGGAGCTGAGCAGATTGATACATAGTATTGTGGGAAAAGATTCAGTATAATTTGTAATTTACTAATCAAATCCTCTGCTCATTCTGCGCTTTGGAGTCCAGTGGGCGGGCCTAATCAGTGATTGACAGCTATTTTTGTATGCCGATTTATACAGAAGAACCAATCACTGATTAGGACCGCCCGCTAGACTCTTACGCCCAGAATGAGCAGAGGATTGATCAGTAAATGACAAGTTATACTAAATATTTTCCTGCAAAATGATATATCAATCTGACAAGAGACTATCAGATTATATATTGATATATAAATATGTCATAAAGTTTGCTGAGCTCCAACCACTCCCATCCTCTCTGCAGTTGATTGACGGCACTGCTTGTCTTTATCATCATAAAATCAGAGCTGTCGATCAAATGAAGAGGGGAGTGGCTTAAGTTCTAGATGCTGGATGCTTACTGGTTCGGCGGACATGAAAACATAATTTTCATACCATACATGGCAGGAAAAAAAAGGTATGTTTTAGCCTGATGCAAGCCCTAAGATCTTCCATCCCTCTTCCTTTATGCTTTCCCAAATTAGCGGTGTCAGATGTTTGTTAGCCTAAAATCTGATGACAGACTCACTTTAAAGAGGCTCTGTCACCAGTTTATAGCTTCCCTATCTCCTACCTAATCTAATAGGCGCTTTGATGTAGATAACTAGTTTTTTATTTTATTTTTTAAAAACACGTTTATTATTGACCAAGTTATGAACATTTTTCGATTTATGACAATTTTTTCTAAATGCCCAACTGCCGTTTTTCTTCTCTTGACCAAGTGGGCGTTGCATAGAAAAGTGTATGACGCTGACCAATCAGCGTCATACACTTCTCTTCATTCCAGCCCAGCTTCATTCCCAGCACAGTGTGATCTCGCGAGATCATGCTGTGACGTGACTTCCTCCCGCGTCAGCGTAATCCACTTTTCTCTACAACGCCCACTTGGTGAAGAGGAAAATAACGTCCAGTTGGGAATTTAGAAAAAATTGGAATAAATCGAAAAATGTTCATAACTTGGTCAATAATAAAGGTTTTTAAAAAATAAACAAAAAAAAAACTGTAGTTAACTACATTAAAGCACCTATTATATTGGGTAGGAGCTAGGGAATTTTTAAACTGGTGACAGAGCCAGCTCCTCTCAAAAACGGATAAATCCTAATATGTCGTTCCGACCGGATGTTATACTCAGAGCAGCGCATTAGGCAGAGATACTGGGGAGTTGTTTAGTAGGGTCCTCACAATAGGACGGCTGGTGGTCATCACTGATATTCTAAAATATTGGCTCTACACTGTCAAAAAAAATCATTTTCAACTATTTGTCCAGGATTAAAAAAAACATGGCTGCTTTCTTCCAAAAATAGCACCACACCAGTCCACAGGTTGTCTGTGGTATTGCAGCTCAGCCTATTCACTACAATGCAGAGATACAATTCCTGACACAACCCATGGACAGGTGAGGCGCTGTTTCTAGAAGAAAGCAGCCATGTTTTTCTAATACTGGACAACCTCTTTAACTCCTTAGCCCTATAGAGCCGACACCTTTTGAATTCACCGGCACTCCCATGGAGATGCTTCTATGGTCCTCCGCAAGTCTTCGTTGACTAGACTGCAGCAATAAAGTGCCATACTCGTCACATGACTGCGGCAGTCAAATGTAAATCCACGGGCTTTGGGTGAAGTTAGACTATTTCTGTCCAATCTAACTTTGCATAGAATGTGACCTTACTCGTATACACATCTGCTGCTTTCCCAGGTGCTGTGTAGTTGAGCACTGCTGCATTGCAGTTGACAATTTCGATTGTTTATTGTTATTTTATTACACGATCTTGGAATTATGATTAGATTATGATTTTTGTATGGATTAGGTAGTGTAAAAACATCCTTAGAATAGAATGGGGTGTACATGATACTCCTAGACATCATGGTAGACTCTTTTGAAGGCCATTGCAACACAAAACCAGGAGCAGGAGATTATGAGACAACTCTGATGAAACAAGTAATAGTAGTATGGAATAATTTCTATTCGAGGTACTTCAAATTTATACTCTAATTGATAATCCAGAATATTTTATAATCTGGAACCAGGTTAGATATAAAAGACTTGGCTGTACTTGACAATCTCTGGGTGTACAGGCTGGCTGGATAAATAATATGACGTCACTATCTCCAGACCAGAAGACCCATTTGGCCATTCCTAGTATGTGCATGGAATAGTAATTATTACCGGTCGTCTCTCCCCTCCACCGTGTCTGTATTTCCATCCAAGTGACAGTTTTATTAGTTGATGAGATTAGTCACTGGTTCTGTGGTTTTCTTGTAAAATCAGCTGGACCAACACCCATAAAAAGTGATGTTCCGTCTTGTAGAAAACATGACAGTTCTTCTTCCAACCAGAACAGAGTCTAATTTAACAATTCTGCAAAGTGTGGATGTCTAGTATGGTGGAGATCGTATCTCCCAGCAGAAAACTGGAAAGATATGCCCTTTCCAGAAGCTGATCACATGGGATGGGGGATTGTTATTTTTGGGGGACCACGGATCCCCTGTGGATCAATTGATCCGTGTGCTCTGTATGAACGGAAGATGATGTAAACCTGGAGTATGAGATTGCTAGACTCCTCAGATACCATGCGACCAGAGCGTTCCCTACATAAAGCCAATATCAATGAAAACATTATTTGAGGACCAAACCTTAACCCCTTCCCGCTCCTTGACGTACTATTACGTCATGGCAGCTGTATCGTTCGCGCTCCATGCCGTAATAGTACGTCTCGGGAGTAACGGCCGTTTCGGCCGTCCTCCCGACACATACAGGAGCTGTGACGCTGCTGTCTTGTTCAGCAGCTGTCACAGCTCCTACAGCGGGGACCGATCGCTGTGTCCCCGCCGATTAACCCCTTAAAAGCCGCGTTCTATAGAGATCGCGGCTTTTTAGGGGTTAAGCTGCCATCGCCGGCCTGCTACGCGATAGCGGCCGGCGATGGTGACTATGGCAACCGGACACCAAACAATGGCGTCCGGCTATGCCATAGACGGAAGCCTAGTGGGTCCTGACAACGTCAGGACCCACTATGCTTGCTGTCAGTGAGTAGCTGACAGTTCTAATACACTGCACTACGCATGTAGTGCAGTGTATTAGAATAGCGATCAGAGCCTCCTGCTCTCATGTCCCCTAGTGGGACAAAGTAATAAAGTAAAAAAAAAGTTAAAAAAAGATGTGTAAAAATAAGAAAATAAAAGATTTAAAAGTAATAAAAGTAAAAATCCCCCTTTTTCCCTTATCAGTCCTTTATTATTAATAAAAATATATAAACAAACAAATTAACTATACATAATTGGTATCGCCGCGTCCGTAACGGCCTGAACTACAAAACTATTTCGTTATTTATCCCGCACGATGAACGCCGTAAAATAAAATAATAATAAACCGTACCACAATCACAATTCTTTGGTCACTTCACCTCCCAAAAAATGGAATAAAAAGAGATCAAAAAGTCGCATGTACCTAAAAATGGTACTGATCGAAACTACAGTTCGGTACGCAAAAAATAAGTCCTCGCACGTCTTGATTGATTGAAAAATAAAAACGTTATGGCTCTTAGAATAAGGAACACAAAAAGTGAATGATTGTTTACAAAACGTATTTTATTGTGCAAACGCCATAAGACATAAAAAAAAACTATAAACATCTGGTATCGCCGTAATCGTATCGCCCCGCAGAATAAAGTGAATGTGTCATTTATAGCGCACGGTGCACGCAGTAAAAAAAAAAGAATAAAAAAACAATAGTAGAATTGCTGTTTTTTAGTCACCACGCCACTTAAAAATAGAATAAAAACTGATCAAAAAGCCGCATGCACCCCAAGAAAACTACAATGGATTCCTCAAGGGGTCTAGTTTCCAAATTGGGGTCACTTTTGGGGGGTTCCCAATGTTTTGGCACCACAAGACCTCTTCAAACCGGACATGGTGCCTAATAAAAAAGAGGCCTCAAAATCCACTAGGTGCTCCTTTGCTTCGGAGGCCGGTGCTTCAGTCCATTACTGCCCGAGGGCCACATGTGGGATATTTCTCAAAACTGCAGAATCTGGGCAATACGTATTAAGTTGCGTTTCACTGATAAATCCTTTTGTGTTATAAAAAAAATGGTATAAAGAGGATTTTCTGACAAAAAAAAAAAAAGTCAACTTCACCTCTACTTTGCTCTAAATTTTTGTGAAACACCTAAAGGGTTCATAAACTTTCTAAATGCTGTTGTGAATACTTTGAGGGGTCTAGTTTCTAAAATGCGGTATTTCATAGGGGTTTCTAATATATGGGCCCCTCAAAGCAACTTCAGAACTGAACTGGAACCTAAAAAAATAAATAAATGAGGCAATACTTCGCTTCTTACATTATACTGATAATGAGCCGTGCCCACCCCGAGATGACCCCAGTTTTGACCGTTTGTATAAACGGAGACCCCTATTAGACCGTTCCAGTGCCCGGTTTTCCCCAGCATACACCCCGAGAAGTGTATTTCTATTGATGAGTCCCGGGTACATTTTAAAGGGAGGGTTCAATTCCTCGAGTACCTGCCGGGTAAGAGGGCAAGGTATGGCGTGAAGATGTATAAGCTGTGAGAGTGCATCAGGGTATACCTACAGGTTTAGGATATATGAAGGAAAGGCCACCCCCAAACCAGACTGCATCCTGGACTACAATAGGTACATGGGAGGGATGGACTTGTCAGATCAAATCCTGAAGCCCTACAGCGCTATGCGGTGTGGTATAAGAAGCTGGCCGTGCACATCATACAGATGGCTTTGTACAATGCGTACGTGCTACGTCGATGTGCAGGCCAGACGGGAACTTTCCTGGAATTTCAAGAGGTGATTATCAAGAACCTAATCTTTAGTGACCAAGAAGGGGGGGCACCCAGTAGTTCTGGAAGCGGGGCCACACGCATCGTACCAGGGCTGCAACACTTTCCAGGGGAAGTTCCCCAAACTGGCAAGAAGGGAAAAAGTCAAAAGAGGTGCAAAGTCTGCTATAAGAGGGCGATAAGGGATGACACAATATATCAATGTGACACGTGTCCCGAATAACCAGAGCTCTGTATGAAAGAGTGTTTTAAAATTTATCATACATCCCTTGGTTTATAATTTACCCCAATTTTACTTACCCTGATGCACTCCACACAGCTTATCCCCCCTCGTCTTTCCCCTCTGAGCCCTGCTGTGTGCCCAGGCAGCTGATAACAGCCACATGTAGGGTATTGCCATACCCGGGAGAACCCACATTACAGTCTATGGGGTGTAGGTCTCCGGTCAAAATGCTCACTACACCTCTAGATGAATGCCTTAAGGGTGTAGTTTTTAAAACGGGGTCACTTCTTGCGGGTTTCAACTGTACTGGTACCTCAGGTGCTTCTGCATACATGACTTCGCACTAGAAAATCCCGAGTAGGCCAAATGGTGGTCCTTTCCTTCTGAGCCCTCCCATGGGCCCAAACGGCAGTTTATCACAACAAATGGGGTATTGCGGCCCTCAGAACAAATTGCGCAACAGAATGGGGTATTTTGTTTCTTGTGAAAATAAGAAATTTTCAGCCAAAACTACATATTATTTGAAAAAAATAATTTTGTTTTCATTCCGAGCCCAATTCAAATTAATTCAGTGAAAAAACTATGGGGTCAAAATAGTCACAACACCCATAAATGAATTCCTTGAGGGGTGTAGTTTCCAAAATGGGGTCATTTGTGATTGGTTTCTATTGATTTGATACCTCTGGGGCTCTGCAAATGCGACATGGCACCCGAAAACCAATCCAGCAAAATCTGGACTCCAAAGAACACACAGCGCTCCTTTCCTTCTGAGCCCTCCCATGGGCCCAAACGGCAGTTTATCACCACAAATGGGGTATTGCCGCACTCAGGACAAATTGGGCAACAAAATGGAGTATTTTATTTCTTGTGAAAATAAGAATTTTTGAGCTAAAATGACATATTATTGGAAAAAATATATTTTTTTTTAATTCCCAGCCCAATTCAAATAAGTTCTGTGAAGAAACTATGGGGTCTAAATGGTCACATTACCCATAAATGAATTCCTTGAGGGGTGTAGTTTCCAAAATGGGGTCACTTCTGGTGGGTTTCCATTGCTTTGATACCTCTGGGGCTCTGCAAATGCGACATGGCAGCCGAAAACTAATCCATCAAAATCTGGACTCCAAAGAACACACAGCGCTCCTTCCCTTCTGAGGCCTCCCATGGGCCCAAACGGCAGTTTATTGCCACAAATGGGGTATTGCTGCACTCAGGAGAAATTGGGCAACAAAATTGAGCATTTTGTTCCCTGTGAAAATAAGAAATTTTGCTAAAAAATTACATCTTATTGGAAAAAATGTCATTTTTTTAATGTCACAGCCCAATTGAAATAGGTGCTGTGAAAAAACTGTGTGCTCAAAATGCTAACAACAACCATAAATGAATTCCTTGAGGGGTGTAATTTCCAAAATGGGGTCACTTTTGGTGGGTTTCTATTGCTTTGATACCCCTGAGGCTCTGCAAATGCGACATGGCACCCGAAAACCAATCCAGCAAAATCTGGACTCCAACAAACATATAGCGCTCCTTTCCTTCTGAGCCCTCCCATGGGCCCAAACGGCAGTTTATCACCACAAATGGGGTATTGCCACACTAAGGACAAATTGGGCAACCAAATGGGGTATTTTGTTCCCTGTGAAAATAAGAAATTTTGATCACAAATGACATTTTATTGGAAAAAATGACATTTTTTTCATTTCACAGCCCAATTCAAATAGGTGCTGTGAAAAAACTGTGCGGTCAAAATGGTAACAACAACCATAAATGAATTCCTTGAGGGGTGTAGTTTCCAAAATGGGGTCACTATTGGGGGATTCCTACTGTTTTGGCACCTCAACACCTCTTCAAACCCGGCATGCTGCCTAAAATATATTCTAATAAAAAAGAGGACTCAAAATGCACTAGGTCCTTCTTTTCTTCTAGGGCTTGTCTTTTAGTCCACGAGCGCAGTAGGGCCACATGTGGGACATTTCTAAAAACTGCAGAATCTGGACAATACATATTTAGTAGTGTTTCTCTGGTAAAACCTTCTGTGTTACAGAAAAAAAAATTAATAAAATTGAAATTCCGCAAGAAAAATGAAATTTGCAAAGTTCACCTCCACTTTGCTTTAATTCCTGTGAAATGCCTGAAGGGTTAAAAAACTTTCTAAATGCTGTTTTGAATACTTTGAGGGGTCTAGTTTTTAAAATGGGGTGTTTTAGCAGGGTTTCTAATACATAGGCCCCTCAAAGCCACTTCAGAGCTGAACAGGTACCTTAAAAAAAAGGCTTTTGACATTTTCTTAAAAATATGTGAAATTGCTGTTTATGTTCTAAGCCGTGTAACGTCCAAGAAAAATAAACAAATGTTCAAAAAACGATGCCAATCTAAAGTAGACATATGGGAAATGTGAACTAGTGACTATTGTGGGTGGTATAACCGTCTGTTTTACAAGCAGATGCATTTCAATTCTGAAAAATGCAATTTTTTCAAAATTTTCTCTACATTTTGCAATTTTTCACCAATAAACACTGAATATATCGACCAAATTTTACCACGAACATGAAGCCCAATGTGTCACGAGAAAACAATCTCAGAATCGCTTGGGTAGGTTTAAGCATTCCCACGTTATTACCACATAAAGTGAAATATGTCAGATTTGAAAAATGGGCTCTGAGCCTTAAGGCCAAAACTAGGCTGCGTCCTTAAGGGGTTAAAGAGGTTGTTTGGATTGGACACCCCCTTGCCATAGGCCCCATGGTAAACTGGGAGCAATTTACTGCTCTGGGGACCAAAGGTTGTTAATGAAATCACTAGTGCCCTGCCAGGCATGTACACAGTAGTTGCCCCTGGTGATATCGATGGAAGCTCCCATAATCAAGTTATCTCTGGGGAACCTACAATCGAAAGAGGAGATTCCCAAACTTCCATATAAATCATGCACACAACCGTTTGTTTTTTTGGTGGATCCAGAAATTATAGAACAGGTCCTATTCTTGTCTGTGTTTGCGGTCTGTCTCACCCTTTCTAGTGTATGGGTCAGCAAAGAAAACCGCACAGCACACAGAAGCCGCTAGGATCCGTGTTTTTCATCCGAAAAACATAAACGGTCGTGTGCTTGATAACTTAACATAAGCAGATAATTTGCTCGTTTTAATATAATCATGCAGAACACCGCTAATTTCTTTCCCCTTGAGCCGTACAAGTACAAGCTACATATTCCTTTAATTCAATGGATGCTATATTCCGAACCCACTACGTTTTGTTTCTTCACATTAAATATCCAGACACAAACACAGTTATTCTAAGTAAACGTATCAGTAAACATTACACTTTACTGCTCAATGCCCAGTGGCAGCATAAAGGGAGATGCTCTGATGTAGTGTTATTGTATCACTAAGGCTGCTATATACCCTGCCAAATCTTAATTCTTACTGACAATTTTAACTCCTGCCAAGCTTCAATTACTAAAAACTATAGCAGGGGACTGAATGCCATGGCAATACCAGCCTGAAAAAATGCCAAGAACTGTGCCCAGCCCGGGCCGGCTCACGTCCCCAATGCAGTCAATAAAGTCTCAGTAGTTCTCCACGCGCTATTTAACGTTCACGTAGAAAACAGACGGAAAAAAATGGAGACACGAGCTTAGACATCAAATTACTGACTTGAAGCTTCACCAACTCCAGAATTTAGGGCTGTAAATGTCCGCGGAGCTGCAGCCAGTAACCTTTTGTACTTCAGACACTTGGCAACCAACACTTGCACATTATCCCTGCCAAATGTCAGTCCATTTAATGACAGTCTGTAAAATTGAAGCCAGTTCTTTACCTGCTAGTAAAAAATACCGCAGAAAACACAGCACAAAACTGTGGTTCTACGGCAATCTATGACTTGGAGGACCGTAAGAGCCAGTATTAACTCCTCAGCATTGCAGGATTTGGTGGCCGCCTATAAAATAGGCTGCCGAAATCTGGAGGAGTAGCGCCAATTATAGAGGCCATAGATATGCCAGATCAGACAACCGACCCATATGGGTGTTCAGAGCTGTAATAGGGCGACTACATGACATCAACCTTTCTTTACAAAAATCTACCGGATCTGCTATACATCTATTCCCGATCTGATAAGATCTTCCCATCTAAGGAAATGCAAATGTTAAACCAGAATAACTATGGAAACAGGGGCGTACAAGATTGAAATGGGGCCTCCTTTCTAGTGCACTCCTAACCACCAGTAGTTGGAGGACTTGGTCCTTCCTATGATCTGGGGTTAATTCCCCAAACCCATGTTTTCTAATATTGTAGGACCAGTCGGAGGAGATCCCTGCGCAGGTTCTCACCACCATCTATTAGAATAAGGGATGCAGCCAACCTGGTCTTGACCCCTCCCTCAAAATACCATGGTCTGCCTCTATAGCATCTTAGTCATGATGTCAGAACGACTTAGAAACGCGTTGTACGTTGGCTAATAAATGGTGTTATAATCTTTGTGATCCCTCTTTCTAAGTCTGTTTGGCGGCGCCCGATAGATCCTGCTTTTTTAGTTTCGCTCAATCAACAGAATCTATGCATGCCAAATATTATATAATAATGTTCTGATATCAGAACACTCGTCTGATCATCACAGTCATATCTCTGCCGCCATCTTTAAAGGGAGTGATTTGAGTCATAGACCTATAATGTAAAATTGCTAACAAAGCAATTACCGAATATATTAACAAAACTCTAAGGACGGAGTTTCCCTTTAATTAAAGGTAGTAACCATAAAGGGAAAAAATAAAGTTTGCCTTTAATGTTTATATATAGCCAATAGTTATTCCGCAGTAGTTTACAGGGGAAGTGGTATAACATCATCATCATAAGATGGACATGGAAGAAAAAAAACTAATACTAACAATGAAACCAAAGTAGAAAGTCCCGTGCTACTCCAACTCATACGTAGGCTCCAACGTAGGCTCCAAGTTTGCAATATTTTGGCTTAGAGTGTAAGCTCCGCGGCTTAAAGTCCTGGATTCTCTGTACATTGCTACTGACTCGGTTCTTTGCAGATGACATTAAGTATAAACTACAGAGACTTTACTAAACCAGGACAAGCTGCCTCTCATACCCCTGCATAACATACTCGCTCACCATAGGGAACAATGGTGCAACTTTTTAAAGGAGCCCTCACTCCAATAAAGTTCTGCAGGCTGCCGCTTACCTCTGTATGGAAGTAGAGACAAGGGGATCCTCACAAAGATCTAGTAGATGGATGGACTCCTGAGATAGGATGTTATTCTTGCTCCTCTCGTCCTCTGTGTTTCTCCACCGCACCATGAACTATACAGTAAATCCCCTTTCAGTAGCAAAGCTCTCAGTGTCTGTAGTTCCCTAGTGTCAGCTCAGCAAAGTGTCTGGCTGCGAGGGTAGTGGCACTGCGAAAAGAGGGGCTGGGTCTAGTCTTGTGATTGGGAGTTGTTAGATGAGGGTCGTCTTACATGAGGAAACGGGAGGGGGATATGCATTCTTATGGGAGCAGTACAAGGGGTGCTGGATAACTCACACAATATGTGTGGGAGAGGTTATTTTTAATACCGGCGAAAAGTTTTCCCAAACTTTTTCCACTTCACACAGTGAAGACATTTCTTTTTAGCAATAACAACCTTTTTTCCATACTTGGATCGGACTCAAACTGAAGAATTCGAGAACACAAAAGAAATGTCCCCTGAGCTTTGCCTTTTAAACTTTTTGGGTTTTTTTGGAAGCCATTCAGACCAAACACTTTCCTGTAATGTATAAGATCATTTAGGGGAAATGTTGGACTCTGTATTTATATTGTCTGTTGACATCTGGTTTAACTTGCAGACACTTAGTAATTTGTTCAGGAAATAACCTAAGGAAATTCTGCATTAAGACAAAATCACATTTTATATCCAAAAGAGGGAAAGGTGAGCAGAGAGGCTGTTATACAGCTGCTGTATGTAATGTCAGGGTATGGAAGAAAAATCCAGGGGCCCCCAGTGGGGATATGTGACGTTCACAATGAAAAGCTAGTCCAGTGTAGTAATGTTTACCTATCTCATCGGCATGCTTTACACTGCAGTTCTGCACAGGCAGTTGTTGCATAGGGATCAGAAATGAGTAAGAACAGAAATGATTCTAAGATTGGCAGGGGATTCTACTCCTGGAGGAGCTACTGAAGTCACTATCCCTACATGAACAGTGACATCAAGGGCTTTCCCAAGACAAGAGTCCCCGGCCAGAGAGCTTGCGTTTCTCTGGCCAGGGACATAGTTGAATGCTGAAGCAGGGAGCTAACAGTTCCTTGCTTCAGCATTGGATTCAACTGTATTTGTGTCCTGAGGACATACCACCGGCCGCCCGGGACAGCAGGCACCACCTGGAATCCGGGACTGTCCCGCTGAATCCGGGATGGTTCGGAGATATGTCTTTAGACCCCCAGCAATCACACATGTATCCCCTATCCTGTAGACAGAGGATACATATGTTTGTGGGGAAAACCCCTTTAAAGGAAGGGTGTCGCGAAAAAAAATTTTTTTTATATCAATTTGCTTTTAGTGTTTTATTTTAAAAAAAAATATTTATTTGTGTGTTTATGTTTTACTTTTTTTTATTTTCTAACTTTTTCTTCTCTATGGGGGCTGCCATTTTTTTTTTCATCTCTGTATGTGTCGATTAACGACACATACAGACATGGAATACGGCACATACATCCCCATAGAGAATGCGAACGGGAGCCGTTCCATTCACTATGGTGTACGTCGTCTGTGTGGGAACGGCGCATGCGCCGCTCCCACACAGTCCAAATGGAAGGTCTTCGCCCGAGCGACATCCGGCGCCATTTTCTTGTGGACCGGAAGCCGAGGCAGGACAGTAAGATTACTACTTCCGGTTGCGGCTTCCGGACATAAGTTCTGAAGCAAGCACTAGGAGCGGAGGGAGCAGACGGAGTGGATGGACTGGAGGGAGCGGCGGCGGCAGGAGCAGGTAAGTTATGTCTGTGTTTGTTCGTGTTTTACTGTGTGATTACCACTGTATGTAAGCCTACTACACTGTGTATTCGCTCAAAAAATGGCGACACACAGTGCACTAGCCAGGATAAAGGAGGGGGGATTATTTGAGGACGCTAGAGCGAGTGTGTCTTCTCAAATTTTGCAGCATAAAGCAATGAGGTTGCTTTACCACATGCCAATGCTGCAATTTTGGGAATTGCTCCCTCTAGTGACCAGCACAGGGAAATGTTATAAATTAGAATCTAATTTATAATATTTCCTGACTCGTCAAAAAATTAGAACAATGTGTAATCATTTATATACTAACTGTTTAACAAAATAGCAACACATTCCCTTTAACTCCATGGGGCATCAGCTAGGGCTTTTTTTATATTTAAAAAGACAGTGTCTGGAGACACTAGCGTTTCTAAAATCATAAAATAATGTAATGTATTCTATGATTTTAGAAACGCTAGTGTTCTCAGGCACTAAATTGTTTTTACTCCGATCGGCACAATTTTGTATTCTCTTCTCACTGTCCTCCTGTGTCTGTTTTCTTTTACTGTGCTCCGCTTGGTTCTGGGCTGCCTATACGCCCTGCTCCCTCTTCAGGCAGCACACTATTGCGCAGAGCACTGGCAGCTCATGGGACTGACCACAGTAAGGGCAAAGTAATGTTGTGGGGGGGGCTGGCGACAGCAGGGAGTGTCCGTAACACAGCGGGACATTTTTCAGACTGCCCGAGACGGCGGGATAGCGGTGAAAAACTGGGACTGTCCCGCAGGATCCAGGACGGTTGGGAGCTATGTCTCAGGTCTATAGGAGATTTCTCCCTGCCAGCACTGTAAAGGGGGATCTTTTGATTATTATTATTATTATTAATAATTATTATCATTACTTTTATTTTTTAAATGGTTTTTTCCACCGTAGACCTTTGTGTCATATCAACTCGAAGTCTCATTAGTTTGGAGTCTGACCCATTCATGATCTATAAGAAATTACATGAATGCTTGGTCATTAAAAATTACATTTAATGGGAGATCCAGCAACACCCGGCTGTTTTCATATACCCCATTGATTTTAATAAAGAGTGACTGCAGACCCGCAACCATTTTATGGCATATCGACTCAATATATCATAACCAGTGTTGGACTAGCCAACCAATGTACCAGGGGATCCAATGGTGGGATCGGGCTCTGACATAATAATGGGCCCCAATGATCCAGCAGAAAACAACCCCATTTGGATCCGACTTTGGAGTCAATCACTTTTCACTAGGGTCTATTTCTTATGGGATGATAACAAATAACCTATTAGACCTTATTGATGATATGTCCAGCAAGGGCTAGGACACACAATGAAAGAGTAGGGGGAGGGCCAACATGACCAGGTTTACAGGGGAGATAGGGGTTAATGGGTTCTGTAAGAATAGGAGTATAAGGGGGTGGAGGCATAAAATGGGCGTAGGGTTAAGGAAGGCATATAGGGTGAGGAGCAGCCATTCAGGAGGACAGTTAGCCATTGTAACTACTGACCTCTACGAACGACATGCAGGCCTTGATGGAGCCGCTGCGGGCAGCGGTGGCGGAGCGGGGTATGGCCTGGCTAGAAGAGGAGTTAGCCGGACAGGTCCTGTGGTATCCGGGCAGTATCTGCAGGCCCTGCGGAGTCGCCTGGGATGTCTCCTCCAGCGACGCTCTCATCAGAAGCGATGGCCTCTCTTCCCCGTCGGTTGCGGCGGTCGCGGCCTCCAGAGCGTCTCAGTCCGGAAGCGCTGCCTAGGGTTCGGCGCAGGCTTAGGAGCCCCACGAGGGACCCTCCAGGTCGGGCTTCCGCTTCCACTCTCCGGGGGCGGGGGTCTCGCTCTGATAGGAATCCTGGTTGCCGGCCGAGCCCTGCGGAGGGAGGAGGAATGGATCCCAGGCATAAGGGACGGCCTTCTGTCTCCCGTTCCAGACACCACGTGGAGCTGCGGCCGGCCGATCTGGCGATGCTCCAGTCGGACGGCCCGCCAGGCACATGACTGATGTCCCTGGTCATACGCACAGGCCGCAATCGGCGGTGTTACAGAGGAGGGAGGATGATGACATGGACGTCGCAGAGAGGATGTCGGGTAGGCCCCAGTCAGCGAGGACTGTATCCGAGGTCCAAGACGGTGGTAACGGCTGTAGAGCCTGCAGCAGTGGTCCAGGTCCCAGATGTCCGGAGGTCGCTGAGGATGGTGTCGTGCCTGTGGTGGATGGTTGTCGTGGGGATTCCATTGCTCCAGCTGGTGGAAACTCAGCGCCCACACAGCTCGGTGAGTCAGGATCACCTTTTCATTCTTTTCCTGCTATATTTAGGTCCCTGGGGGTTGGGGGTGGCTCTCAGGGGGGAGTCAGATAGAGATTCGGGTAAAAGCGGGGTGGTGTCCGCATCTAGAGAGGGGGGAGATGTTCGGGAATAGTTGGGTTGTGTAAAAGCTTTACTGGCGCATTGTGAGGGTGGTTGGTCGCAAGCTCCTTCCACGGTCTCAGCGTGGGTTCCCACGTCGGGTGAATCATTGGCGGAGGTTGTGTGCCCCACCGGGGCGACGCCCCAGGTGTGAGTGCGGGGGTTACGGTATCGGTGCAGATGGACAAAGATAAGGAGGTGGATAGGGTGCGGGTGGATGATAAGGCAAAAGGTGAGGTGTATGTCTGTTTCGAGGGACCGTTGGGCGCTCATTTAAAAACGGAAGTTAGGGAGAAGATTTGGAAGGACGAATATGTGGAAATATTCTCCCTTCTTCCCTTAGAGAAATTTAATTTAGATAAAGGTAAGCGGTGGGAGAGTAAGAAAGAGGAAGAGGGGAAGCGAAGATATCGGTTAATCCCGCAAACATTCTTGAACTGGTTACACGCTTTTGCCATTCTGGTAAGCGTTATAGGAGAAAAGGCGCCGGAAAATTGTTCCGCTCTTTTCAGTTACATGGACGCTATAGGTGAGGCCCATCGGGCGTATGGGGGGCAGACATGGTTGCGATACGATGAACACTTTAGACAGAGAAAGGCAGTTTGTCCCAGTATTAGATGGGATAACAAGGACATTGGGTTCTGGTTACGTGTGATGGCCCTGGCTAAGTTTGGGCAGTCCTTTCCAGGGGGGGGCCGGAGTCACTGGTCAAACCGGGGGTACGCCATGCGGTAGATTGGGATTGTGCTGGCAGTTCAATGATGGCCAGTGCAAGTTTGGGGCGGCCTGTAAGTTTAAACATTCCTGTTCATCCTGTGGTGGGACTTCTCATGGGTCCGCAAAATGTTTTAAGAAAGGAAAGGGTAGAGGTGGGGGTGGTGGTAGCCATAGGTCTGACGCCAGGGAAGTGGGTAGAGATGGAACCCTACCTAAATAGGTTTCCGGACAAAGAGAGCGGCAGAATGTTGTTACGTGGTTTTCAGTTTGGTTTCGAAATCCCTTCCCCCCCTCATGTGGTTCCATTTTCGGTGCGAAATTTGCGCTCAGCGATGCAATATCCTGAGGTGGTGACGGAAAAGTTGGGTAAGGAAGTACGGTTAAGGCGAATGTCGGGCCCCTTCTTGTCTATCCCAATCCCTGATTTTGTGGTCTCCCCTCTGGGGGTGGTGCCGGAGAATGAGCCGAACAAATTTTGGCTCATTCATCATCTGTCTCACCCACGGGGGTTGTCTGTTAATGAAGGCATCGCCCCAGAGCTGTGTTCGGTAGCTTATACGTCGTTCGATGCGGCGGTAGAGTGGGTACGGCAATACGGGACAGGCACGCTTATGGCGAAGACTGATATTGAATCGGCATTTCGCCTTCTTCCAGTGCACCCCGATAGTCAGAGGCTGTTAGGTTGTTACTGGAATGGGGCTTGTTATGTGGATCATTGTCTCCCCATGGGTTGCTCGGTTTCTTGTGCCTATTTTGAGGCTTTCCGTACTTTCCTCGAATGGGTGGTTTGTGATGTGGCAGGGGTCACATCGGTCATTCATTACTTGGATGACTTTCTTTGCGTAGGCCCCTCGTGTTCATCGGTGTGTGCTAATTTGTTGGGCGCGGTGCAATGGGTAGCTCATCGTTTTGGGGTTCCTTTGTCCCCGGAAAAAACTGAGGGTCCCAGAACTTGCATTGTCTTTCTAGGAATTACGTTGGATTCTGTGGCTATGGAATGCCGGCTCCCTAGGGATAAATTGGACGCGCTGCGGGGGGAGGTGAATAGGACGGGACGACTTAAAAAACTACCATTACGGGAGTTGCAATCGTTACTGGGTAAACTTAATTTCGCGTGTCGGATAATGCCCATGGGCAGAATTTTTTGTAGAAGATTAGCGGCAGCGACGGCGGGCGTTCATGCTCCGCATCATTTTGTTAGGTTAACTAGGGAACATCGGGAAGATTTGGCAGTATGGAGGGAGTTCTTGCAGTTGTATAATGGGAGGACGTTATTTATCTCCTCGGTAGTGGATAATGTTCAATGGGAGTTGTTCACGGATGCATCGGGGAGCGTGGGTTTTGGTGTATTTTGTAAGGGGCAATGGTGCGTGGGGCAGTGGCCGGCAGAATGGGTCACATTAGGGTTGGTGCGCAATCTGGTCCTGCTGGAGCTTTTTTCCATATTAGTGGCAGTGGAGGTTTGTGGTGAGCGGTACCGGGATTGCAAAGTGTGATTCCATTGCGATAACATGGGGGTGGTGTTAGCCATCAATAACGTGTCGGCATCTTCCCCCCCAGTGGTTTGGTTGTTGCGCCGTTTAGTGTTACGGTGCTTGTCACTCAATGCTTGGATCGTGGCGGTACATGTTGCTGGTGTGCAAAATGACATTGCAGATTCTCTCTCTCATCTACAGTGGGAGCGGTTTCGGCTATTGGCTCCGGAAGCAGATGTGGAAGGGATCGCCTTCCCGGAGCGGCTATGGGACTTGGTTTACGAGAAGCGGGAGGTTTGATACGGTTCTCTCTTGCGCCTGGTACATGGTTAGCGTATGACGTGGCTTGGAGGGACTGGGTGGCATGGTTGGTGGGTGTGCCGGACGTACGCTCGAGTGATGATCAGGTGGTGGCTTTATTGGGGTTTTTAGGTCAGGTGGCTGTGGCGGGCTGGTCGGTGTCCAAAGTGACTCGTTTTGTGGCAGCCCTGGCTTTCGGTTTTAAGCTGAGAGGTTTTAGGGATATTACAAAGGAGTTCCTGGTGGTCCAGGCCCTGAAGGGGTTTCGGAAAGGAGGGAGTCGGCCAGGCGGCCGTCGACCAGTATCTTTTGCGCTATTGGAACATTTAGGGGAAGCGTTGGTTGGGGTTTGTTTTTCGGGTTTTGAAGTGAAGCGTTTTCGGTTGGCTTTTTCTTGGGCTTTCTTTGGGGCGTTGCGGGTTGGGGAATTGGTGGCTCCCAGTAAGACGAGGGGGGTTTGCTGGCAGAAGATGTGTTAAGGTCGGATCAGATGGTGGAGTTTTGGGTTAGACGTTCTAAGACGGATCAGCGCGGCAAGGGGAAGAGGGTGGTGTTGGGGGCGGTCAAGGGGGTGAGTATGTGCCCGATGGGTTGCTTTGCTGGTTATGCTGCAGTAAAAAATTGTACTAATGGCCCGCTGTTGTGTCATGATGATGGTTCTTTCCTGTCACGTTGTCAGTTTGCATGTGTTTTCCATAAATGTCTTGAGGTTTTAGGTTTGGATGTGTCGGTTTATTCTCCTCATTCATTTCGTATTGGGGCAGCTACAGAGGCGGCTTCATGGGGTTTGGGGCCTGAGGTGGTGAAGCGGATAGGTCGTTGAGAATCTATGCGGTACAAGTCTTATGTGCGTCCTCAATTTGTGTGATGGTAGCTGGTTCGTATATTTTTCTTTCCCTACTTTCCCTCCCTCTCGTTTAAATCCCCCCGCACCCCCTCTCTTTGATTATGACTAGACTTCCCTCATGATTTCTTCTTCTGTCATTTTAGGTGGCTTACCTTCCCTGGTGTGGATATTGAGGCACTCTTATGTGCACTGGGGGGCTTTGAGGGCAGATGTTCGCCCGGACGGGCGGCATTTAGGGTTCCAGAGATCTTCAGTGGTCATACGATGGCTAGGCACGCGAGGTATGGTGTGGAGTCGAGTTTTGCCCGAGTTTCATGGGTATGCCCAGTTGGATCGGGCACCTGATGTGCTGGTCCTCCACGTGGGGGGTAATAATTTGGGGCACGTCCTTTTCGAGAATTAATTAGGGACGTAAAATACGATCTGCTCCGTTTGTAGTCCTGTTTTCCCAAGGTAAAGGTGGTCTGGTCGGAAATTGTCCCTCGCAGCGTCTGGAGTCACGCGCGTTCGGTGTCGAGCATTAACAAGGCGCGGGTCAAAGTCAATCGGGCAGTGTCTAGTTTTGTGGTTAATGGGGTTTTTTTTGTGAGGCACTATGACTTTGAGGATGGCCAAGGCCAATTTTGGTTAGGTGATGGAGTCCATCTGAATGCGGTTGGCACTGACCTATGGGCTTTGCGTCTTCAGGAAGGAATTGAGCGAGCACTGTTGGATGGTGGGGGCACTCATACTTAAAGGTGTTTAAGTATGTTAGTTTGGCGGATTGGGGGTCCTTGGAGTTGGTGGTAAATTGAAGTGGGGGATTCATCATAGGGATGGTCCCTAACAATTACACAATTGCTCATGGATATGGGCTTATTTTGGGCTCCTGCTGGGTGGTGTCCCGGGGAGTGTGTTTTCATCCTTGGCAAGCCAACTGCGGAGTAGAAAGGTGCCTCTGAGCCTGTAGGGAGACGGCTGGGGGTAAGTTATACAGGTGGGCAGTTCGGCGCCAAATTTGTAGCTCCAAGGACTTCGCTTTCCTCGTTATGTTTTATGTTTTATTTATAAAGCGGTGTTTATGTTTATGTAAATATGTTAATAAAATGGCTGCTGTGGCCGAATTTATCCAACCCACTGTCTGGTGTTTTTCCTGGGGGATGGTTAAGTGGGGGGGAACAAGGTGGGGGCCACAGGGTTAGATAAGGCGGGAGAATAAAGGGGAAGGGGTGTTAAGAAAATGTAGAATAGGGCTAATATAGGACGAGCTCTGTAATCCCATGGTCATGTGTGTACAATGATAACAGCAAAGATTACGTGCAATTAAAGTGGACATGTTGTGTATGGGTGGAGGGTGGACCCTCAGAATCATCTCCTCTGGTGGACCCAAGTAACCCCAGTCTGACACTGATCATGAAAGTCTATGTTGGTAAATACCTTTTCATGCTCCTGTAATGGGCTGGGGAAGGAGAAAGGGGAGATGCGGCTTCTTCTGCAAGTAGAGGGATCCCCAATCTCCACTCAGGCAAATCTGTTTCTGTAAGAACTTGTTCACATGGTAATTTACAATTATGGGAGACCCAGTCACGAAAACTATTGTATAATTATTATGCTAATGTTTTATGCCACCTAGTGGTATGTGCTGGTATGGGCTCCAGCTACAATAAACCTTATGGTTGCAGCCGACAAGCACACTTTGTAGTCATGAGGCACACAGAGACTGTTTTGTCAGACTTTGAAGGCCTGGAAATGTAGAGAATTACTTTAAAATGCTAAATACTTAGCTGCAAACGATCTAATAGGCTGCAGTATTATATTGTGACATGAAATAAAAGTGCACTGCTCAGTAATACAAGTCTTCTTCTAAGATATGTCATGGGGGACGGTCTCGGACAGGCAGGACTCTGCATTCCTTGTGACATTTGGAGTCGCAATATATGTAGCATGTGGCCAACAGATCATAGGATGTGAGGGAATGCATGAACCTGTGGCAAAGAGCAGAACCATTCCCACAATAAATCACCAGCAACCAGCCACTTGCTTAAAAAGTTATCTGTAAAGTTACAGTGTTGAGAAGAGAGGTTGGCAGTGTTTTGGGGCCACTGTGGTTTTTCACTTGTGTGAGGGCATTGTAACTTGTGGGTACACTGCATCTAGAACACTGTTATAGGCACTATTATGAGGCTCTGTGGCTGGCATTGCTCTGAGGCGTTATGGCTGGTATTGTTATGGAGACACTGTGGCCAGTACTGTTGTGTACTGTATGACAGCTGACTGTTCCCTCCACCAACCTGATGAAATAGAGCAAATAGTTTACATGTTCAAAATTGTCCCACAAGACACACCCACTGTTATTAAACCACACCCACATTTATTATGACATAACAAGATCACTCTGAAGCTATTCTCCAAAGATGACATCTCTGTCTCTATTAATGGAGGCAATCTGGCATTGTTAATGGGGCACTCTACGGCTGCCTCCGTATATCGATTTACTCTGGCCTTCTTTATGGGGGCACTCTATGGCTGGCACAGTGTATAGATGCACTGTGGCATTGATTATGGGGCCACTCTATGGCTGGCACAGTGTATAGATCCACTGTGGCATTGTTTATGGGGGCACTCTATGGCTGACACAGTGTACAGATGCACTCTGGCCTTGTTTATGGGGGCACTCTATTGCTGGCATAGTGCATAGATGAACTCTGGCATTGTTTATGGGACGCTCTATGACTGGCACAGTGTATAGATGCACTGTGGCATTGTTTATGGGGCCACTCTATGGCTGGCACAGTGTATGGAGGCACTCTATCATTGTTTATGGGACACTCTATAGCTGGCACAGTGTATAGATGCACTCTGGCATTATTTATGGGCACTCTATGTCTGGCACAGTGTCTAGATGCACTGTGGCATGGTTTATGGGGGCACTCTATGGCTGGCACAGTGTTTATATGCACTCTGGCCTTGTTTATGGGGGGACTCTGTGGCTGGCACAGTGTTTATATGCACTCTGGCCTTGTTTATGGGGGAACTCTATGGCTGGCACAGTGTATAGATGCACTGTGGCATTGTTTATGGGGCCACTCTATGGATGGCACAGTATATAGATGCACTCTGGCATTGTTTATGGGGGCACTCTATGGTTGGCACAGTGTATAGATGCACTGTGGCATTGTTTATGGGGGCACTCTATGGATGGCACAGTATATAGATGCACTCTGGCATTGTTTATGGGGGCACTCTATGGTTGGCACAGTGCATAGATGCACTGTGGCATTGTTTATGGGGCACTCTATGGCTGGCACAGGGTATAGATGCACTGTGGCATTGTTTTTGGGGACACTATTTCTGGCACAGTGCATAGATGTACTCTGGCATTATTTATGGGGGCACTCTATGGATGGCACAGTATATAGATGCACTCTAGCATTGTTTATGGGGCACTCTATAGCTGGCACAGTGTACAGATGCATTCTGGTATTGTTTATGGGGGCACTCTATGGCTGGCCCAGTGTATAGATGCATTCCGGCCTTGTTTATGGGGGTACTCTATGGCTGGCATAGTGTATAGATGCACTCTGGCATTGTTTATAGGGGCACTCTATGGCTGGCAGTGGCACAGTGTATAGATGCAATGTGGCATTGTTTATGGTGGCACTCTATGGCTGGCACAGTGTATAGCTGCACTCTGGCATTGTTTATAGGGGCACTCTATGGCTGGCACAGTGTATGGAGGCACTCTGGCATTGTTTATGGTGGCACTCTATGGCTGGCACAGTGTATAGCTGCACTCTGGCATTGTTTATAGGGGCACTCTATGGCTGGCACAGTGTATGGAGGCACTCTGGCATTGTTTATGGTGGCACTCTATGGCTGGCACAGTGTATAGCTGCACTCTGGCATTGTTTATAGGGGCACTCTATGGCTGGCACAGTGTATGGAGGCACTCTGGCCTTGTTTATGGGGGCACTCTATGGCTGGCCCAGTGTATAGATGAACTCTGGCCTTGTTTATGGGGGCACTCTATGACTGGCACAGTGTATAGCTGCACTCTGGCATTGTTTATAGGGGCACTCTATGGCTGTCAGTGGCACAGTGTATAGATGCAATATCACATTGTTTATGGGGGCACTCTATGGCTGGCACAGTATATAGCTGCACTGTGGCATTGTTTATAGGGGCACTCTATGGCTGGCACAGTGTATGGAGACACTCTGGGGTTGTTTATGGGGGCACTCTATGACTGGCACAGTGTATGCAGGCGCTCTGGCTTTGTAAATGGGGTACTATCTAGATGCCACTGTGTATGGAGGCACTCTGGTTATCGTTATGGGGAAATGCACAGTATTTGAAGCTGCATCTGAAGTCTCCTCAAAATCATGTCTAGAAAGTTGTCATCTATTCAGTATTTGCACTTTAGTAAATAATTTTTTATTTGTGGCACTCGATAATTGAGGCTCACAGCTTGAAATCTACTGTCAGAAAATAAGTCAGCGCATTAAATCCAGCAGCAGCAGCAGCAGTGGAGTTGTATGGACAGGAGCAGTGGAGTGCGGCACATCTGTAGTGTGAGACGGAGCAGATCATGTTATGGAAACAGTAGTTACAACTGAAGACAGAAGTAAAAGACGGAGGAAAGTCTACCATCACATGCCGATTACATCATCCCATTACCAGCCATGTAGTTATTTATCAACATTTAAAGCGTTATGTCACTGACGTCAACCTATTAAAATCCCTCAGCTTCAACCTCTTAGGCAAGCAGTCAATTTGGGCCTTAAAGAAGCACTCCGGGGTCAATTCCCCCCCCCCCCTCTGTTTGTAAACAATGTTAGGCGAAAGTGAGTGACCTTCACCTTCCCGACTGCCCACTGTCTTTTGGCGTCGCTGTACAAGAGGCTGATGAGCGCCGCATGAGTTGTTACTAACGGTTCCTAAACTTAGAGAAGCCTTTGGAGTACAGCTGGGATCAGAAAAAAATCTGACCCCAGCTGTTTAACCCCTTGATCGCCGCAGTCCGTGACCAAAGAACGATCAAAAGGGACTCCCCTATTCGATCGTGTCTCCTGAAACCCAGTGACGCGATCGGAGACTGGGAGAACCCTTTGCATTCAGTCCTGGGGGTCTAGAAAGGACCCCTGGATTGTCTGTTCAGTATTCCTGCTGTTAGGGCACACTATGTGATGTCATAGTGACACAGTATAATGTATTAATATACGTATAGGAGTATGATAATACATTATAAGTAAAAAATAAAGTTGTAAATAAAGTTATCCCTTCATGGGATTGAAGGAAATTGAAGAAAAAAATAAATAAATAAAAAAATGTCTAAAAAAACTTAAAGTCATAAAATATATTTTATTGCCCATATATTACAATTACATAAAAACAAAAAACCTACACATATTAGATATCAACACAACCGTAATAACCTGAAGAATTAATTTAACCGGTTACTTAGCGTGAAACGTAAACGGGCTAAAAACCAAACAATGCCGAAAATCGCTTTTTCCTAAGTTCACACAGAAAAAATAAATTATACAACTTGGACAGTACATTTTTTCTAACCCCAAACCATACAGAAAAAATAAAATAAAAATTCTCCCGCATAAAACAAGGCCTCATACAGCCACGTCAATGAAAAAAAAAAAAAAGTCATGGCTGCTGAAAGGCAGGGAGGCAAAAACTGGAAAATTTAGCTCTCATTAAAGGGGTTGTCCACCTTCTGACAACTGATGACTTATCCACCGGATAGGTCATCAGTATATCATCAGTGCGGGTCTGACACCCGGACCCCGCACCGATAAGCCGCTCCAGTGGCCTGCGGGCACCAAATTTTATGGCACATAATGCTATGTACGGAGCCTGGAACCAGTTGGCTCTGTACATTGAATAGCGGCCGTGCTGCAAAACTGCAGGTCCGCTCCTATTCACTTGAACAGTACTGCAGCTCGGCCGCTATTCTGTGGCCGGAGCCAACTGCTTCAGGCATGTACGTTCAGTGCACCGCGGCACTGGACCAGCTGATCTGTGCGGGGTTCGTGTGTGGGACCCCCACGGATCATGTACTAATGACCTATCCGGTGGATAGGTCATCAGTTGTCAGAAGGTGGAAAACCCCTTTAAGGCCTTTTCAGGCAGGGTTATTAAGGGGTTGTGTTACCGGTGTCTTTATTTTAAAGTTACCTGTTTAGATCCAGGCCGCTGTTCAGTCACGTAACCCACAGAACGGAGCGGCTAACTTTAACGTACAGCCATCGGTAAGAGAATAAATGTCACAATGTTTTACATTACCTGGTTTACAAATGGAGGGGGGAAAAAAAGATTTCCCTGGAGAGCTTCTTCAAGGGCTTTAAAAATATTTCTAATTTTTGCCTCCCCTCTTTCCGAGAGCTGAGTATTTTTATTCCCAATTTATAGTATTTACAATTTAGTGTTTGATTTATATTTATTAAAGACAGAATTCTTTAAAATATGTCTATATGCCATTACATTATGCCTATGCCATGTCCTAACAGGCATTATGTTTAATGTTTTACTAAAGTTTTTTAACAAAAAACATACAAATCAAAGGTAAACAGGCCTCAACAACAAATAGAGCATACAAAAGTGTGACATATTACAACTTATTTAAAAAACAACCCAAGTAGAGGTGTGGAAATATAACAAATTCCAGGAAGCAATATGAGAATTTCAAAAGGCCTCATGGGAAGAGGAATACCCCACTACATTGCCGTAATCTGTAAACTGAGAACCAGAAACATAAACAAGAAACACACCGGACTAGGTACACCAGGAACGGGAAAACAGGAAGAGACAACATGTAGTGTAGGGAAATGGAGATGGAGAAAGGATGGACCAGGGAGGGGAAAAAGAGAAAAAAAAAAGGGAAGGACGGAGAGAGAAGACGGACCCATGGTCCCAGGACAGAACTTGTTGAGCTCAAGGGTAGAGTTCCGTACAAAAGGACTTTAAGTCCCTTTATGCCAACCAGGACCCCCAAGTGCGAACAAAAGTGTCTTGGTGACCCAAATCTTTGGCAAGGAGTTCCTCCTACAATGGATCAACGTGCTTTAGCCTTATCCTAGGAACTATGAGGCTCACCCAACTCAAAAGCCCACTTATCTAAGAATGGTGGGTAGTCTGGGCTAGACAACGATAGAAGTATCTGGTAATATAAAGAGATACATCTGGAAGGATGTGTGGAATTTATTAGAATCTGTTCCATGTTGGACATGTCGGTAGTGGGGAAGGAATCGGAAGGGATAAGTAACCTGACATAGGCTGATCATACGAAAACCAAGACAAGGTCCTCTCTCGGAAGGAGGAATGCAGCCCTTCCGGAGTATTGAAGGAAGATTAACTCATGATATGATGAAGATGCACATGACCAGCGGAGCTCCACGCCAGGAAAATCGAGACTGCAACTCCCGGGGGGAACTCTGAGCTATCAAAGAATGGTGTCATTGGACCAGGTCTGTGGGAAATGGGCCACTTACTTATCAGTCGGTGCCACAGTTGTGGCAGGGGTGGAAACAGCACAGGAATATCTGTGGAGCTAGGTCTGTTTACAAGGTGGGAGCGAAAGGATGGGGAAATATCCCACTGTAATGATACCGAGAGCTTGGAGTTGTCATGATGGAACCAATGCATCGAGTCAGAATTGAGGCCCAATAATAGAGTTGTAGGTCAGGCATGCCTGCTCCTGCTCTAGATTTAGGTTTAGCTAGCATAGATTTTGCAATTCAGGGTCTACCCCTGTTCCAAATAAAGTGGACGATGTTTGCCTGAAAAACGAGAAGGGCAATGAAATTGGGATTGTCTGAAAGAGGTATAGAAAACGAGGCAGGATGTCCACCTTGAGAAAGTTAATCCTCCCAAACCAGGTCAATTGTTTTTAATGGTGGGTATCCAGATCCTGCAGGGTTTTCAAAAAGAGGGGAGTAAAGTTCAGTCAGAATAGTGACTGAGGGTCGGATGAAATATAGACTCCTAAATATTTTATTGCCGAGGTTTGCCAATTAAAGGGGAAGTTAAACTGCTTTGGAGTAGAGATATATTCAAGGCTTATTGTTAAGGATCTGCCAGGCACAGCTTCTGTATCCACGCCCATAGGTAATTAGTCTGCACCTGCTTCTATGTCTGTGAGACTGACTCCATCTTCCACCACTCAGGATGGCAGGCTTAGGAGTGGGAGAGCCTATCACAGCCTGGCCAGACGGAGCTAGCTCCCGCCCTCTGTCTATGTATACCTGCCTTTCCTGTTCCTCCTTGCTTGTGATTCTTCTCTGTTTGGTTTCCTGGCCCTGCTGCAGCTTCTTGAACTACTTGTCCCTGCTTCGTATTGACCCTGGCTTACTGACTACTCTTCTGCTCTGTGTTTGGTACCTCGTACACTCCTGGTTTGACTCGGCTTGTTCACTCCTCTCCTGCTCTGCGTTTGGCACCTCGTACTCTCCTGGTTTGACTCGGCTCGTTTACTACTCTTGTTGCTCACGGTGTTGCCGTGGGCAACTGCCCCGTTTCCCTCTGTTCTGTGTTTCCTTGTCTGGTTGTCTGTAGTGCACTTACTGAGTGTAGGGACCGTCGCCCAGTTGTACCCCGTCGCCTAGGGCGGGTCGTTGCAAGTAGGCAGGGACTGAGTGGCGGGTAGATTAGGGCTCACTTGTCTGTTTCCCTATCCCTGTCATTACACTTATGTTTAAAGTTACTAAGGTGGCCAAATTTCTCAAACTCCTTAATAAGAACCGGGAAAGCTATGGTCTGTTTAGAGATATATAGAAGCAGATCGTGAGCGTAGAGAGCCGCTGTATGCGTTAGATCTGAAGGCCACTGTTAGATGCTTCATGATAATCAAAAGAGCAAGGGGGACAAGGGCACCCCTGATGGGTACTGTTACGTACCTTAGAGTCCTAACAGGCATTGCCAGGACCATCCTTACTCAGTGTCTCTGTGTAAAAATTACTCCTGACCTGTGATGTATAAAAAAAAATTCTGCTGCGTTAAGGGGTTAAAGGTCTTCCAATTTAATAATACAAGCTGACTTGTATAATATGATTACAGATGGACACACAGCCCGAATTGTACGGCCCACTCGCATATACATGAGATCAGATGCCTTTAATTTTGAAGTCCACGAGAACCCCTTTTAGGGTCTTGTTCTAGTTTATTTCTGTCGGGGGTCCCGTGTGGTCTTGCACAATTGTCCTCACAGGCGTAACTTGAAGCTCCAGGGCCCCAATGCAAAATCTGTAACAGTACCCCTCACCTAGCATTTGTCATTTATAATACTGGTGTCTACCTATTGGGCAGAGGTGCTTTTGGCCCCCCTCAGGCACCAGGGCCCATGTGTGACTGCTACCCCTGCACCCCCTATAGCTAGGCCCGATTGTCCTGCCCGCCACCACTTTGACTACGACTATGAGTAATAATAACCTGCTGATATGGTTGGGAAGACTGTAGGAAATCAAAACATGTGGCGTAAACCTGACAAGAACCTGAGAAGGACGCCTGTAGTTTTTGCAGACAGTATTGTCAATGGAACCCAAGACAACAATGCCGGTGATGACGGATCAATCCGAAGGGTTCACACACGTCACCGCCGCATGCAGTGGATTGCAGCTATTTATTACCGGCTCGGATGGGTTCATATTTCACGAATCTGCAGATATTATTGTAAAGGGCAGTACATCTCAGTGATAAATAGTGCTGACCTAGGAGACCCGGTACATAGAAAGCTGCCACCACCCGTTTATTGTGGCTCCCTCATTACATGGATGAGGCCTTTTACTGCATCTTATTATATGAAGGGTACAGCCTGGAAATGATCATGAAGACATTAATGTCAGCCACCTGATATACTGCCATGACCTTGACGGTAATGATTATAAGCAGCCATTAAATGATTTGTGTATACACAGCAATATTATATAACACACAGAAGTGATATAGACAGACTAAAGGAGATTTTATACAGCCCTATTAGTAAATATTGCATACAAACATGCACCTCTGCAGATGTTGGGGACCCACAAACCTGAGGTCCTAGATGAGGAAATATTAAGGTTAACATCTGCCCCTTTAAAAATCTGATCTGTAAACACACTAGGGAATGTAGTATGTTAGAATGTCAGCCAGGAAGGAAAATTAAAAGTAATATTTCTGTAATACTATACAAATAATAGTGCCATATAGTGCTCATGTAATACCACTATAAAGTGCCCACATAATAGTGCCATATAGTGCTCATGTAATACCACTATAAAGTGCCCACATAATAGTGCCATATAGTGCTCATGTAATACCACTATAAAGTGCTCACATAATAGTGCCATATAGTGCTCATGTAATACCACTATAAAGTGCCCACATAATAGTGCCATATAGTGCTCATGTAATACCACTATAAAGTGCCCACATAATAGTGCCATATAGTGCTCATGTAATACCACTATAAAGTGCCCACATAATAGTGCCATATAGTGCTCATGTAATACCACTATAAAGTGCCCACATAATAGTGCCATATAGTGCTCATGTAATACCACTATAAAGTGCTCACATAATAGTGCCATATAGTGCTCATGTAATACCACTATAAAGTGGCCACATAATAGTGCCATATAGAGCTCATGTAATACCACTATAAAGTGCCCACATAATAGTGCCATATAGCGCTCATGTAATACCACTATAAAGTGCCCACATAATAGTGCCATATAGTGCTCATGTCATACCACTATAAAGTGCTCACATAATAGTGCCATATAGTGCTCATGTAATACCACTATAAAGTGCCCACATAATAGTGCCATATAGTGCTCATGTAATACCACTATAAAGTGCCCACATAATAGTGCCATATAGTGCTCATGTAATACCACTATAAAGTGCCCACATAATAGTGCCATATAGTGCTCATGTAATACCACTATAAAGTGCCCACATAATAGTGCCATATAGTGCTCATGTAATACCACTATAAAGTGCCCACATAATAGTGCCATATAGTGCTCATGTAATACCACTATAAAGTGCCCACATAATAGTGCCATATAGTGCTCATGTAATACCACTATAAAGTGCCCACATAATAGTGCCATATAGTGCTCATGTAATACCACTATAAAGTGCTCACATAATAGTGCCATATAGTGCTCATGTAATACCACTATAAAGTGCCCACTTAATAGTGCCATGAAGCGCCTTCATTAGGCCGGGTTCACATGTAGCGTAAACACTGTGCATTTTCCGGAATGGATTTAATTGCGGAAATAACGCAGTGTATTACAGTAGCAGCAAAGTGGATGAGATTTCAACAAATGTCATCCACACGCTGTGTAAAAAAACCTGAAAAAATTTTCATCAATTGACTTGCGGTGCGTTTTCTTACTCCGCAGTATGTCAATTTATGCTGCGGTATTGCAGCTTTTCTGTTGCGGGTTTTCCCCATTGAATTCAAAACCCGCAACAAATAAGCAAAAGTTGCGATTTTTTCAGCAGAAAAGCAGCGATTCCACCACAAAGATAGCAACTTGGAAAGAAAATAATTCATACTTACCCAGAACTCTCTGCTCCTGCATCCAGCCCGGCCTCCAGGGATGACATTTCATCCCATGTGACTGCTGCAGCCAATCACAGGCTACAGTGGCCACATGTCAGAGGGACGGATCACCATGGTTACGGCCGGGGTAAGTATGAACACGTTTTGTTTTTTCTAGCTCTGCTTTCTGCAGTGGAAAATCCGCCCGAAAAACGGCACCATCGAGGTGCGGTTTTTCAGACGGAATGTGCTGCGGGATCGAGGTCGGATACGCTGCGTGGTTTTATGCAGTCTATCCGACCCGTGTGAACCCGGCCTTATAGTGCTTTACAATGAGCACATAATACCGTACAGAACAGACTGCTACCTTTATGAATAGTCAGTCGTTCCTATTCTCTATTAGATCACATGTAAGGGGCAATGTTCCTTCCTATCCATGTCCCGAAATTACTGATGGATTGCTACAACGGTAAATGAGGTGGTCCGTGGCTAGCAGCCTCATCATCAAATTAGCTTTTGGAAATCAAGGAGGCCGTATATGGCTCTTACACAGGGGCCCTCTGTTGTCAGTGTCTTCCCCTCAGTCTATTGTGACATCACAAGTGTGTTTCATTCAGCTAAACTACAGTGACATCACAAGTGTGTTTCATTCAGCTAAACTACAGTGACATCACAAGTGGGTTTCATTCAGCTAAACTACAGTGACATCACAAGTGGGTTTCAGTAAGGTGAGCTGTTATGACATCACAACTGTTTTTCAGTCATGTCAGCTACTGTGACATCACAGGTGAGGTTTAACCAGGTAATCTATTGTGACATAACAAGTGGGTTTAATTCAAAGTGAGCATCTGTGACATCACAAGTGGTTTAAAGAGGCTCTGTCACCAGATTTTGCAACCCCTATCTGCTATTGCAGCAGATCGGCGCTGCAATGTAGATTACAGTAACGTTTTTATTTTTAAAAAACGAGCATTTTTGGCCAAGTTATGAGCATTTTTGTAGTTATGCAAATGAGGCTTGCAAAAGTCCAAGTGGGTGTGTTTAAAAGTAAAAGTCCAAGTGGGCGTGTATTATGTGCGTACATCGGGGCGTTAATACTTTTACTAGCTGGGCGTTCTGACGAGAAGTATCATCCACTTCTCTTCACAACGCCCAGCTTGTGACAGTGCAGATCTGTGACGTCACTCACTTCCTGCCCCAGGTCCTGCATCGTGTTGGCCACATCGGCACCAGAGGCTACAGTTGATTCTGCAGCAGCATCAGCGTTTGCAGGTAAGTAGCTACATCGACTTACCTGCTAACGCCGATGCTGCTGCAGAATCAACTGAAGCCTCTGGTGCCGACACGATGCAGGACCTGTGAGTGACGACACAGCGTGATCTGGCAGAAGCTGGGCGTTGTGAAGAGAAGTGGATGATACTTCTCGTCAGAACGCCCAGCTAGTAAAAGTATTAAAAACGCCCCGATGTACGCACATAATACACGCCCACTTGGACTTTTACTTTTAAACACACCCACTTGGACTTTTGCAAGCCTCATTTGCATAACTACAAAAATGGCCATAACTTGGCCAAAAATGCTCGTTTTTTAAAAATAAAAACGTTACTGTAATCTACATTGCAGCGCCGATCTGCTGCAATAGCAGATAGGGGCTGCAAAATCTGGTGACAGAGCCTCTTTAAGTCAGCTAATCTATTCTGACATCACAAATGGGTGTTTCTGTTAAGTGAGCTGTTATGACATCACAACTATGTTTCAATCCAGTAACTGTTATGACACCACAACTGTTTCAGTCAGTTAACTACTGTGACAGCACAAATATTTTTTTGCAGGTTGGTGGGGGTTTTGCAATATCTGCCAAGTCCTGGAATCACACAGAATAAGGCCTAATTCACATGAACGGGTCCGTTTTGCACGCGTAAAAATGCGTTTTTCCTGCGTCGCAGTTCCATGTGCCATCAGTGTATGCTGTGTGTCTGCGTTTTTTACGCGCGTATGTCATCAGTATGTCACGCGTATCACGTCAGCAAAATAAACTGAAGGAGGTGTTTTTCTATTTTTCATAATTTCTTTAGCATCTGTTGCGTGAATAACGCACAGCACACAGATGTGCATCTGTGTGCCGTCCGTGATTTTCACGCACCCATTGACTTTAATGGGTGTGTGATACCCGAAAAACGCACAAGTATAGGACATGGAGTAACTTTCACGCAGCGGACACACGCTGCGTGAAAAACACAATGTCTGAATGACCCCATTGACTTGCATAGGTCCATGCGACGCGCATGATTTTCACGCGCGTATCACGGACGTGAAATACGCTCGTGTAAATAAGACCTAAATACCATATCTCCCGAGTGTCCCAGAGTCTCATATTAGGCATCGTTCACATCTGCGTCAGGGCTCCGTTCTGGCGTTCTTTCGGAGCTTCCCGTCAGAACGGAACCCTGACTGAAACAAACGGAAACCATAGGTTTCCGTTTGCATCACCATTGATTTCAATGGTGATGGATCCAGTGCAAATGGTTTCTGTTTGTCTCAATTGTGAAGGGGTTCCGTCCTTTTGACAGAAGCAATACCGTAGTCGACTGAACTATTCATTCAGTCAAAACGACAGAACCCTTGCACAACTGAGACGAACGGAAACCATTTGCACCGGATCCGTCACCATTGAAATCAATGGTGATGCAAATGGAAACCTATGGTTTCCGTTTGTTTCAGTCAGGACTCTGTTCTAGCGGGAAGCTCCGACAGAACGGAGCCCTGACACAGATGTGAACGAAGCCTAACAGACACTATCCCGAGATGCAACGCTTGTCTACTGGCTATACAGAGTCTCTCCTGTACAGATTGGCACAGGAAAAGTCTCTCCAGGAGAATGGAGATGGCAAGTCAATGTGACTGTTACTGGGGCATTGTGGCTGGTAGTGGTGGAGGTCTGTGACTGGTCCTGGTGAGACGGGCTGATCATTCGGGCAGTTCCCAGGACCCATGTATAGGCCTACGGTGCCATTAGCAAAAGGGTCACATGGGTTTACGATGTCTTTTCTTATTATTTTATACTAATGGTTTCTCCCTCCCACCCCAGGAGTTTTTTTGGTACTTACCTGTTCTAAGTTTATCTCTGAGGTATGCTGTTGCTATGGGCAGACGCTGGATCCTTCTGGAAGCAGCTCGAGGACAGCTGTGGATCATCTGTGATTGGCCTGCAGCATTTTGGCGGGAAGAAGATCTCCTTTATAACCCTGGACTCTGGAGATTCGCTGTCTTAAGATAAGATAAGACTTTATTCATCCCTAGAGGGAAATTAATAATAGTCACGGAAAAGCTCCATATAAAACAAACGTAGCATTAACATCGACATATATACACTTACATAAATTACAACACGGTAGTCCCGTCAGTGATCCAAGGAAAGATAGGACATGTTCTACGTTTCCTCGGATCGGAGACTCGGACCCCCGATTCACCCGCTAAAGTGAATGGGTCCGTAAAGACTATCGGGTGCCACTCGTTTGCAGTCGAAAACGGCCCGTGTGGCACAACGGTCGTGTGCAAGAGACCTTAACATTTTACTCTTATTAAATAGACAGATAGATTCTGGCAGAAACGATCGCTTACAACACTTCACTTGCAAAAATCCTCTGCTAAAAGAACTCCGTTGTGAATTTACAATCTTTAAAAGCGGATGGTGGGGACACGCGACAATTCTGTTAAATTTGCATAGTCCCTTAATGACCGGGCCTGAATAGACCTTAATGACCAGCTAAATTTTTCTGTTTTTTCCTCCCTGCCTTTCAGCAGCCATAACTTTTTAATTTTTTCATTGACGTGGCTGTATGAGGCCTTGTTTTATGTGAGAGAAATTGTATTTTTGTTCCCCCCTCAGTTTGAGGGTAAAAAAAAATTTCTACGGTGGGAATATAGGGAAAAGCGATTCTTGGCGTTGTTTTTCTTATTTTTTTTTTCATGCCAAATAACCCATTACATTAATTCTTCAGGTTACTTTTTGATCGCTTTTTATTCCATTTTTTTGGAAACAACGTGACCAAAAAAGGAATTTCTGCTATTGTTGTTTTTTTATTTTATTTTTTTACGGCGTTCACTCTGCGGGATAAATAATATAATATTTTTATAGTTCAGGCTGATACGAACGCGGCGATAACTATTATGTATCGTTTTCTTATTTTTTTTTCATTTTTTCTAATTAGAAAGGACTTGATCAAGGAAACAGGGCGGGTTTTTATTAGATTAATAATAATAATTATTTTTTATTAGATAAAACTTTAAAGACTGACCAATCACAGCAATCGCCGGCATGGGGATCTGCTGATTGGTCTCCAGGCCGGTAACAGAGACGGTTGGCTGTCAATGACAGCTGCCGTCGCTGTGTTATCACTATGTGATTTCACATAGTGACCGGTTATTCCGGCTACGCAATAGTACGGCGCAGGTCTGCTTCAATAAGCGGCGTGTGCCGTACTATTGCGGCGCAGGTACGCAACAGGTTAAAAGACCTAAGTTAACGCAGAAAAACAGGCGACTTGAACCTTTTCTGTACAACATATCACAATTCAACTTCCAGTCCGGTTTATTATCAATATACGCTCCTAAATATGTGTAATCGTCTACTATCGATACCTCCTGGCCATTTTAATAAGCATCTAATTCCCTACTCTTCTTGGTCCTGGTCACCTGGAGCACAGCAGGAGCAGCGCTCGCCCAACCCAAAAAGATGAACTTTGTGTTTTGTAGCCGCGGTAACGGGGCCGTGCCCCATTTAAATATGCGTGGACTAAAGTTATTCTGTTATTTTAATGGATTTATTTGTCTTGAGTCATTTGGGATTAAGCAGAGACATAGCCAGGGATTTAGGACAGGGGAGCGAAACACATCTAAGTGGGACCCAACCCAGTGGGCCCCCCACACAGGATAATGCCCCTATGGTTGTCCCTACGCAGAATAATACTCCCATATCTGTCCCCACACAGTATAATAACCCCTTAGTGGCCGCCACACCTTATAATGCCCTTATAGCTGCCCCACAAAGTATAATGCTTCTACTGCGCCCTCCCCACACATTATAATGCCCCTAAAGCTTCCCCCACACGGAATAATGCACCCATTAGTGCCCTCACACAATACAATGCACCATAGCTGCCCCCATACAGCATAACGCCCAATATCTGTCCACATACAGTATAATGCCCCCATAGTTGCCCTCATATAGTATATTTCCCCATTGTGGGCCCTATACCCAGTATAATGCCCCCATACAGTATATTTCCCCTTTGCGGCCCCCCATACCCAGTATAATGCCCCCATACAGTATATTTCCCCTTTGCGGCCCCCCATACCCAGTATAATGCCCCATTAGCTGCCACCACACAGTATAATGTCCAGTTAGTGCCCCCACACAGTACAATGTCCCATAGCTGCCCCCATACAGCATAAAGCCCCATAGCTGTCCACGTACAGTATAATTCCCCTGTAGTTGCCCCCATAAAGTATATTTCCCCATCGCGGCCCCTATACCCAGTATAATACCCCCTTAGCTGCCACCACACAGTATAATGTCCCATAGTGCCAAATAAAAAAATAATACAATTAATATTTACCTATCCCCGTTCCCACAACGAGTGGAGGAGATCCCTGTACTCCTCTGCTCTGTGCAGTGTGTGGGGCGATGACGTCACTACATCGTGCCCGCCTGCGTGAAGCCGCTCACAACTGCCATTACATAGATAGACACAGATACAGTTGAATCCGGGACATGCCACCACTGGGAGACCGTCCCTGGGCCCCACCATCTCAATGAGCGCCGGGGCCACCGCCACCCCTGGCCTCCCGCTAGCTACTCTACTGGGACTAAGCCTTCTCTTTATTGATGATTTTAATTTGATTTATGGTTAATTGTTAAAATTTTAATGCAACCCAGAATAAATGCCGTGGCCTTATTTCATCCACATTTAAGTCTCTTGTCTTATTTATTAGTATTTATGTTTATGTTTTTTTGTTTTATGGCACGTGTGAACCCATGGCCAGAGGCAGAGGGATAACTTCAAGCTTTTGTGCCCTAATGCAAAATCTGCAACAATCATGTGCCGTTTAGCGAAGGGGTTACCTCATATAGGACAGCGGGAACTTTTATATCCCTCAAGCTCCAGTGCCCGGGTGCGATTGCCCCCTCTGACCAGGGACATAACTAAGGAGTACAGATCCTTAGTTATGTCCCTGGCCAGAGGGGGCCCATGAGACCTTATGCAGTTTATTTAACTAAGTTAAGGGGGACCCTGTTACTTAGGCTCCTGGGAAAGCACCGTGGGCTTTGTGGCTGGTATTGCAGACACTGTGGCAGGCACTAGGGGCACTGTGACTAGTACTGGGGGCAGTTAAGCAGGTACTAGGCGCACGGTTTCAGGAACTGGGGGCACTGTGACTAGTACTTGGGGCAGTTAAGCAGGTACTAGGCGCAGGTAATGGGGACACTGTGGATGGGGGCACACACATTGGCTGTTACTGGAGGCATCCTTGTTGGCACTGTGGCAGGCAGTAGGGACTGTGGATGGAACAAGGGGCACACAGTGGCGTTTACTGGGGTCATAGTGGTTGGCACCTCAGTTGGCACTATTATTAGGGAATGTGGGACAAAAAAAGCGATATGCAAGTTTGTATGTTTTTCTAAACCTATTCTCTCCACTTGGCATGCACTGGCATGAATTATAAATAATGACGTCGATTCTACAGAATATAATTTTCAGTTGCAGTTATTATGATTAGGTTGCTGGATGATTACTCCTATCCTCCCTTTATTAGCACACTAATCTGCCATGATTCATGTAGCGCTGTAACCTACCAACCCGCACTGTCAGCATTACATAACCAGCACTGACCTGCCGCAGCTAGAAATAATCCACGTCCTGTGTTGCCCTCTAGTGGAAAACTGTCGGAACTGCAAAAACAAGTCGCAGTATGTGCTCACTAAAGTGCGTAATGCGCATGCGCACTGCACCCATTTAGTCCAGAAAGTTCCTTCCTCTGCCTGGTGAGTGCATCTTATCCATTGTAAGGACATTCATAGAGGGAGAAGCTGAGGATCCTCCTCTGGTAAGTATTGCAAGGTGTAAGAAGAATGCATTCACATATACAGCACATCGTGTCTGACAACTAGCAATGCAGTATTGTATGAAAGGATGGCACTAGTCAATGAGAAGAGTCACTGCCAGGCTTGAGGGGCAGAGCTGCAGTTATAATGGGGCTTTCTGTGGTTCTCATAAAACACCTTCAATCACCACAGACTTCAATCGAAAAAAGCATGTGACCTTCCTAAAATGGCTTCTTTATAAACAAAATGGTGGTGGTGACTGCCGCCATCTTGGCTGTGCACTCCTACCACCCGTCCAAGCCTGTTTTTAATTCGATTGACTCGTCTCGTAATAGATTTGTCGCATCTTGTGCTGTCCGTGCGCCGGAAAGTCCAATCTACGTAAACTAGCGTAAATTTCCTCTAGAACTTATGCCAGCGTCCGGTGTAATTTATAGTCAATTTGTCGGGCTGTCGGTGGCTCCGCCTCTTCCACTAATCCCACCTACTTTTTAAAAAAGTGGTGGAAAATTGCAAAAAGTTGCACATTATTGCGCCAAATGTCGTGCCAAAATGTACGACTTTAACACCAGAAAACCGGTGCAATGCCGTTAATAATTTTTTGCCATAATGTTTAGTGTAGTGACCCATCTGAGTGAGGTGGTCTTGCCGTGTCAGGTGGGCGCACATGTCAGAAGATACTATTGGTGGGGTTCCCAACAAAGGTGCTGGGGTGTTCTTCCGAGCAGCGTGCCCCCCCCCCCCCCATCATGAGTGAAGCTGTCGAGCCCTTGAATGTGCGACGACTTCTCTTTGGGGATCTTTGAACTAGGGCCAGCATTCCCCCTTTTTCCCACCAATGGCTACGTGAGTTGTTCAGAGGTTGTAATACCGCCACCGCCACGGACCGTGATTACAGACCCATTCATTTCTATTGTCCACTGACACTTTCCCGTATATGTACAGGAAGTTCTCCGGGCCGTAGAAAGCATCCGCAAAATATAGGGCCATGTCCTATTTTTTTATTTTACGGACTGTGCGCCCATACTTTATAATGGGAGCACGGCCCGCAAATGTGGCTGTCCGCGACCGGCCGTAACCGTAATCACGGACCAGGATTAAGGCTACGACCTTACACAGTATTTTTCCTGGGAATTTTTTAATTTTTTTTCTGCATTCTTTTTAATTTGTCCTTTGCTTCCCCATGTGCACCTATAAGGTTAACAAATCGTTTCATATTGTCGGTAAAGATTTCCACACTGAAAAGACCTTGTTAATGAGAGAGTTAAAAAATAGCTGAACGAGCACATTTTGGATTTGTCTATTTCTGATGCCCCATTTAAGTCTATTGATAGGAACAAACCATGCTCGTCCTGCTGTCCAGCCAAGAACTGAGACTAAGGGCCTCACGCTATCGGCAACGGGAGGGGGGGGGGGTCCCGAAGGTCGGAAACCCCAGCCGTCTTCCTCATCCTATCTTATTGACAGGTCATAAAAGTAATAAAGTGGTTGTCGTGAGACAACCCCTTTAAAGAGGCTCTGTCACCACAATATACGTGCCCTATCTCCTACATAATGTGATCGGCGCTGTAATGTAGATAACGGCAGTGGTTTTTATTTTGAAAAACGATCATATTTGAGCAATTTTAGATTTACGCTAATTACTTTCTTAACGCCCAACTGGGCGTTTTTTTAACTTTTGACCGAGTGGGCGTTGTAAAGAGAAGTGTATCAGCGTCATACACTTCTCTCCATTCATGTCCATTTGTATTCACTGCACAGCGTGATCTCGCGAGATCACGTTGTGCTGTCACATCATGATTACAGTACGGGACAGTTGTCCTGCAGCGAGGCAGGGACTCCTAGCATCGTACATCACTATGATGCTAGGAGCCCGGCACCCTGCAGTGTGTTCGGTCCGGGTCTTCCGGCCGAAATACGTTCCGTACATTACGGACGTAACATGGTCGTGTGAACCCTTAGGACTGAGCCTGTTTTGGCCTTCAGGACACAGCCGATTTTTTCAAATCTGACATGTGTCACTTTATGTGGTAATAACTCCGGAACGCTTTTACCTATCCAAGCGATTCTGAGATTATTTGCTCGTGACATATTGTACTTTATGTTAGTGAAAAAATTTGGTCGATAAATTCAATATTTATTTGTGAAAAACTTCAAATTTTAGCAAAAATTTGCAAAAATTTGCATTTTTCTAAATTTAAATGTATTTGCTTGTGAAACAGATAGTAATACCACACAAAATACTTACTAGTTAACATTTCCTATATGTCTACTTTATGTTTGCATCATTTTTTTTCACGTACTTTTATTTTTCTAGGACGTTACGAGGCTCAGAACTTTAGCAGCAATTTCTCATATTTTCAATAAAATTTCAAAAGGCTATTTTTTCAGGGACCAGTTCAGTTCTGAAGTGGCTTTGAGGGCCTTATATATTAGAAAGTCCCCATAAATCACCCCATTTTGAAAACTGCACCCCTCAAAATATTCAAAACCACATTCAGAAAGTATTTTAACCCTTTAGGCGTTTCACAGGAATTAAGGCAAAGTAGAGGTGAAATGTACAAATTTCATTTTTTTTGCCGAAATTCATTTGTAATAAAAAAAAATCTGTAACACAGAAGGTTTTACCAGGGCAACGCAACTCAATATTTATTGCCCAGATTCTGCAGATTTTAGAAATATCCCACATGTGGCCCTAGTGTCCTAATGGACTGAAGCACCGGCCTCAGAAGCAAAGGAGCACCTAGAGGATTTTGGGGCCTCCTTTTTTTTAGAATATATTTTAGGCACCTTGTCAGGTTTGAGGAGGTCTTGTGGTACCTAAACAGTCGAAACCCCCCAAAAGTGACACCATTTTGGAAACTACACCCCTCAAGGCATTTTTCTAGGGGTATAGTTAGCATTTTGACCCCACAGTTTTTTTGCAGAATTTAGTGGAATTAGTCTGTGAAGATGAAAATCACCTATTTTTCTGTGGAAACATAGAATTTTTTCATTTTTACAAGGAATAAAGGAGAAAAAGCCACCCAACATTAGTAAAGCAATTTCTCCCGATTACGGCAATACCCCATATGTGGTCGTAAACTGATGTTTGGACCCAAAGCAGGGCTCAGGAGGGAGGGAGCGCCTTTTGGATTTTGGAGCGCAGATTTTGCTGGATTGGTTTTCAGTGCCATGTCGGGTTTGCAACGCCCCGGAGGGACCAAAACAGTGGAAACCCCCCAAAAGTCACCCTATTTTGGAATCTACACCCCTCAAGGAATTTTTCTAGGGGTATAGTGAGCATTTTGGCCCCTCAGGATCCTTTTTAGAGCTAAGGTGACCAAAAAACAGCAATTTTGGCGCTTTAAATTCTTTATTTATTACAGCGTTCACCGTGCGCAATAAATTACGTTTTAATTTATTCTGCCGGTCGGTACGATTACGCCGATACCATATGTGTATAGTTTTTTTTACGTTTTGCAGCGTTTGCACAATAAAATTATGTTTCTATAAAATAATTTATTTTCTGAGACACGCTATTCTGAGCCGTAACTTTTTTATTTTTTCGTCAAAAAAGCGGTGTAAGGGCTTGTTTTTTGCGGGATGGGTTGTAGTTTTTATTGGTACCATTTTGGGATAAATGCGACTTTTTTATCACTTTTTATTCTATATCTTGGGAGGGGTGGTGACCAAAAAATAGCGCTGCTGACAGTTTTCCGTTTATTTCGTTTGCTGCGTTCACCGTGCGGAAAAATTAACATTATAGTTTGGGCCGTTACGAACGCGGCGATACCAAATATGTGTACTTTTTTTTAACGTTTTCATTTTTTCCCGATAATAAATGACTTATTATAGGAAAACAAAACCTTTTATTTTTACAGTTTTATAAAACATTTTTATTAACTTTTTTTTACTTTTTACACTTTATATTTTTGTTTATTGACTTTTTTTTTACTTTTTACACTTTCTTTTTTTGACCTGCAGCTTTGATCGCTGCTAGAATACATTACACTACCTAGGTAGTGTAATGTATTCCAACTGTCAGTGTGACGTCACAGTCACTCTGACAGTTGGTCTACGAGGATCAGCAGAGGCTGATCCTCATAGGCTGACATACATGGCAGACTTGGGGGCCGTTGTCTGGCCCCCGGGTGCCATCACAAGCATCAGAAGCCCCCACGATTGCATGGGGGCTGCTGATGCGCTACAAACCCGCTACATGCGGAGATCGCAATCGAGCCCCGCATGTAACGGGTTAATTGCCGAAATCAGCGGCGATGAGCCGCTGATCGGCAATACTGGAGTGTCAGCTGTCGGGGACAGCTGATCTCCAAGTTCCCGATGCACACTGTCGCCGACAGTGTGCATCGGGAACGGCACAGTGACTTTCTGTCACTCTGACAGGAAGCCTATCAGGACCAGCCGAAGGTTGGTCCTGATGGGCTTCCGTCCATGGCAGACCCGGAAGCCATTGTTTGGCTTCCGTTTGCCATATTAACTATTGGCAGACCCCGCGATTTCGGACGGGGGTCTGCCGATATGCTAGAAACCCCTAAAATTCGGCGATTGCACCCGATCGCCGAATTTAAGGGGTTAATTCGCCAAAATCAGCGGCAAAGGACCGCTGGCCGGCAAGAGGGGAGTGTCAGCTGTCGGCGACAGCTGACCTCCCGGTTCCCGGTGCACACTGTCGCCGACAGTGTGCACCGGGATAAACTCAGTAACTATACGTCCTCGTGCGGGAAGTAACCTCCCGCGACGACGGACAGTTACGTCCTGGTGCGGGTAGGGGTTAAAGCGTCGATCAGACTATGTAGGTGATAGGGCACTTATAATCTGGTGACAGAGACTCTTTAAAGGGAATGTGTTGCCAGCAAAACATGTTTTTTTTTTTTAGTTAAACAATTAGTGTATAAGGTGATTAAACATTGTTCTAATTTTTTTTTTTTTTTCACGAGTCAGGAAATATTATAAATTGGATTCAATTGGATTCTAATTTATAATATTTCCCATTGCTGGTCACTAGATGGAGCCATTCCCAAAATTGCAGCATTGCATGTGGTAAAGAAACCACATTGCTTTATGCTGCAAAATTGGGTAAAAATCCCTCGCTCTAGTGAGCTCTCAGAATCCCCCCCTCCTTTATCCTGGCTAGTGCCGGGAGAAACGAGGGGTTTGAACGGTCTAACCTCCTACACTGTGTGTCGCCATTTTTTGAGCTAACACACAGTGTAGAAGGTTTACATACACTAGTAAAACACACTGAAACACAAACATACATAGAAATCCCATATCTGCTCCAGTCGCCGCCGCTCCCTCCGGTCCATCCGCTCCGTCTGCTGCCGCTGCTCCATGTGCACAAGTCCGGAAGCCGCGACCGGAAGTAGTAATCTTACTGTCCGGCCGCGACTTCCGGTCCACAGGAAAATGGCGCCGGACGGCGCGCATTTCAAATTGAACTGTGTGGGAGCGGCGCATGCGCCGTTCCCACACAGCGGCGTACATGTTAGTGGATGGAACGGGCCCCGTTCGCAGTCCCTATGGGACTGGAGCTGCCGTATTCCATGTCTGTATGTGTCGTTAATCGACACACACAGAAATGGAAAAAAAAATGGCAGCCCCCATAGGGAAGAAAAAGTGTAAAAATAAGAAAAAGTAACACACAAACACACAAATTAATCCAAACGTTTTTAATAAAGCACTAACATCTTTAACATATTAAAAAAAAAATTGTGGTGACCCTGTTCCTTTAAGGTGAGTGGAGGCCGCTGGGCAAAAAGTTTGGTGACCGGTTATTTACCTCTCTGCTGAACTTCATGGGAGTTATGAAGACAGCAACTCCCTTAGACCACATACATGGCCACCTCTTTGGATAGGATTGAAGAACGGCCATCAGAGGACCCCTTGTTTTTCGAATAAAATGGGGATCCTAAAGATGAGCAGTGAAAACACTTACCATATAAATAGTGACTCCCAGGGGCATAACTAGAAAATTATTGGCATAAAAGCAAACTTTTGAAAGACTATGTAAAAATACTACTCCCAGGTGTTTCAAACTCGGCCGGGTAAATGGGCAGCACATAAAAAAAAAATGTGAAGTTGACGGGCCGCATTACTTTCAAATTTGATACCATACAAAATTATTGTTAATCAATTAGTTATTCGAACTACTATAACAATACTATGTTACTATAATACTATGTTACTATAATACTACATTACTATAATACTACATTACCATAACAATACTACATTACTATAACAATACTACATTACTATAACACTACATTACTATAATACTACATTACTATAATACGACATTACTATAACAATACTACATTACTATAATACTACATTACTATAATACTACATTACTATAATACTACATTACTATAATAATACTACATTACTATAATAGTACTACATTACTATAATACTACATTACTATAATAATACTACATTACTATAATACTACATTACTATAATACTAAATTACTATAATACTACATTACTATAATACTACACTACTATAATACTACATTACTATAATAATACTACATTACTATAACACTACATTACTATGATACTACATTACTATAACAATACTACATTACTATAACAATACTATATTACTATAATACTACATTACTATAATACTACATTACTATAATACTACATTACTATAACACTACATTACTACATTACTATAATACGACATTACTATAACAATACTACATTACTATAATAATACTACACTACTATAATACTACATTACTATAATAATACTACATTACTATAACAATACTACATTACTATGATACTACATTACTATAACAATACTACATTACTATAACAATACTATATTACTATAATACTACATTACTATAATACTACATTACTATAATACTACATTACTATAATACTACATTACTATAATACTACATTACTATAATACTACATTACTATAACAATACTACATTACTATAATAATACTACACTACTATAATACTACATTACTATAATAATACTACATTACTATAACAATACTACATTACTATGATACTACATTACTATAATACTACATTACTATAACAATACTACATTACTATAACAATACTATATTACTATAATACTACATTACTATAATACTACATTACTATAATAATACTACATTACTATAACGATACTACATTACTATAATACTACATTACTATAACACTACTACATTACTATAATACTACATTACTATAACAATATTACATTACTATAACAATACTACATTACTATAATAATACTACATTACTATAATAATACTACATTACTATAATACTACATTACTATAACAATACTACATTACTATAACACTACATTACTATAACACTACATTACTATAATGATACTACATTACTATAACAATACTACATTACTATAATACTTCATTACTATAATAATACTTCATTACTATAATAATACTACATTACTATAATACTACATTACTATAACAATACAACATTACTATAACAATACAACATTACTATAACAATACTACATTACTATAATACTACATTACTATAACAATACTACATTACTATAACAATACTACATTACTATAATACTACTTTACTATAATAATACTACATTACTATAATACTACATTACTATAATAATACTACACTACTATAACAATACTACATTACTATAACAATACTACATTACTATAATACTACATTACTATAACAATACTACATTACTATAATACTACATTACTATAATAATACTACATTACTATAACGATACTACATTACTATAATACTACATTACTATAACACTACTACATTACTATAATACTACATTACTATAACAATATTACATTACTATAACAATACTACATTACTATAATAATACTACATTACTATAATAATACTACATTACTATAATACTACATTACTATAACAATACTACATTACTATAACACTACATTACTATAACACTACATTACTATAATGATACTACATTACTATAACAATACTACATTACTATAATACTTCATTACTATAATAATACTTCATTACTATAATAATACTACATTACTATAATACTACATTACTATAACAATACTACATTACTATAACAATACAACATTACTATAACAATACAACATTACTATAACAATACTACATTACTATAATACTACATTACTATAACAATACTACATTACTATAACAATACTACATTACTATAATACTACTTTACTATAATAATACTACATTACTATAATACTACATTACTATAATAATACTACACTACTATAACAATACTACATTACTATAACAATACTACATTACTATAATACTACATTACTATAATACTACATTACTATAATAATACTATATTACTATAATACTACATTACTATAATAATACTATATTACTATAATACTACATTACTATAATACTACTACATTACTATAATACTACATTACTATAACAATACTACATTACTATAATACTACATTACTATAATAATATTACATTACTATAATACTACATTACTATAACAATACTACATTACTATAATACTACTACATTACTATAACAATACTACATTACTATAATACTACATTACTATAATACTACATTACTATAATAATACTACATTGCTATAACGATACTACATTACTATAATACTACATTACTATAACACTACTACATTACTATAACAATATTACATTACTATAACAATACTACATTACTATAATAATACTACATTACTATAATAATACTACATTACTATAATACTACATTACTATAACAATACTACATTACTATAACACTACATTACTATAATGATACTACATTACTATAACAATACTACATTACTATAATACTTCATTACTATAATAATACTTCATTACTATAATAATACTTCATTACTATAACTACTACATTACTATAATACTACATTACTATAATACTACATTACTATAATAATACTACATTACTATAATGATACTACATTACTATAACAATACTGCATTACTATAATACTACATTACTATAACAATACTACATTACTATAATAATACTACATTACTATAACACTACATTACTATAATACTACATTACTATAATAATACTACATTACTATAATAATACTACACTACTATAATACTACATTACTATAATAATACTACATTACTATAACAACAATACTACATTACTATAATACTATATTACTATAATAATACTATATTACTATAATAATACTACATTACTATAATAGTACTACATTACTATAATACTACATTACTATAACAATACTACATTACTATAATAATACTACATTACTATAATACTACATTACTATAACAATACTACATTACTATAACAATACAACATTACTATAAGGGCATGACCACACATGGCGGAATTCCTCCGCAACTGTCCGCATCAATGCCGCACCTAATCCGGGTTGCGGATTACGGCTGCGGATCTGCACAAAATGTGCAGAAAATTGATGCGGACTAGCTGCTGCGGACTGCGGGAAAAGTGCTTCCCTTCTCCCTATCAGTGCAGGATAGAGAGAAGGGACAGCACTTTCCCTAGTGATAGTAAAAGAAATTCATACTTACCGCCCGTTGTCTTTATGACGCGTCCCTCCTTCGGCATCCAGCCCGACCTCCCTGGATGACGCGGCAGTCCATGTGACCGCTGCAGCCTGTGCTTGGCCTGTGATTGGCTGCAGCCGTCACTTACACTGAAACGTCATCCTGGGAGGCCGGACTGGAGACAGAAACAGGGAGTTCTCGGTAAGTACGAACTTCATTTTTTTTTACAGATACATGTATATTGGGATCGGTAGTCACTGTCCCGGGTGCAGAAACAGTTACTGCCGATCGCTTAACTCTTTCAGCACCCTGGACAGTGACTATTTACTGACGTCTCCTAGCAACGCTCCCGTCATTACGGGAGCCCCATTGACTTCCTCAGTCTGGCTGTAGACCTAGAAATACATAGGTCCAGCCAGAATGAAGAAATGTCAAGTTAAAAAAGCAAGACGCATCCGCAGCACACATAACATGTGCATGACAGCTGCGGACTTCATTGCGGAACTTTGAATCTCCATTGAAGTCAATGGAGAAATTCCGCCATGAGTCCGCCACTGCTCCGCAACAGACAGAGCATGCTGCGGACACCAAATTCCGCTCCGCAGCCTATGCTCCGCAGCGGAATTGTACGCATCGTGTAAACGAACACTGCTAAATTAAAGTGAAAGTCAATGGAGAAACGGCTCCGCTGCGGAATAACGCTGCGGAGTGTCCGCAGCGGAATTTAAGTGAAATTCCGCCATGTGTGAACCCGCCCTTACAATACTACATTACTATAACAATACTACATTACTATAACAATACTACATTACTATAATACTACTTTACTATAATAATACTACATTACTATAATACTACATTACTATAATAATACTACACTACTATAACAATACTACATTACTATAACAATACTACATTACTATAATACTACATTACTATAACAATACTACATTACTATAATACTACATTACTATAATAATACTATATTACTATAATACTACATTACTATAATAATACTATATTACTATAATACTACATTACTATAATACTACTACATTACTATAATACTACATTACTATAACAATACTACATTACTATAATACTACATTACTATAATAATACTACATTACTATAATACTACATTACTATAACAATACTACATTACTATAATACTACTACATTACTATAACAATACTACATTACTATAATACTACATTACTATAATAATACTACATTACTATAACGATACTACATTACTATAATACTACATTACTATAACACTACTACATTACTATAATACTACATTACTATAACAATATTACATTACTATAACAATACTACATTACTATAATAATACTACATTACTATAATAATACTACATTACTATAATACTACATTACTATAACAATACTACATTACTATAATACTACATTACTATAACAATACTACATTACTATAACACTACATTACTATAACACTACATTACTATAATGATACTACATTACTATAACAATACTACATTACTATAATACTTCATTACTATAATAATACTTCATTACTATAATAATACTTCATTACTATAACTACTACATTACTATAATACTACATTACTATAATACTACATTACTATAATAATACTACATTACTATAATGATACTACATTACTATAACAATACTATATTACTATAATACTACATTACTATAATAATACTATATTACTATAATACTACATTACTATAATACTACTACATTACTATAATACTACATTACTATAACAATACTACATTACTATAATACTACATTACTATAATAATACTACATTACTATAATACTACATTACTATAACAATACTACATTACTATAATACTACTACATTACTATAACAATACTACATTACTATAATACTACATTACTATAATACTACATTACTATAATAATACTACATTACTATAACGATACTACATTACTATAATACTACATTACTATAACACTACTACATTACTATAACAATATTACATTACTATAACAATACTACATTACTATAATAATACTACATTACTATAATAATACTACATTACTATAATACTACATTACTATAACAATACTACATTACTATAACACTACATTACTATAACACTACATTACTATAATGATACTACATTACTATAACAATACTACATTACTATAATACTTCATTACTATAATAATACTTCATTACTATAATAATACTTCATTACTATAACTACTACATTACTATAATACTACATTACTATAATACTACATTACTATAATAATACTACATTACTATAATGATACTACATTACTATAACAATACTGCATTACTATAATACTACATTACTATAACAATACTACATTACTATAATAATACTACATTACTATAACACTACATTACTATAATACTACATTACTATAATAATACTACATTACTATAATAATACTACACTACTATAATACTACATTACTATAATAATACTACATTACTATAACAACAATACTACATTACTATAATACTATATTACTATAATAATACTATATTACTATAATAATACTACATTACTATAATACTACATTACTATAACAATACTACATTACTATAACAATACAACATTACTATAACAATACTACATTACTATAACAATACTACATTACTATAACAATACTACATTACTATAACAATACTTTACTATAATAATACTACATTACTATAATACTACATTACTATAATAATACTACACTACTATAACAATACTACATTACTATAACAATACTACATTACTATAATACTACATTACTATAACAATACTACATTACTATAATACTACATTACTATAATAATACTATATTACTATAATACTACATTACTATAATAATACTATATTACTATAATACTACATTACTATAATACTACTACATTACTATAACAATACTACATTACTATAATACTACATTACTATAATAATACTACATTACTATAATACTACATTACTATAACAATACTACATTACTATAATACTACTACATTACTATAACAATACTACATTACTATAATAATACTACATTACTATAACACTACATTACTATAATACTACATTACTATAATAATACTACATTACTATAATAATACTACACTACTATAATACTACATTACTATAATAATACTACATTACTATAACAACAATACTACATTACTATAATACTATATTACTATAATAATACTACATTACTATAATAATACTACACTACTATAATACTACATTACTATAATAATACTACATTACTATAACAACAATACTACATTACTATAATACTATATTACTATAATAATACTATATTACTATAATAATACTATATTACTATAATAATACTACATTACTATAATACTACATTACTATAACAATACTACATTACTATAACAATACAACATTACTATAACAATACTACATTACTATAACAATACTACATTACTATAACAATACTACATTACTATAATACTACTTTACTATAATAATACTACATTACTATAATACTACATTACTATAATAATACTACACTACTATAACAATACTACATTACTATAACAATACTACATTACTATAATACTACATTACTATAACAATACTACATTACTATAATACTACATTACTATAATAATACTATATTACTATAATACTACATTACTATAATAATACTATATTACTATAATACTACATTACTATAATACTACTACATTACTATAATACTACATTACTATAACAATACTACATTACTATAATACTACATTACTATAATAATACTACATTACTATAATACTACATTACTATAACAATACTACATTACTATAATACTACTACATTACTATAACAATACTACATTACTATAATAATACTACATTACTATAACACTACATTACTATAATACTACATTACTATAATAATACTACATTACTATAATAATACTACACTACTATAATACTACATTACTATAATAATACTACATTACTATAACAACAATACTACATTACTATAATACTATATTACTATAATAATACTATATTACTATAATAATACTATATTACTATAATAATACTACATTACTATAATACTACATTACTATAACAATACTACATTACTATAACAATACAACATTACTATAACAATACTACATTACTATAACAATACTACATTACTATAACAATACTACATTACTATAATACTACTTTACTATAATAATACTACATTACTATAATACTACATTACTATAATAATACTACACTACTATAACAATACTACATTACTATAACAATACTACATTACTATAATACTACATTACTATAACAATACTACATTACTATAATACTACATTACTATAATAATACTATATTACTATAATACTACATTACTATAATAATACTATATTACTATAATACTACATTACTATAATACTACTACATTACTATAATACTACATTACTATAACAATACTACATTACTATAATACTACATTACTATAATAATACTACATTACTATAATACTACATTACTATAACAATACTACATTACTATAATACTACATTACTATAATACTACATTACTATAATAATACTACATTACTATAACGATACTACATTACTATAATACTACATTACTATAACACTACTACATTACTATAATACTACATTACTATAACAATATTACATTACTATAACAATACTACATTACTATAATAATACTACATTACTATAATAATACTACATTACTATAATACTACATTACTATAACAATACTACATTACTATAACACTACATTACTATAACACTACATTACTATAATGATACTACATTACTATAACAATACTACATTACTATAATACTTCATTACTATAATAATACTTCATTACTATAATAATACTTCATTACTATAACTACTACATTACTATAATACTATAATACTACATTACTATAATAATACTACATTACTATAATGATACTACATTACTATAACAATATTACATTACTATGATACTACATTACTATAATAATACTACATTACTATAACAACAATACTACATTACTATAATACTATATTACTATAATAATACTATATTACTATAATAATACTATATTACTATAATAATACTACATTACTATAATACTACATTACTATAATAATACTACATTACTATAATACTACATTACTATAACAATACTACATTACTATAACAATACAACATTACTATAACAATACTACATTGTTATAATAATACTACATTACTATAATACTACATTACTATAATACTACCTCTAGGTTTAAACTTAACGGAAATGTGTGTGTTACTCCACGTGCTTATTTTAGCAATCCAGTTTTCCAGTTTAAGTGTCGCTGAATGCAGTCTGGCTGCTCAGTTGGCAGTGTTTGGCAGACACAAGAATATCAAGATTGGGCAGCCCCATTTTAGATAGTGCCACAGTGCCCTCTATAGATACTGCCACAGTGCCCTCTATAGATACTGCCACAGTGCCCTCTGTAGATACTGCCACAGTGCGCTCTGTAGATGCTGCCACAGTGCGCTCTGTAGATGCTGCCACAGTGCGCTCTGTAGATGCTGCCACAGTGCGCTCTGTAGATGCTGCCACAGTGCCCTCTGTAGATGCTGCCACAGTGCCCTCTGTAGATGCTGCCACAGTGCCCTCTGTAGATGCTGCCACAGTGCCCTCTGTAGATTCTGCCACAGTGCCCTCTGTAGATGCTGCCACAGTGCCCTCTGTAGATATTGCCACCCACCCACCCATAGATAATGCCACAGTGCCCTCTGTAGATACTGGCACACACACACACACACCCACACACACCCACACACACCCACACACACCCACACACACACGCACACACCCGTAGATAATGCCACACACCCCCACTAGATAATGCCACACACTGCCCTCTGTAGATAATGCCACAGTTTCCTCTGTAGTAACATACACACACACACACACACACACACACACACACACACACACCTCCCTGTAGATAGCTCCATTGCAGCTACCTCTAGGAGTGTAATCTCCAGCCAGAGCGTTGCCGACGCTTGGGCCGGGTATTCCTCTGCTGGAAACGCCAAAACCAAAGTCCCAGAGTGGAGCAGAGCACTAGTATATAGTCTCTGCTCCGGAATTCTGGGGAAGGCCCTGACATCACTGTCCATTTATGGACAGTGATGTCAGGGGCAACCCCACAGCCGGAGTTCCGCGCAGAGCGCTAGTAGCGCTCTTCCTGGGACTCCATCTCTGCTCCTGACATCCCTGTCCATATATAGACAGTGATGTCAGGGGCTTGCACAGCCAGAGTCCCGGAGCAGAGCCGCTTCTAACATTCTGACTGGGACTCCAGCTCTTCTCCTGACATCACTATCCATATATGGACAGCGAGTGATGTCAGGGGCTTCCTCAGAGCAGGAGTCCCAGAGCAGAGCTGGGATGTCATGATGTCCTGAAGGAGCGCTGGCACACTGCTCCTTCGGCCTGCTCTCTCCTCTCCTGAGGTAGCTACAGTGCCCCGCGGGTTGCAGATGACAACCTTAGGGGCCACATGCGGGCCGCGTGTTTGAGACCCCTGGCCTAGACAAAGGTAAGGCTATGCTGGTAGTTGTTGTCTCACAAACTAATTCTAACAACCGGATCAGAATAACTAGCCTAAGCAGAGAGTGTGGATGGTGGAGGCCGCAGTGGCATGTGCCCCATGTTTTCTCCCTATCATCGGGCCCTGACCCTAATCCATTGTCAATTTCTTGTGAAATGTTTTTTCTTTTTTACCCATTGACTTGGGGAATGGGGAAGAAAACAAGCACAATAAAAACAAAAGTAGTAGTTTCAATGTCTTGGACCCATAGAAGTAAATCTGCAGTGCTGAACAAGGGACCGCAGGGAGGGGAATAACTCTACCTGGGCATCCTCCTGGTCCTGGCATCTCATGCCGTTACCACAGGTATAGAGCACTGTGGATAGCACCAGAAGGACCTGGGCCGCGCCAGGAAAATGCCCAGAATGAGTATGTTATCCTTCTCTTGAAGTAAATGCACAGGAAATCTGTGCTTTTCACCGCCACACTGCAAAACGTTTATTTTTGCCATTTTCAGCATAGCTGTGTAATAAGACGAGCCTCGTGTGATACTTTTGTCTGTTTTTTTTTGTTTCCAGTTTTCATCAATAGTACAACATGATTATACCGGTCAGATGCTTTACTTGCGGGAAGGTGGTGGGAAACAAATGGGAGGCGTACCTGGGTCTTCTACAAGCTGAATATACAGAAGGGTAAGATTTCAGGCACCTCCATACCCCTAATTTGTATGGCAGAGGAAATGATCTCCGGTTTTACACATTCTAAGACATATCAGAACAAGGTATTAATGGTGATCTCTCAACTGGGACCACTACAGATCACCAGAACATAGGGACGTGGTCGCTCTACCAGGCACCATTCACCTTCAACATTGACTAGAATAAATAGATTTCTGTAAGTCGTCTGTTCTATGGGCATGTACCGTGTATGTTTACAGACAAAAGGTCGTTGATCCAGGGATTTATTCTGATTGCCATATTGGAGTCGGGAAGACATTTTTCCCTAAAACAAGGAAAATTGTCTTTTGCCTTCCTCTGGATCAACATCGCAGAATTTTAGGCTGAACTGGATGGACATAGGTCTTTTTTCGGCCTTACAAACTGATACTATCAGGGGCATAGCTAGGGGAGCAGACGGTGGCATCTGCCCCATGTGCAACTAGGCGGGAAGGAAGAGGGGGCGCTACTGACGGGCCCGCGGCATGAGGGGGCTCGTGCCGCCTGGCCCATGATGTGGCCCCCGGGTGACTGTCACATTCCTTAGGACGCAAATACAATTGAATGCTATGGTGGAGCAAGGAACTAGCTCCCTGCTCTTCCATTCACTAAGGGGCTTGGACAGGATCCCTGCGCAGGATGGCGCGATGACGTGAATGGATCATGACGGCCTAAGCAAGGATACCATAGGCTGCTGAGGAGGCTGTTGAGCTGGTCCGTTTGTCGCGTGACCGGGGCTAGGTGAGTACAAGTTTTTTTTTTATTTGTTTGGGGGCTGTGTTGCTATCTTCCAGGTGGGGCTGTGTGGCGCTATCTACAAGGGGGGCTGTGTGTCGCTATCTACAAGGGGGGCTGTGTGGCGCTATCTACAAGGGGGGCTGTGTAGCGCTATCTACAAGGGGGGCTGTGTAGCGCTATCTACAAGGAGGGCTGTGTGGCGCTATCTACAAGGAGGGCTGTGTGGCGCTATCTACAATGGGGGCTGTGTGGCGCTATCTACAAGAGGGGGGTGTGTGGCGCTATCTACAAGGGGGGGCTATGTCGCTATCTACAGGGGGTGCTGTGTTTCTATATGCAGGGGGCTGTGTGGCAGTATCTACAAGGGGGGGCTGTGTCGCTATCTACAGGGGGGGGTGTGGCAGTATCTACAAGGGGGGGGTTTGTGTGGCAGTATCTGCAAGGGGGGGGGGTCTGTGTTGCACTATCTAGTAGGGGCGGTGTATGGCAGTCTCATATATCCTCAATCTGTTTTAGTCAGGCACTGACTTTTTAAATTTTATTTTCTTTTAATTGATTGTTCCGTAACTCCTTTATAGAACTATATTGCATGTAAAATGTACCAATGGTTTTATGCTCGAGTTACATGAAAAAAAAAATGTGAAAAAAATGATTGGTAGAGAAAGCAAACATGGCGAGGGGGAAAGAAGTTCGGGGGGACTGAATCTTTGCCCCGGATGCAGGAGAACCTAGCTACGCCTCTGATACTATGATACCATATATGTAGTGCGTCCAGTCCCAGCTGCCTGAGATAGATAGAGACAAAGATCCAGAACTGTGAATTTGCCAGCAGAAAAACAATGGGTATGTTCACACAGAATTTTTTGCAGGGAGAAAAATCTGCCTCAAAACTCCTTCAGGAATCTTGTGGCAGACTTAGACCTGCCTGCATTTTCTTTGCGGCGGTTTTCGGCCATGGTCATTGAGCGCCGAAGGCAAAAAATTATGCGAAAAACACTTTCTCTGCCTCCCATTGATTTCAATGTGAGGTCAGACACAGAACCGCATAAGAAGGAGCATCTTGCTTCCCATTGATTTCAATGGGAGGCGGATGCATTTGTTTCCCGCGAGCGGAAAAAAAAAAACGCTCGCAGGAAATTAATGGGAGGTGATTTTGGCCATTTTTGGGCGCGGTCTCCGTGTCAAAAAACTCTTTGTGAACTAGGCCTAAAAGGGGTTTTCCTAGAATCATAAATTATTATCTATCCACAGGATAGGTGATAATTTTATGCTCACTGGGACCCCCACCGATTGTGAGAACAGGGGGTTTCTAACCCCCAAATCCTCCTTAGGCTGGATTCACACGCGCGCGCAAAAACCACTTGACAGCTCCGTGTGTCATCCGTGTATGATACGCGGCTGCGTTATTTTCGTGCAGCCACCATCATAGAGATGAGTCTAGTCGACGTCAGTCACTGTCCAGGGTGCTGAAAAAGTTAACTGATCGGCAGTTAACTCTTTCAGCTCCCTCGACAGTGAATGCCGATCACAATATCGAGAAACCTGTTAAAAAAAATAAAAAGTTCGTACTTACCGAGAACTTCCCTCCCGGCCGTTGCCTTGGTGACGCGCCTCTCTTGACATCTGGCCCCACCTCCCTGGATGACGCCGCAGTCCATGTGACCGCTGCAGCCTGTGCTTGGCCTGTGATTGGCTGGAGCTGTCACTTGGACTGAATTGTCATCCCGGGAGGTCAGACTGGAGGAAGAAGCCGGGAGTTATCGGTAAGTCAGAACTTCGTTTTTTACACGTTCATGTATATTTGGATCGGAAGTCACTGTCCAGGGTGCTGAAACAGTTTAACTCTTTCAGCACCCTGGACAGTGACTATCTCCTGACGTTGCGTACCGGAAATTTTTTTGCCCGTGTTCGGCCAAAACTAGTTCGGCCGAACACGGTGAAGTTCGGTTCGGTTGTCCGGGTTCGCTCATCTCAAAGACACTCTGTTTGGATGTTTGTAAACAGAAAAGCACGTGGTGCTTTTCTGTTTACATTCATCCTTTTGACAGCTCTTGCGCGAATTAACGCAGTTCGCACGGAAGTGCTTCCGTGCGGCATGCGTGGTTTTCACGCAACCCATTGACTTCAATGGGTGCGTGATGCGTGCAAAACGCCGAAAGAACGGACATGTCGTGACTTTTTTTCAGCGGACTCACGCTGATGAAAAATCACGGACATGTCTGCACGGCCCCATAGACACATATAGGTCCGTGCAACGCGCGTGCAAATCACGCGCGTTGCACGGACGTTTTTCCCGTTCGTCTGAATAAAGCCTTACTGCACTCCCCACAGTGAGGAGTAGCTAAATCGAGCGGCGGTCGTGCATGCGCCCGTCGCTCTGTTTAATATCTATAAGAAGGAAAAAGCAAACCTTTCAAAAGTACAGAGAATGTAGTGATGTTCTCCGGGAACCTTACTCTACTTTTCTGGCAGACTCGACCCCTGATCAGAATAAGTGGATAGAGGCCAAACAACATTTTGAGACCTGGTTGGACAAAAAGGAGAAGTTTGGCCGATCAATTTATGAGGCTAAGCTTTTCCGCTTTGGCAACAAAGTGGGGAAAATGCTGGCGGGCCTGTCTAGAGGGTTTCAACCACATACTCATGTAACACGCTTGAAAGATTACATGGGAGGTACTCACTCTGACCCTAGAAAGATAAATGACATTTTTCACTCCTTCTATCAACATTTATACGAGACTACTAATACTTCAGATGATATCGGAGGGACTCAGTTTTTATCAAACATGCCTCTGGCCTACATTATCAAGGGAACAACTAGAGGGCCTAAATGCTCCAATAGCGCTAGAAGAGTTACAGTCGGCTATCGCGGCTCTGTCAAATGGGAAAGCGCCGGGGCCTGATGGATACCCGGCTGAATTCTATCAAATTTTACAGGAACAGATAGCTCCGACTCTATTGTCATACTTTAATTCACTGTTGAATGGTGCAAACATACCAACAGCGGCAAATACGGCGTATATCAAGGTTTTGCCGAAAGCTGGGAAGGATCTATTACAACCAAGTTGATATAGACCCATTTCACTTATAAATCAAGATCTCAAACTGATATCAAAGATTATGGCAGCCAGGCTTGCGATTCTGATGCCGCTTTTGATAGGATCATCACAGGTGGGTTTTATTAAGGGCAGAGCAGCTGTTACGAATATCAGGAAAGTTTTGGGAGTGATGGATGAGATTAAGGCTCGGCCATCGCTATTCATCCATGCCGCACTTGTGCAACTCAACGCTGAAAAGGCTTTTGATAATGTTGAGTGGCGATGGCTGAACATGGTCCTGGATAAATTTCGTATCCAGGGGGGATTTAGAATATACCTGAAAACTCTATATAATAACCCCACAGCGGCGGTCTGTACACCGGGAGTTAGATCTCCAGTGTTCCAGCTACATAAAGGAACGCGACAGGGATGCCCCCTGTCACCGTTATTATTCGACTTGGCGCTGGAACCCTTACACTATGCCTTGGAACATGAGCGACTGTACACGGGTATACAGGTGGGAAGAGTTGAAGTAAAAACTGCCGTATTTGCAGACGATCTCTTGCTATTTCTTTCGCACCCATCTAAACATTTACAGAAAATGTTTGACTTGTTTCATGATTATGGATCGTTTGCGGGGCTAAGAATTAACCCAACCAAAAGTGAGTTACTAGGTTTAACGTCTCATGATAATTCACGAGACTTGGAACTCAAAAAGACGGGTATAAAAATTGCGAAAACTCACATAACATATTTAGGGATCCAGATAGGGAGCACCTCGGGATCTGTATATCGCCTAAATTACGGACCACTTTTTCATAAAATAAAATCCGAACTCGACAAATGGGCCTCACTGCCGCTCTCAATGTTTGGCAGATGTCACCTGGTTAAGATGATTTCATTTGCCAGGCTATTATACCCGCTACAGACTCTGCCACTATTATTGAAGCATACGGACGTTAACGCCTTTAACACTGCTATCTCCAAATTTATATGGTCACACAAACGCTCCTGCATTTCACTAGCTAAATTGCAGTGCTATCATTGGCAGGGGGGGGGGTAAATATTCCTAATTTGAGGGGCTACAATGTAGCCAGTCTTTTTCGACATGTCCTAGACTGGATACATCACACCAATCACTATTCTAACTACACATTAGAAACAGAACTAGCGGGAACATGTGATCTCGTGGCCCTCCTACATACTAAACTTTGCGCTCTTCCACGACATGTCAAAGGTTCCATAGTGTTGAGAGACACTATTATGTGCTGGAAGGAGGTGAGGAAAAAGCAGGGCTTGTCCTTTCAGTTATCCAAATATTTGCCTCTATGGTCACATATAGAATTCCCGGCTGGGAGGTCCAGTAGCCTGTTTAATATGTGGAAACGACAGGGTATTACAACAGTGGGTCACATAATACATGCCTCAGAACCTAGAATAAAAACACTGTCCGAACTGGCTGGGAAATTTGGGATATTGCCAACACATTTTCTCCAATACATACAGGTCAAATCTTTTTGTACTACCATAGTAAGAAATTTGGAGGGGGAAGTTGTCGATAACCTATTTGATGACCTTGTGGGCGATGGCCAGCATAGGAAATCATTATCAGTTTTATATAAAACAGTTAAAGAATTATACATAAGATTAAACCCGAAGGATCTTTTTGCATACTGGAGGCGTACTCTAAAGATACCAAACATTAACACACGTATGTTGGAGGGATGGAAGGCGGTAAGAAAGCACATCATCAATGAAATATGGAGAGAGACCCATTTCAGATTGACGCATGCGTCTATTTACGCTTTCAACATACCACCCAATGCTACCAACCCACACAGAATGCATGCATGTCCTAAATGTAACCAACCGCATACTGATTTGTATCATGGCATCTGGTTATGCCCTGCTACACAAGGATTTTGGACGGAAATACTCGAATACATCCATAGACTATGGGAACGGACCTTCACGATGACTCCTATGCCGCTTCTCTTTCATTCTGTATCTTCCCTGGATGCAGAGGAGGAGGGGGCCTTAACATATGTACCGTCATTAGCACATGTGATACTGCGAATTGCCAAGAGATGTCTTTTGAAGAATTGGCTGGATTCCAGTGCCCCAACACTGGATCAGCTAATTCAACAGTTGAAGGTCTGTCTCCATTCGGATAGGCTTGACACAATTACACATAAAGAGAGGAAAACGGCAGGCTTCTTCAAAAAATGGAAACCGTTTCTTTTGCAATTATCTGATTCGGCTATTGGGGAGGTAGTAGCAGGATTTCAATATACTAAATGGTATCTTACAGAAGATGTTAAAGGAACAGTGTCACGAAAAAAAAATTTTTTTTACATCAGTTTGATTTTAGTGTTTTATTAAAAACTTTAATATTTTTTTGTGTGTTTGTGTTTTACTTTTTTTTATTTTTGAACTTTTTCTTCCCTATGGGGGCTGCCATTTTTTTTTCCATTTCTGTATGTGTCGATTATCGACACATACAGACATGGAATACGGCACATACAGCCCCATAGTGAATGTAAACGAGGCCCGTTGCATCCACTATGCTGTACGTCGTCTGTGTGGGAACGGCGCATGCACCGCTCCCACACAGTCCAAGTTGAACTGTGCGACGTCCGGCGCCATTTTCCTGTGGATCGGAAGTCGCGGCCGGACAGTAAGATTACTACTTCCGGTCGCGTCTTCCGGACTTGTGCACTTGGAGCGGGAGGTAGCAGACGGAGCGGAGGGAGCGGTGGCGGCTGGAGCAGGTAAGTTATTTCTGTGTATGTACGTGTTTTACTGTGTGTTTACTAGTGTATGTAAACCTACTACACTGTGTGTTAGCTCAAAAAATGGCGACACACAGTGTAGGAGGTTTGACCGTTCAATCCCCTCGTTTCACCCGGCACTAGCCAGAATAAAGGAGGGGGGATTCTGAGAGCTCACTAGAGCGAGTGAGTTTTCTCAAATTTTGCAGCATAAAGCAATGTGGTTGCTTTACCACATGCAATGCTGCAATTTTGGGAATTGCTCCATCTAGTGACCAGCACTGGGAAATATTATAAATTAGAATCAAATTTATAATATTTCCTGACTCGTGAAAAAAAATAAAAAAAATTAGAACAATGTTTAATCACCTACACACTAATTGTTTAACTAAAAAATTTTTAAAAAAAATTCTAGCGTCACATTCCCTTTAAAGGAACTTTGTGGAGGCTGAAGGTTATAGGACCAAGAATCTAGTCGACGATAGCTAATGGATGGGTGTAATTAGGGGGAAGGTACGCGAATACTAAACGAATTGTAAACTGTCTGCCAAAGTTAAAATGTTAGACAATGACAGAAAAAACAACAAAGCGCACAATAGTGCATGAAACTGTGTATACAGGTGTGAACAGAGTGCAAGTAATGCTAACCTGGTGCGGTTATGCTGGGAGCATAACATCCAGTGAAGCAGAATCCGAAATACCTCGACGGTATGGTGGTATTGAAGTTCGGTTGCAGCCCAGGACCCGGTTTGAGAACTTCGCAAGAAGTCTCAATGTTGATATGGAAGGAATAAAAAGAGGAAAGAACGGGTGTTTGCCAGGCGCTGCCGGTCGGAATGTCATCCGTGATGAATACGATCCATATGTCTCAAGGATGGAGACAAGGTCAGTAGTTGAAAGGTTTTAACCCCTTCCCGCACCTTGACGTAACTGTACGTCGAGGTGTGCAGTAAGTTCGCGCACCTTGACGTGCAGTTACGTCTGTGCTTTGACAGTTAACCGCCGCGCGGCGCTACACCGCAGCGGCGGTTAACTGTGCAGGGCGTCTGCCCTGCATTCCCCGTTGCCGATCAGCGGCCTATCGCCGCTGATTTAGGCAGTTAACCCCTTAATTGCGGCGTTCGATTTGAACGCCACAATTAAGGTGTTTAGCGCCGATCGGCAGCCCCCATGTGAAATCATGGGGGCTGGCGATCGTACCCATGGCAACAGGACGCCAGACAATGGCTTCCAGGTCGCCATGTACAGAAGCCTATGAGGACCACCCGGAGGGTGGTCGTCGTAGGCTTCCTGTCAGTGTGACTGTCACGTCACAATGACAGTTGGAATGCATTACACTACGTGTGTAGTGTAATGTATTCCAGCAGCGATCAGAGCTGCAAGTCTAAGTGTCCATTAGTGGGACAAGTGAAAAAAGTAAAAAAAAGAATAAAAATGTTTTAAAAAAAAGTGTAAAAATAAAAGTTATAAGTGACATAAACAAGAACTGCTTTTTTTCCTATAATAAGTCTTTTATTATAGGAAAAAAATGAACACGTAAAAAAAAAGTACACATATTTGGTATCACCGCGTTCGTAACGACCCCAACTATAAAACTATAATATTATTTTTCCCGCACGGTGAACGCCGCAAAAAAAATAAATGAAAAACAAAGCGAGAATCACTTTTATTTGGTCACCACCCCTCACAAAATATACAATAAAAAGTGATGAAGAAGTCGCATGTACGCCAAAATTGTACCGATACAAACTACAACCCGTCCCGTAAAAAACAGGCCCTTACACAGCTTTTTTGACTGAAAAATAAAAAAGTTATGGCTCTCAGAATATGGTGACACAGAAAATTAATTATTTTCTAAATAAGTTATTTTATTGCGCAAACGCTGCAAAACATAAAAAAACCTAGATACATATGGTATCGCCGTAACCGTACCGACCCGCAGAATAAAGTATAATAGTCATTTATAGCCTAGGGTGAACGCCGTAAAAAATAAATAAAAATCATTGTCAGAATTGATGGTTTTTGGTCACCTTGCTTGCCTTGGAATAAAAAGTGATCAACAAAATCGCATGTACCCCAAAATGGTACCAATGAAAATTACAGATTGTCCCGCAACAAATAAGCCTTCACACGGCTCCGGTGGTGAAAAAATAAAAAAGTTCCGGCTCCCAGATTATGGCGATGCAAAATGTGCAGAGTGTTCCAAAAGCGGATAAGATCGAACGCCATTTATAAGTGCGACACTGGCCACATATCTGCGGATTATTATTTATTTACCCCATTATTATACCCTCTTATTATGCCCCTGATGTACTCTGCCCAGTCTACATATGCCCCCCACATTATAAACTGAAATACCAGCAAAACGCCAGAGCTTCTACCAAGCAAAATCTGCGCTCCAAAAGCCAAATAGCGTCCCTCCCTTCTGAGCCCTACAGTCTGCCAAAACAGCCGTTTATGTCCACCGATATGGCATCGCCATACCCGGGAGAACCCTGTTAATATTTTATTTGTGGTATTTGTGGCACAAACTGGGCACAACATATAGTGCACTAAAATGGTACATCAGTGGAAAATTTTAATTTTCACTTTCCACCATCGGCTGCGAATTAAACCCTTCGCGCACCATGACTTAATAGCATGTCGTGGTGTGGGGGGTGATATATGGAGCGTCTCACGCACTGAGCCCGTGCCATACGCTGTGAGTGTCAGCTGTGTATTAAAGCTGATACCCGGGACTGACGGACAGAAACAGCGATCACACTGTTACAGGAGCCTGTAAAAATCACAATAAACTGCAATACATTAGTATTGAAGTGTATTCTACCAGTGATCTAACGATCGCTGGTTCAAGTCTCCTATGGGGACAAATAAAATATGTAAAAACAAAAGTAAATAGTTATTATTAGTGGGAAAAATTTAATAAATATTAAAAAGTCCAAAAAGAAACCCTTTTCATATTTTTCTCTAAAGTAATGTAAAAAAATACACAAAATTGGTATCGCTGCGTCCGTAAAAGTCCAAGCTATGACAATATACCATTATTGAACTCGCACGGTGAAAGCCGTGAAAAAGAAAGAATTTTAAATGGCAAAATCGCAGTTTTTTGGTCACCTTCGCTCTACCCAAAAAAAATTCTAAAAAGTGCTGAAAAAGTCTTATATACCAAAAAATGGTACCAATAAAAACTACAGCTCGTCCCGCAAAAAAATAAGCCCCCACACCGCTCTATTGACGGAAATATAAAGATGTTGTGGCTCTCGGATAGCGGGGAGAAAAAACGAAAAAGAAAAAGCAAAACATGGATCAGTCCGGAAAGGGTTAATTTATTTTCTATTGAAAAAACATTTATGACCACATGTGGGGTATAGCCGTACTCGGGAGAAATTGCTTTACAAATGTTGGGGTGCTTTTTCTCCTTTATCCTTTGTGAAATTGAAAAAATTCAACATTTTAGTGGAAATAATGTTGATATTAATTTTCACGGCCTAATTCTAATGAATTCTGCAAAAGACGTGTGGGGCCTAAATGCTCACTATACCCCTAGATAGATTCCTTAAGTGGTGTAGTTTTCCAAATGGGGTTACTTTTGAGAGGTTTCCATTGTTTTAGTACCTCAGGGGCTTTGCAAATTCGACATGACACCCAAAAACTATTCCAGCTAAATTTGAGCTCCAAAAGCCAAATGGTGCCCCTTCCCTTCTAAGCCCTGCTGTGGGTCCAAACAGCAGTTTATTACCACATATGGTGTATTTATGTAATCAGGAGAAATTGCTTTACAAATGTTGGGGTGCTTTTTCTCCTTTATTCCTTGTAAAAATTAAAAATTTCTAAGTTCTTACAGAAAAAAAAGTTGAATTTTACCTTTACAGACTAATTCCAATGACTTCAGCAAAACAACTGTGGGGTCAAAATGCTAACTTTACCCCTAGAAAAATTCCTTGAGGGGTGTAGTTTCCAAAATGGGGTCACTATTGGGGGGTTTCCACGGTTTTCATCCCTCCAGTGCATTGCAAACGTGACACGGCACTGAAAACTATTCCAGCAAAATCAGAAATCCAAAATCCAAATGGTGCTCCTTCCCTTCTGAGGCCTGCTGTGGGTCCAAACAGCAGTTTATTACCACATATGGGGTATTGCTATAATCGGAAGAAATTGCTTTACATATGTTGGGGTGTTTTTTCTACTTTATTCCTTGTAAATATTTAACATTTTTACGTTTTTTCACAAAAAAAGTAGATTTTCATCTTCACATACTAATTAAAATAAATTTAGCAAAACAACTGTGGGTTCAAAATGCTAACTATACCCATAGATAAATTCCTTGAGGGGTATAGTTTCCAAAATGGGGTCACTTTTTGGGGGTCTTTACTGTTTTGGTACCACAAGACCTATTCAAACCTGACATGGTACCTAAAATAGATTCTAAAAAAAGGAGGCCCCAAAATCCACTAGTTGCTCCTTTGCTTCGGAGGCCGGTGCCTCAGTCCATTACCGCACTAGGACCACATGTGGGATATTTCTAAAAACTGCAGAATCTGGGCAATAAATATTGAGTTGCGTTTCTCTGGTAAAACCTTCTGTGGTACAGAAAAAATGTATTACAAATTAATTTTCGGAAAAAAAAATGAAATTTGTAAATTTCACCTCTACTTTGCTTTAATTCCTGTGAAACGCCTAAAGGGTTAAAACACTTTCTAAATGCTGTTTTGAATACTTTGAGGGGTGCAGTTTTCAAAATGGGGTGATTTATGGGGACTTTCTATTATATAAGGCCCTCACAGCCACTTCAGAACTGAACTGGTCCCTGAAAAAATAGGCTTTTGAAATTTTCTTGAAAATATGAGAAATTGCTACTAAAGTTCTAAGTCTTGTAACGTCCTAGAAAAATAAAAGAATGTTCAAAAAACGATGCAAACATAAAGTAGACATATGGGGAATATAAACTAGTATGTATTTTGTGTGGTATTACCTGTTTTACAAGCAGATACATTGCAATTTAGAAAAATGCTAATTTTTGCTAATTTTCTCTAAATCTTGGTGTTTTTTACAAATAAATATTGAATTTATCGAACAAATTTTTTCCCTAACATAAAGTACAATATGTCACGAGAAAACAATCTCAGAATCGCTTGGATAGGTAAAAGCATTCCGGAGTTATTACCACATAAAGTGACACATGTCAGATTTGAAAAATCGGCTTCGTCCTGAAGGCCAAAACAGGCTCAGTCCTGAAGGGGTTAATGGTGCAGGTATATAAAACAACAGCAGACTGTTTAACAGCGGACTGTTTCGAAACCTAAATTTTACAAATAATTACAAACAGTTAGATAAAAATGTTAGATAAAAATAAAACAAATAATTAAACAACACAACAATTTGTAAACACCACACAGACACATTTTTATCTAACATTTTTATCTGTTTGTAATTATTTGTAAAATTATTTGTGTTGTTTCATATGTATGTTTATCAGATTTGACCTGTATACCTGACCCAGTAGTTCTTACCTCAAATCGACCTTTAACTCGGTTATTTAACCGACACCCCACCCCCCTATTCATTTGTATTCTACCTGAGGAAGAAACCGGTCCGGTTTCGAAACAGTCCGCTGTTAAACAGGCTGCTGTTGTTTTTTATACCTGCACCATTAAAACCTTTCAACTACTGACCTTGTCTCCATCCTTGAGACATATGGATCGTATTCATCACGGATGACATTCCGACCGGCAGCGCCTGGCAAACACCCGTTCTTTCCTCTTTTTATTCCTTCCAAAGTTAAAATGTTAACTGTTCTTAGTTCTTAATGTTAAGGATCTGCCAGGCACAGCTTCTGTATCTACGCCCATAGGTAATCAGTCTGCACCTGCTTCTATGTCGGTGAGACTGACTCCAGCATCCACCACTCAGGATGGCAGGCTTAGGAGTGGGAGAGCCTATCACAGCCTGGCCAGACGGAGCTAGCTCCCGCCCTCTGTCTATTTATACCTGCCTTTCCTGTTCCTCCTTGCTTGTGATTCTTCTCGTGTGGTTTCCTGGCCCTGCTGCAGCTTCTTGATCTATTTGACCCTGCTTCATATTGACCCTGGCTTATTCACTACTCTCCTGCTCTGCGTTTGGTACCTCGTACACTCCTGGTTTGACTCGGCTCGTTCACCACTCTTGTTGCTCACGTTGTTGCCGTGGGCAACTGCCCCTTTTCCCTTGCTTCTGTGTACCCTTGTCTGTTTGTCTGTCGTGCACTTATTGAGCGTAGGGACCGTCGCCCAGTTGTACCCCGTCGCCAAGGGCGGGTCGTTGCAAGTAGGCAGGGACTGAGTGGCGGGTAGATTAGGGCTCACTTGTCTGTTTCCTTACCCCCATCATTACACTTAATATGTTTATTTTGAATACAATAAGATTGGATCGAAGTATATACCTCTAGGAAACATTGTATGAATCGCATGTATCAATTTGACAAAATCTAAGAGACATACCCTGTATCATCGTGCATTTTCTCAAAACATGGGCCATGCCATGTTTTGCTTTTGTATATGGTATGTTTAATAAATTGTTATACAAAAAAAATATCTATAAGAAGAATGTAAACAGCTGAGCACTACGCGGCTGTTTCCGTCATTGCCATAGACTTTAAATGGGGTGGCAGCATGCATGCTAGACCGCGGCTCCATTCAAAGTTTTTGGTTGTGCAGTGAGGAGGAACATAGGTTGGGACACCATTTTCACGATCGGGATCCCAACGTTGGGGCCCCCAAGCAATCAGAATCCTGTGGAAAGCTGATAATTAATGATTCTGGGAAAACCTCTAATTTTGCTGCACAACATATTTGTGCTCAAATCTGCGAGTTTTTAATTCTCTCCACTTTCCGAATGCGAAAAAGGATTTAGACGGGCTTCTTACTGACCGACAGATTTACCATAATTTACGCCGGAAACTGGCGTAAATTATGGCGTAAATCTATAGCAGCCATATATTGGCATTTCTGTCGCACGGATATACAAAGATGCGCCAAATTTATTAAGAGGTGTACATTTGGCGCATTTCCCACTGACAGATTAATTTAAGACTGGTGTTTGAAGCGGCAATCTTAATATATTCCCCCTTTGTGTCTCCTTCCCAGAGATTTTCTTTCATAGGGTTTATCCTAGAATGTCAACACTCCACATGCAGGGATATTCCTGTTTCATGACAGATGAAAACTTTGCTATTGGTTATCAATGTCCCTGATTTGTACACTTGCCTGAATGTGCAGGACTGCAAAGTTTAGGACAGTTTTTTTGGGATACCCAATAAGACCAAACTGATGCGGTAATGTAAATTTTGTGCTGCACATGGAGATCATGTCATGTCCAGTAACAGAATTTGTGGATGCTACCATGGCAACCCAAGAGCAAGCACAAATTTGACCTTACTGGATCAGTTAGAAAATCATGAACACCAAAAATTCTAAATTCGGCATATATTAGAAAGTCTCATCAGATTCCGTTAAAGTGGAACGGTCTGCTCCCCTGACATGTCGGTTTTAGTAAATACTTGTATTGCCCATTAAATATCAATTCAATATTTTTTTTTAGAACACTGCATGGTGACCTTCCTCTGTTACTCCTATTGTCAATAGGGTTTGTATACCCTACACAGTCTGACATTGTGAGCACTGTTTGGAAAGTGTCAGCGCGTGGTGACACACACCCTTGACAAGGGCAATGGTATAGCTCAGTTGTCAATTTTTTTTTATACAACAGAAGGATGGCACAAAGCAAAACTGTAATAGATGCTAAACATGGTTATTTTATGGGGAATACATGTATTTATTCAAACAGACACATGGTATATAAGATCATTAAAAGGCTCCCAGACGCACATGAAAAGAACATTTTTTTACTGCTTTGATTTGTCCACAAAAGGGTACGTGGCTTAGCTGGGAAGAGGCGGTGCTTAAAGTGCACCAAACAATCTAAGCCAACCAATAGGGGTTTTACAAGACGCTTTTCCTTATACCAATAAGGAAAAGCGTCTTGTAAAACCCCATTAACCAGTATGGCACTGGAAGTAGTTGTACAGAGGATTTTTGTTACAGATTGTGTGAGGGGAAAATTGTGGTAGGGTGTATTATGGAGGCGTTTCTCCCCCAGAAGCAGTGATACTTGGGTAAACCAGGGCACGTATACACGGATCAGCCATAACAGTAAAACCAATGACCGGTAACGTGTATAAGGCCTCATGCACACAGCCGAACCCATAATCACAGTCCGCGATTGCAGGCGTGGCCCGTGCTCCCATACAAAGTATGGGAGCACGGTCCGTAAAAACCAAAAGATAGGACATGTCCCATCTTTTGCAGAGGCTTTCTACGGCCCAAACCCATTCCTGCAAATATACGGGAAGGTGTCCGTGGTGAATAGAAGTGAATTGGTCCGTAATTACGGTTCACATTCACAGATAAAGTCTAAGGTCGTGTGCATGGGGCCTTAAATTCTCTCAGCAAAATGGGTATGCAAGGATCTGAGCAACTTTGATGAATAAACTGATGTTTAGAGGACTGGGTCGGAGCATCTCCAAAACAGCAGGTCTTGTGGGGTGTTCTCGGTATGCAGTGATAAGTACCTACCAAAAGTGATCCATTGAATTAAATAGGCAAAATCGCAACAGAACAATTCCTAAGCAAAAATTGACATGCTGCAAATTAATAAACCTCACTGCAATCAATGAAAGTTTTTGGGCGGATTTTCTGTAACATGTGGATGACATTTAATCTCATCCACTCTGCTGCTATAATACGCTGTGGAGTTTCCACAATGAAAACCTTGGAAAATCTGCAGTGTTTATGCTGCATGTGTGAATAGAATTTTTCCACTAACAAATCTTACCCATGCCGAGTTGTGTATTACCTGAACAGTCTGTATGGCCCACCCATGACCAGAGCCTTACTGGTTGATTTTTTTTTTTTAGGGATGCCTTGGACGCTCTAGGACTGAAGCGTTACTGTTGTCGCCGGATGCTGCTCTCACACGTGGACCTTATTGAGAAGCTATTGAACTACGCACCACTAGAGAAGTAGCATCAGACTGGACAGACGTGTTTCCCAACTCTATGCCCACTATGTTTTATCATTTCATGCGTTACCCTTTAGGACAGCACTAAATTTATGGTTCTAGCCCTGAGCACACCGATCATATAATAAACTATTTGCTGTACATGCGTGGCTTTCTTCACTTCAATCTGGACAAAACGGATCCTGTATCATGTCTGGCGAAGGGCCTGCAGAGATCATGCACCACCTCTTCACTAGGCATAACCTACGTTTTTCTCGTGTCCCCTGCATATGTGGTAGCTCATGCCATAGAGAAGCCCTTGCTTTGGCAGATGTGCCCTTACAGCTACATACATACTTAGTTTTTACTGTGGCCATGCCCAGACAGTGGTTGTAGTAGTCAGTCACCCAGGTGGCGGAAGCAGAGATTACATTGGACTATGGGACAAAGTCATGGTTTTATCTTCAGACTTAGGGAAAACCATGCATGTCTGAATGAGGCTTTTCTTTAACCGTTCATACTCTGCAAGTAACGAGCGGTATCTCCTTATGAAGGTGCAGAACTGAATTTATGGCACCATTAGACTCTAATATATTGCATTCCTTCTTTTAGGGCATAAGACTCCCCTATTCTGAGCTGCTTAAACCCCTTCACGAAGCCAGACGTGCCATTACGTCCGGGTGATGTTTGGCCCACGTTCCTTATGCCACCGGCTCTATTTTACATCAGATACCCGGGAGAAGCAATCAATGTTCCTGGCTGTTTAACCCCTCAAATGCTGTGGTCAATTGCAACCACAGCACCAGAGAGGTTTAACCCCTTCCCCCTGCTTGCATTCTGGGCCCTAATGTCCAAGCCATTTTTTCATTGTCCCATTCGAAGAGCTATAACTTTTTTTATTTTTGCATCGGCATAGATGTATAAGGTCTTGTTTTTTGCGGGACGACTTGTAGTTTTTATTGGTACCATTTAAGAGTAGATGCGACTTTTTGATCACTTTTTATCCCATTTTTTTTAAAGTCAGGATTAACAGAAAACAGCAATTTTTCCATTTTTTTAATTTTCTTTTTTACGGCGTTCACAGTGCGGGTTAAATAATGTAACAGCTTTATAGTCGGGGCCGTTACAGACGCGGCGATACCAAATATGTGTAGCTTTATTGTAGTTTTTTTTTTATAGTAAAGCATTTTGTAAGGGGAAAAAGTGGGTTCATTTTTTTTTTTTACTTTTTTACTAGTCCCACTGTCCTCCGATCACTATTATAATACACTGCAATACTTTCGTATTGCAGTGTATTACTACCTGTCCGTGTAAAACAGACAGGCATCTGCTAGGTCATGCCTCTGGCATAGCCTAGCAGGCACACACTTAGGGATGCACGGTGCATCGAAACTTGGATACTGTTTCGATACTGTGCATCCCTAAACGGTTCGATACCGCTATTTCCTGTATTTCGATACTGAGCTGCGCAGCCGCTGCGCCTCACATCAGAAAACGGAAGAATTTTTATTTTTTTATTACTGTTGCCAAAAGTATCGAAATCGCAATACTAAACGAAGTATCGGTATCGAAGTCCAAATTCTGGTATCGTGACATCCCTACACACACTACAGGCAGACCTGGGGGCTTTTATTAGGCCCCCCGCTGCCATAGAAGACAGAGACTCGGCGATTTTATCGCCTGGTGTCAGTGGGATGAGAGGGAACTCCCTCCCTCTCCAAAACCACTCAGATGCGGTGCACGCTATTGTGCACCGCATCTGAAGGGTTAAACGGGTGAGATCGATACTAAATCGATCTCACCCGGCAGAGCAGGGACGCCCCCTGCTCTCAGCTACGTCTGGCAGCGGAGATTTGACAGCTCCCTGCTCTGTTTATTCTACAGCAGCGCCGTGGGATGGTGGCGCTGTAGAATAAAGGCCATTAATGACCGCCGTGAAAAGGCTTATCGGCAGTCATTAAGGGGTTAAAAGAGGGGCAATCCCCTCAGACAGCTCATCGCATAGTGAGATCAGGGGTGATTACTTATGACAGCCCAGGGGCTTAACAAAGGCCCCCCCCCCCCCCCCCAGGGCTGCCTTCACTGCTGGTCAGAGGGCTCAGCAGAAGTCTGTAAAAACAATGATATACTGCAATACGTTAGTATTGCAGTATAACGTACTAGCGATCTAGTCGCTGAATCAAGTCCCCAGGGGGGGCTAATAAAGTGCATTTAAAATAAAAAATAAAAAAAAGGGAAACAAAGTTAGACACCTTTTACCCTAAATTTGTGTAGAAGAATAAGCAAACTAAATTGGTATCACCGTATCCATAAAAGTGTGAACTATTACAATATGGCGTTATTTAATGCTCAAGGTGAACGCTGTAAAAAAACAAAACTCGCTTTTTTTTGGTCAACTTAGCGCTCAGAAAAAGTAATTTAAAAAGGCTCTGTCACCGGATTCTCAAACCAGTCAGCATCATACACTCCTCTCCATTCATTTACACAGCACATAGTGTTCTTACTAGAGCGATGTGCACAAGTGTCCTGATAATGAATACACATGACCTCCAGCCTGGACGTCACGTGTACTCAGAATCCTGACACTGACTCTTTTTTGAGATTTCCAGCAAGGGAAACGAAATCTCGTAATCTCACGAGATTACACGTGGCTTGCTGGAATATCACAGAAAAGATTCAGAAGTGTCAGGATTCTGAATACACATGACGTCCAGGCTGGAGATCATGTGTATTCATTATCAGGACACTTGTATGTGGCTGCACATCGTTCTAGTAAGAACACTATGTGCTGTGTAAATGAATGGAGGAGTGCATGATGCTGATTGGTCACTGATTAGTCACTGGTCAGCATCATACACTTGTATTCACAACACCCAGTTAGTAAAACAAGTAAACACGCCCAGTTAAAAACACAATACACGCCCAGCTGGACATACGAAAAAAAAAACACAAAAACACGTCCAGTTGTCCATTTCAAAGCTCATTTGCATATATATAAAATAGCTCATAACTTGGCCAAAAATGAACGTTTAAAAAAAAAACAAAAAAAAAAAGTTACTGTTATCTACATTGCAGCGCCGATCACATGCAATAGATCGGGATTTGAGAATCTGGTGACAGAGCCCCTTTAAAGTGATCAAAAAGTTCTACATACCAAAAATATGGTACTGATAAAACCTACAGCTAGTGCTGCAAAAAAATAAGCACTCACTACGCTCAATCGGTGGGAAAAAAAAAGTTATGGCTCTCAGAATGTGACAAAACTTTAACAAAAAGTTTATCAATAAGAGTAGTAAAATATAAAAGCCCTATATAAAATTTGATATCACCATAATCATATTGAGCCACAGAATAAAGATAAGTGGTAGTTTTTACCGCGCAGTGAAAGCCGTATAAAACAATTGAGGAGTTGTTTTTTCCCCACTTCAGCCCGCAAAGAGTTTTGTTTTTTCCAGTACATTATATGGAACTATAAATGGTACCAAAAGAAACTACAACTCCTGCGGCAAAAAATAAGCCCTCACACCACTATTGACGGAATTAAAAAAAAATAAAAAATTAATTTTTTTTTAAAGTTATGTCTCTTGGAACGCAGGGAGTGAGAAACGAAAAATCAAACAGCTTCATCCCAGACAGATTAATCTGCTAGAACCTGTTTCCACACCAACATGAACCCAAAGTATATACACTAGATAGAAGAAACAGAGACCACATCACAGTTCACTTTTTAATTTCATTATGAATGTAACCATATAAAAACCATAACTTATGAAAGTCACAATGAGCAACCTTTGAACGATCTGTAAAAGAAAAACACCTTTCCAAACCAGGATTTGAGAAGGATGTACAAAACCGTACAAAATGGCAGATTAGAGCACACTGCTCCACATACTGATGTAGAGCATGCGGGGGTGTCTAAAGGAGACAAACACTGCTTGCAACCCGGAGTGGCCAATGTTAAGTGTCCACATCAAGTTCAAACAGTCTATCCCTTTCATTACAGCAGCAGCATCCCGATTCTGTGATGGCTTTCACCACATGTGAGTTAGGAACGGAAAAATAAATCAAGATCTGCTTAATAGGCGGTACTGTAGGAGACGGATGTGAGGACAACACATTTTGGGGCTACTAAAGAGGATGGCGGTCCTTTTGTTCAAACAGTTCCTGCTCATTGCCAATAGTTGGAGGTGACAAGAAACAGAAGTGGAGTGAAGCCTGCTGCCCTAGCAAGCCCTGATGAGAATTTGAGAAGTCTACAAAACCCATTCAGGATTAATATTTACAGATTAAACCAGTTTTTTTAAAGCTGGATTATATTCCCTCAAGCCAGGTGGCCATTGGAGGTAAAGACCGAGTCATCAGTGTGGCCAAGGCACTGATTTAGAGACTGGTTCAGGGGTTCTAAAATATTCTACCCCACTGAGCAAAGCAGCAGGAAGTTAAAAAGGTGTATGCTATATGTAAATAAAACCACACAGCTAAATGTATATATGATGCTTTGTTTCCGTCTGTCTGGTCAAATGGTTTCAGAGTCTTCATTTCAGCGCATTCTGTAGTCTGTAGAACATGACAACTCGCAGAGTTGACCTTTGAAGTCGATGTCAATGGTAAAATCCAAGTCACGCTGTGAGATTAAAAAAAAATAAATAAAAAAATTGTCTGGTTTCTAATGTTACTTGACTGTAAAGGGTATAAATCTACATGAACGAGCAACTTACATTATTCTTGGCATTTGGCTTCATGCCTATTGTTCCAAATATCTCCTCCCCAGTTTTAACAGTCAAGTAGTCTTCCATGTAGAACACAGTCTGCTTCCAGTGGGTGTAAGGAGACTCGGGGCCTAGAAACAAGAACATAACGTTAGCCAGTCCACGGACGACACCGCAATAGCCAGAAAAACCCGTCCACCCGTTCTTAAGAGCAACTAAACATTTAAAGCTTCTGGTATGTAAAGACTTTTGATTGCTGGGGGTCCAAGCGCTGGAGTCCCCACTGATAGTTCACTTCTGCTACTTTGTATTAGCGCTGTGCCGCTTCATTTCTGATTGGCTGTCCACAGGTGCAATAGAAAGCCCGAGTTTGATTGGGGGAGGGGGGGTTAAGTGCTTGGACCCCAAGGATGAAATCTTCTGGGATGTCTCTACAGAGCTTTAAATGTTTAGTTACCCTTTAAAACAGATATACTTACTAGTAGAGAAGCCCGTCCTCTTATGACATCGTGTGAACTCAATATTGAAATAAGCAACCAGGGCATGGATGTAATCATTTCTCTTCACTTGGAGGCAGAAGGGAGAGGTAAAGCTTAGGTCATCCACCTTAACCGTGTAGATATCCACTTCCTAGAATCAGAACGTTATTAATATTTGGCAGCTAGAGAACACACTATTAGCCATGTATTAGGGAGACATTGGGGCACATTTGTAATAACTGCTCTAGATGGGTTTAGCAGACAATTCAATTATGTACAATAGTGGTTAAGGATCACGTGATGAGCAGAGGAAGATGCTAAATATTTTATGCTAAAAGGGCTCATAATGAATATTTATGAGAAGCCATTTTACTCGGATCAGTGAGTTACACGAGAACATTAAACTTCACATTGCATGATAAAATATTGGACTAATTTGTACATAAACCTAGAAAGAGCACTTTGGTGTGTTGTACGGCGATAAGCGCAATAAGCCATGGTGCCACAAAAAAACAAAATTTTTTTTTACATTATGTCAAGATTTTATACAAACCTTGATGAGACACGAGTTTGAAACCAACTGTTTGGGGTCAACGACATCAACAAGGGGTTCCTTAATGGCTACATCTTTAATGCAGGACATATCAAATCCATAAACATTCTCCCACCCTGAAAGATAAAGCTTGTGTTACTCATTAACAGTCTTGTAGAGCATTTCTAGATTTAAAGGGGGTTTTCCAGTCCTAAAGAATTGATGGCCTATGCTCAGGATAGGCCATCAATATCTTACCGGTCAGGGGTGGACTCCCAGCACCCCTGCTGATCAGCTCTTTTGAAGGTGCCGCAGTTCTGCTTCTACTGCATACCCTTTACCGCTCACATGGAATCACTTATAGCGGCAGCTCACAGTATGACTACTTCTCCCATTGAAGTGAGAGAAGGGTGTTGGTGATACAGGACGAGCAGTACAGGGAATGGAGGGGAAGCAGCGCTGCTCCCCCTTTTGAAAGAGCTGATCAGCAGGGGAGCCGGATCCCTGACTGATCAGATACGGATTGCCTATGCTGAGGGTAGACCATCAATTCCAGTACTAGAAAACCCCTTTAAATTAGGCAATTATTAAAAGGGTATTCCCAACACAAAGTAATAGCACATTGCTAGGGTATACCATGGTGGGGTTCTGACTGCCTGAAGCCCCACCAATTAAAAAAAAAAATCAAAGCAGCTGTAGCACCTTCAATGTTTATAGGTACATTGCTAATATCAGTGCAGGGGATCATAATAGCTGGGGGGGGGGGGGGACTACACAGGTATTAGAGGCTTGAGAGGTCAAATACCAAAAATCACACGAGAACTTACAGTGAATTTTGTAGTCTTTGTACTGTCTGTCTTCAATAGCGGTCACATAAAGAGTTGCACGATCAGGGAATATAAGACCATCAGGTGTCTGGGAAGGAAAAATAAATACAAATTTAGCGCATCTCTTCTAAAGTCAGTAGATGCAATTATGCCATTAAAATTGCTTGAGTAAAAGCCTCTGCATGGAAATGGATAGAGAAACTACCAAGTAGAGGGCAAGTCAGACAACTTGATGGACTAATGTCAGAGCTGTAAACCTTATTCCATACAGATAGAACAGCAACCACAAGGTTAGTCACACATTAGCATTCCTTTGCTGTATAGAATAGCAGTCTATTAGGCTTTTCTAAAAGAAGTATACTGCATGGTATATGTTGAGGTATACAGAGGAATATATTTCCTATAGGCTTCCATGTTAAACAGTGGCATACATCAGAGCCTTCAGCAAGGCAATACTCCGGCTTCTACATCCGATGACCTCAGCTGACACAGGCATGTAAAGCTCCTACATTAGAGGCAGTACTTACCAGCCATTTGTCCCGGGCATAGATTACAGTGTTCAGCATGGATTCATAGAACAGACAATATCCCATCCATTCACTGATTATTATGTCGACCTTCTCCACAGGCAGTTCAACTTCTTCCACTTTCCCCTTGATGATCGTTACAACTGCAGAAATCACGGCACAAAGTTTAGTCATGAGTATAGTTAACCATGAATTTTTGTTGAAGTATGAAGCAAATGTAACTCACTGTGATCCAGTTTATTTGCCTTTACAATCTTGATGGCATAGTCAGAGATACTTGAGCACTCAATCTGTAACAAAATGCATAATTATTACACTTAATTTGCCAAGAAACTTAGTAAATCTCAGATTAGATTAAATTAGTGAAATTAGTGTGCAGGTGTTTCAAGAGATTAGCATTGAATCTGAAAATCCCAGCAGTTTATAGACTACGGTCTGCCAACGCTACTTTGTCTGCAGACATGGCTTTCTATTCTATAGGTGCTCTGCATCATTACCAGAACAAGCAGCAATTCACCTAGAAGTCTACAGACAGAAACCATAGCACTGCTGGCATGTGGTTTTAACACATCTGTGGGGTTTTCAAGTGGAATGTAGATGGACATGTAGTTTTGAAGGTAAAACTCATCTGCAAAACCGTGCTGCCATCAATTTGAAAACCGCGATCTGCATCCGCTAATAACCTTAATGTCGCATTTTTACATTTTAATACGGGAACACTAAGCGTACAGGCACACACAGTTTAGGACACTGGAAGAGCTACCATGACAGTGGCAGAAGCCTTCCATGTATTGCAAATCAGATGTCCCTATAGACCAGCAACCAGCTCCTTTATACAAGGGCATCCAAATGCCAACAATCTTATCCACATCAATGCTAATTAGGCATATGTTGCAATGGTGGAACAGTCTTATCCTAGTCTATTTCCCCAATTATCCAAATCTTAGATAACATGTAGGCAGAGTTCCATGCACAAGACCGTAGAACGCCCGTAATTTCGGTCTGTAATAACGAACCAATTCACTTCTATTGACCAGACAACTTCCTGTATTTTTGGGGTAATGTGTCCGGCTACGGACATGTCCCATCTTGCTTTTTACGGTCCATGCTCCCATACTTTGTGAGAGCACAGACCGAAAATGCCGATAGCTGCCCACTGCCGTCAGCCTTGCCTGCAATCACGGGCCGTGATTACAGGCACAGCTGTGCGCATAAGGTTCAGCCTAGATAGCAGCTCTACAACCTACACTCAGGTACTGACAGATCCTTACCCCAATAACTTTCTTTGCTCCGGCCTTCGCTGCAAACATGCAGAGGATCCCTGTCCCACTCCCAACATCCAAGACAACCTTATCCTTAAACAAGTGTCTGTTGTGAAACATTGAATTGCGATAGGTTAGCGTCCGAACTTCATCCTTTAACATCTCCTGCAAGAAAAAATAAAAATACATTAGGAAACAGTCAATTTTTTTACATTATTTTTTTTAGCCAAGTTAAAATATAAAGTCACAAGCTTACCTCATGGATACCAAAGTGTGCATATGAATCAAAGTAGTAATCTTTAGATGTCATTTCTTCTGCTGTTGGCTTCACGGTGCTCTCTGGTTGTGTACAGGAAACCTAGTCAAAAGATGGTGGAACATAAGCATTCATCTCCAGAATGGAAAAAGTTATTCAGCCTTCTTTCTCATTCTTCCAAACAAACCACACTAAGCTAGGACGACCAGTGCTCAGTATATCTGTATTATATCTTAGGAGCATGCACTGAATTAAAGGTCCTGCTTTGGACTTCAGGTTAATGGAGCATCTGCAACTTTCTCCATAGTCATTGACAAGTGAGGGGCAAAGAAGCCCAGGCACTGTAGCCTTTACCACTTACAGTAAAGGAAGATTCTAGCAAGAGTATCTTAGGAGATCTACACTCATCCCACTTTGCTATGTAATTCCATTTAAAGTTTGGTCTCAGCCAACTGAGACGGGCAAGCTGTCTGGGTTAAAAGCATTTGTGCCCCCAACTTGCACCTGTTAATAGCTTTTCTATTAGGATAGCCTCTTCTAGAGCAATGTATGGACTTTGTGGGGAAATTGGGAAACTACAACCTGCACCAGTTACAGCACAGGATCAAACTGGTGAAAATAAGGACCTTCACATAAAAACTTCCATAGCCCTGTTGGCCAAGGTTTAACCAGCCACGTGCAAAGGATATTTACATCTTCTACTGCAGTCGACAAGTTCATTCCATTGGCCAACTTGGCTACAAAGTTCTAGGAGAAAGTGACAAGGAAAGACATTGCATTAACCTCATATCCTAAAGTCACGGCCAGTAACTTCATAGGGCAGAAAGAATGGTAAAACTAAGCAACACTGCGGAGACATGAGCTGACCATGAACAGAAATGACGGCTGAATGTGCATGTTTATCAACGGCTGAGGAGTAGACGAGTGGCATGAGGCCCGATCTGTGGGTAAAATGAGGATTGGACAGGAAAAATACATCCTATCAGCTCACTGTGCCAAGGGTCCGCTGTTGGCCGATCACTCAAATCCTGTGGGTTCTGGCAATAAAAGTTTAAAGTAGCTCTAAACCTCTAGAAATGGTCACGTGTGTATGACATCAGCAGCTCTTTATAAGCTTTTAATAGTTACTAAAGCTAGAAGGATCTATGCCAATAGCATATGGGTACATTTAGTTTGTGCTTTTGGCATTTAACAGGGGCGCACAGTGCGGAGAGGCTACAAAGTCACTCTGGAGGACCCAACCTGCATTACACAGAAAACTCAATATGAAAGGACCCTGTAATGCCTAAATTCACCTGTGGTGGCACTGCAGGGATATTGAACACTTAGTACCAGGTTTGACCACAGTACAGTTGATCGCTGGGGGATACTTTGAGATCAGTTTATCGCCAGGGGACTCGTCTAGCATAGCATTGTGGAGCCTCAGGAAATTTTCTATGAAAACCTTAAGAAGTTTCCACACAATGGTCAAGTTTGCATCTCCCAAGTAAGAAAAAAAACCCACTGAAGACCACCACATCCATGGGATATGCCACAAATGTCTAAGACCACAGATCCCAGAGCTGGGACTGCATCTATCTCCAGTACAGGGGGTCACAAGTGCACAGCTCTCCAATCACTCATACAGGAAGTGGATGCTAAAAGACCTACGGCACAGCCACAGGATTTTAACGTTCGGAATAAACCTTTAAGGAAACCCCAGAGGCAAAAAACCCACTGCATAGGCTGTGGTCTGGATGATAAATGTTAAAGGGAAAGTCTAATGAGTGCAACTCCTGTCCATATGCCCTAGACACCATAGAGGTGACCCCCTATGAGCCAGTATGGAGAGCCGCTCTGCCCTTTTTATGACAGACTTCAGTCTTTGTATGGCTGCCATGTAAAATTTCGCTGCAGCAAAAATCAATGCTCCAAGAACCTCTTTCTTCCCACCACAGGGTCCATAACAGCCACATACTTTAATGGAGAGTTGAAGTCATGCATGCCCACCCACCCCATTTAACATACACTTAGTTGGTTGGTACTCCATCACCCCAGACATTACAGGGGGGGGGGGGGGGGTCGTCTGAAAAAGCACTTCTTCCCCAGTAAGAACACCCCCCCCCCCCCATCCATGGGTTGTGTCCAGTATTTCAGCTCATCCTTATTGAATGGGACAGCTGCAATACCAGACATCACCCACAAACAGTAGTGGCACTGTTCCTAAAGAAAAACGCTTCCTTTATTATCCAAGATCCTATGAGAGTCTTGAGAAAAAGCCCTTTAAGAGGGGGTTTTAACATAATCAATATAAGTCAACTATTCACAGAATAGGTGATAAACTAATCGGTGGGTACCAGTGGTCCCCATACCAGCCACAACAGGCTTACCTTACCATTCCTGGTAGACAGGATTGTAGCAGTAGAGCGCATGCGCGATCACCGCTCCAGCGATTGGCAGGCCCATCGAACCTAGAGCGGTGGTCAAGCACGCGCACTACTGCTCTAGTCCTATGGGGATCCCAAGAACAGCAAGGTAGCCCCACTCTAGTGATCGGTGGGGGTTCCAGTGGTCAAACCCCCACCGATCAGATATTGATTATGGAAAAGCCCCATTAAATAGTGCAACCAGTACAGCCACCATGTCTCACGACACTAGAGAAGGGGCCCTAGGGATTGTGTGAAACTTTAAATAAACTTTCAAAGGACTCAGTGAAGTTTTAAGACAAACCAAATAACCAACTTTTCATTCATATTTGGAGCTGGGGAACCAGCCAGGCTGAGAGGGGGGGGGGGGGTATATTTACAAAGGGGCCAAAGTGTTATAAGATCTCAAATACCAGAAAACCACCCAATTGCTTTTATTGGGGGGGGGGGGGGGGTCCTATCAAACACAACGAGTCACATGACCAGCGACGCAATTTTATTGAAGAGCTGCTGATACCATTCACTGAAGTATTTACAGGGTCTAAGTGACCACTTGGGGGGTCAACAGGACTCGACCGCCAGCCTGAAACTGCTGACTACCGGGAACAAAGCAACCACGAGGCCCATGCATGACTCTGGATCCAAGACAGGAATATATTTTCTAGGCCACGTAACCGGAACATAGAAATAGAAAGCCGCGTGTGATCCGATATACAGCAGAAAAGGCCATTCATGCACGCCGTGAGCGCGGAGATAATGAGCAGGCCGGGACCAGGGACACACGTGGGGCAGCACACAAGGCCGCCCTTTGTTGCCGGCATGTGGGCGGGGGCAGCCATTCATAATGAGAGCCGGGGCAAGAAAAATGAGGGGTGCTTCTGCCTGGACCCCGGTTCTAGCGTACAATGACGTCAGCAGCTTCGGGTTCTAGATACTACATGATGTCATGACTGAACTACGGTGACGTTAAGGCCCAGTAACCCCATAAAAATCTATGGAGGCCTCCCCCCCTCACGCACAATGAATGAGACAAGACGCCATTCCGTGGCCGCCATCAGTTTTTTACCTCCATGTTGCAGGTGCTCGCCTCCGCCATGCTTTCCACGCCGTCTCCCTCGCCTCCTTCACGACACACGTTTGAAGCCTAAAGGATGGATATACGGCTTCCTGAAAGAGAACTGCGACATGCGGCGAGGCCCGTCTCTATATAAAGGAAGCAAGCTCCACCCACAGCTGCAATCTTCTGGCGCGCTTTGCGATTTACGCCTCTCCGGTTGGATTGGCAGACGCTTGAAAATGTGGGCGTGTAGTACAGGGAAGCCCCGCCCACCGCGGCGCATTGGCTTCTTTCTCTATACGCAACGGAGGCGCCAGCGTGATCTTGTGCTAGTGAGGCCGACAAACATGTCCGCAGTTGTGACAATATCGTAAATGATGAAGCTTGCCGTAAATCAACAGTGAATTCAGACAATAAACGAGTCCACTGATTGTCAGAGCATCTGAGGTTTCCAACCAATGTGATCTGTACAATCAATTACGACATTTATCACACAATCAATACTATTATATAGAGTCCAATAAAAAAAATCGTATGGGAATTCTCTCAGTGCATTCATTTTTGCAATGATGGGGACATGGTACATAGCAGCACCTCCAACGTTTGTAAAAGTCCATAGGGATTTGCTTATATCTTGACTTGGCGCCATTCAATACAGCAACGGACGTTGCGTACGAGAGCGGTACACCGAGTCTGGAAGATTTGTTATATTCAGTTTGTTCCGGAGTAATCCGACTTATCTGATGAAGGCCTAATGTGTCCGAAAACGTTCATAAGTGGATTGCATAAAAAAAATGACACCGTATTTTCACCCCGAACCTGAGTGCCGAGTTCTTATATTCACCTCTGGAAATAACGTGCCCATTCGACCGAACTGAACCGACATGTTAATGGAGAAACAAAGAAGATGGCTATTGGTCAATCCTTTGGCTGACGGCCATCTTGATCAGCTTAAAGTCGTCCGATTGGGGGGCACCCCTGTACATAGGGCAAATAGACATCATAGCTGGGGTCCCCCTCTATTAACCAGAGCGGAAAGCTGTTAAAAAAAGTGGTTCCTGCTTTGGCAGACAGAACATCCCCATGTATTACATGGCAGCTTATTGCGCCGCAGGGAAAACGTGTAGGCCTGACGCCAAGTAACAGACAATCACCTCAGCATCAAAGTTGTGGATGAACGTGAGGGGAATTGTAAAAAAAATAGCTGTCGGCCAAACGAGCACTTGTCCGACAGTTATCTAAAACGTACGGGCACCTTGAGAAATCTTCTCCAGTCCGGAGTCCTCTGTCCCCAGTCATTTTATTTATTATATATATATCACAGAGATTTGGAGTCAAGATTTAAAAGAAACACAATTATTGTATGTTCACACGGCAACGCAAAATACGTCTAAAATTACGGAGCTGTTTTCAGGCGAAAACAGCTCCTGAATTGCAGACGTTTTTACAAGTGCAGGCGTTTTTCGTGGCGTCCATTACGGACGTAATTGGAGCTGTTTTTCAATGGAGTCAATGAAAAACGGCTCCAATTACGTCCCAAGAAGTGTCCTGCACGTCTTTGACGCGGGCGTGATTTTACGCGCCATCTTTTGACAGCGACACGTAAAATGACAGCTCGTCTGCACAGAACATCGTAAGACCCATTGCAAGCAATGGGCAGATGTTTGCCGATGTATTGGAGCCGTCTTTTCAGTCGTAATTCGAGGCGTAAAACGCCCCCATTACATCTGAAAATAGGTTGTGTGCACATACCCTAAGGGTATGTTCACACGCAGTGTTTTCAGACGTAATTCGGGCGTTTTATGCTTCAAATTACGCCTGAAAGAACGGTTCTAATACGTCGGCAAACATCTGCCCATTGCTTTCAATGGGATTTACGGTGTTCTGTTCCCACGAGCCTTTATTTTACGCATCGCTTTCAAAATACGGCGCGTAAAATGACGGCTCGTCAAAGACATGCAGGACACTTCTTGGGATGTTTTTGGAGGCGTTTTTCATTGACTCCATTGAAAAACAGCTCCAATAATGGCCGAAAAAACGCAGCGAAAAACACGAGTTGCTACAAAAACGTCTGAAAATCAGGAGCGGTTTTCGCCTGAAAACAGCTCCGTATTTTCAGAAGTTTTTAGTCACTGCGTGTGAACATACCCTTACATAATTTTTCTTAATAAATATATCGAATTCCGAAATTGCTATTTTAGCAGCTTTATTTTTGAGACACCGGATATTTGATATTTTTTTTTGTACTTTGTGCAGTCCTCGAGATCTAAGTTCCAGGACTCCTTTGGGACAGAAGAAAAATAACGCACACTGCTTTCTATTGGAATATCGCAACGGTGTTCTTAAAGGAAAACTCCACAATTTGCAACATTTCAGCTCAAGGGATTATCCCACAAAATATTATTTAGTAACAAAACCTGTAAAATTAAGCACCATTGTAATATACATCTATAATCAATATTTTTCCTCTGCTGAGATAGTATTTTTAATTTGTCCCGATATCTGCGTCCATCTACTGTGGCAGGTAGCAGTGGACAGGCATGCGCCATTCCGCTTTTGCGTCATCTTGGCTATGCACATTATTAGGGTAGGTGCACACACAAACTCAAAAACGTCTGAAAATACGGAGCGGTTTTCAGAGAAAACCGCCTCTGATTTTCAGGTGTTTTTGAAGCTTCTTTAGGCTATGTTCACACGGGGTATTTTGCCGAGTTTTTTGACGCGGAAACCGCGTCGCAAAACTCGGCAGAAACGGCCCGAGAACGCCTCCCATTGATTTCAATGGGAGGCGTCGGCGTCTTTTTCCCGCGAGCAGTAAAACTGCCTCGCGGGAAAAAGAAGCGACATGCCCTATCTTCGGGCGCTTCCGCCTCCGACCTCCCATTGACTTCAATGGGAGGCAGGAGAAAGCGTATTTCTCGCTGTTTTATGCCCGCGGTGCTCAATGGCCGCGGGCGAAAAACGACGCGATAATTGCCGCGAAAATCGGCATGCAGGGAGAGGAATATCTGCCTCAAACTTCCAAACGGAATTTTGAGGCAGATATTCCTCCCCCAAAATACTCCGTGTGAACATAGCCTAAAGGCTGTGTTCACACGGAGTTTTTTGCAGGAGGAATATCTGCCTCAAAATTCCGTTTGGAAGTTTGAGGCAGATTTTCCTCTCCCTGCACGCCGATTTTCGCGCCATTTTTCGCCCGCGGCCATTGAGCGCCGCGGGCATAAAACACAGCGAAATACGCTTTCTCTGCCTCCCATTGAAGTCAATGGGAGGTCAGAGGCGTAAACGCCCGAAGATAGGGCATGTCGCTTCTTTTTCCCGCGAGGCAGTTTTACTGCTCGCGGGAAAAAGACGCCGACGCCTCCCATTGAAATCAATGGGAGGCATTTTAGGGCCGTTTTTGCCGAGTTTTGCGACGCAGTTTCCGCGTCAAAAAACTCGGCAAAATGCTCCGTGTGAACATAGCCAAATGGGGTTTTGGAGGCGGAAACCGCCTCAAGATGGGTCATGACACTTCTTTTTACCGCGGTAAAAAAAACTCGTCCAACTCCCATTGAAATCAATGGGAGGCATTTTCGGGCCGTTTTTGACGAGTTTTGTGACGCGGTTTCAGCCTAAGGCTATGTTCACACGGAGTATTTTGACAAGTTTTTTGACGCGGAAACCGCATCACAAAACTCGGCAAAAACGGCCCGAAAATGCCTCCCATTGATTTCAATGGGAGGCGTCGGCGTCTTTTTCCCGCGAGCAGTAAATCTGCTTCGCGGGAAAAAGAAGCGACATGCCCTATCTTCGGGCGTTTCCGCCTCTGACCTCCCATTGACTTCAATGGGAGGCAGAGAAAGCGTATTTTGCGGTGTTTTATGCCCGCGGGCGAAAAAAGCCGCGAAAAACTCAGCGAAAATCGGCGTGCAGGGAGACGAAAATCTGCCTGAAACTTCCAAACGGAATTTTGAGGCAGATATTCCTCCTGCAAAATACTCCGTGTGAACATAGCCTTAGGCTATTTTCCTCTGCCTTCACGCCGATTTCCGTGGCGTTCTTTGCGGCATTTTTCGCCCGCGGCCATTGAGCTTTCTCTGCCTCCCATTGATGTCAATGGGAGGTCTGAAGGGGTAAATGCTCGAAGATAGGGCATGTCCCTTCTTTTTCCCGCGAGCCGGTTTTTCCGCTCGCGGGAAAAAACGCCTCCGCCTCCATTTTTTGGCGCGTTTTGCGGTGCGGTTTCCGCATCAAAAAACTCCCTGTGAACTCCCCCGTAATTTGGAGCTTCTTTTCAGGCGTTTTTTGAGGCGTTTTCAGAGTGTTCAATGGAAAATCAGCTCCAAAAAACGCCTCAAGAAGTGACATGCTACTTTTTACGGAGCGTCTTTTTACGCTCCGTTTTTTAAAACAGAGGTGTAAAAAGACGCCCCATATGAACTAAATGCTGTTTTTCCCATTGATTTCAATGGGCAGATGTTTGTAGGTGTTCAGCTTCCGTTTTTTCAGGCGTTTTTCGAGGCGTAAACGCCCCGAAATACTCCTGAAAACACTGCGTGTGAACATACCCTTACATTCCGGTGCTGCGGCCAATGGAATCTATATTCGCCTTTTCTCTAGTTCACAGAGAAGCCGAGCATGCGCATTAGCGTTGTCCTCCTTGGAGAAGCCGCCAAGATACAGCATAGGCGCTATTAGATGAATCACTGGGGGCTGAAAGAGATTGTGAGGGGGAGGGAGACAACGGAACAAAGCTACGGCTTTTGGGTGGCCAGTTTATAATGTCAGTAATCTCAATGCACTACTGGGAGATGGTGAGACCGGAGGGTCACGTAGCGCGGCGCTAAGAGGGGGGTAAGTTACTTGTAAAGAAGCAGAAAGATTAAGTTTTGACATGTAGTTTACGGATTTAGAACGTTTGATTGCTGATTGTGTTATTGACTGGATTTTTTTATTTATTTTTATTTTTTACAGGGGTGGTGAATAAAAGCGGCCAAAAAGTTTTGAAAGTTTGACCATATTGTACTCATTCGTCCGTCCACGTCTTCAGAGAGCGGTGCATCGAGAGAGCGCAGATGATAGTTAGGCCGTCACGTGAATGCAGGAAAAAGACCTTTCAAAAGTTATTTTTGAGAAAGGTTTTCCTGCTTTCTCATGACAGGATCCGATTACATTATGGGCACTAAATACGTAAAGGCCCACGTCAGGCATAAGTTATATTTACAAGATCCGGCCCCACCTCTGGCAGGGTCCCTTGACCAAGGCAGCTCGCGGTAGCCACATACAGGAGGAGACCAAATGGTCTTAGACACAACGTCCCTGAGTCTACTGTATGTTCAGGTGCGGCGGAGACCGGGGCAGAGCAAAATTGTAAAAGGTAAGTATATTCGAAATGACAGGTTTGCGCTAGCATTGAGGTTTGTCCAAATCTCAGATAACCCCTTTATGGCGGCCAATGTGATAAAAGCAGGACCGGAGTTACTCCATAAAAGCCCACCCAAAACAAAAAGATCACACCACCAGAAACTTCACATTGACTTTATTGCCTGGCAAACATTCTAACCAATATGGCGGACACACGCACTATAGGTGACTGAACATTTGCTGACGGACACAGATATTTTTTAATTAAAAAAAGTAGTAAAAAAAGAATATCTTCCCATTCAAACAAGAGTGCAAAACAGCATCAGTATAGTGTTCTTATTCAGACCTGTCAATCATGAGGTAAAAAGACTGCCCCGCATATGCCAACCCTGCCAAACGACAGGATCATTGTCCAGTATGGCTGTACTTAGGCAGCAGAACCATTCAATAATTAAAAAAAGGCTATGGCACATGCCTGCTGATGCCAATATTGTATAAAAGTCTATTACAAATTGAATGGTATTTTCCCACACACAGGATACGCTGCAGATTTTCTGCAACAGAATCTCAAAAACAGCGCAGGTAAATCGGATCCAAAAATCCACACCAAATAGTGCGTTTTTCCCGCTCGCACTGCTCCGGTTTTACCTGCGGATTTAGTGTTAAACATGGAGTATATGTGCACCTGTGGATTTCCAGTGGTTTTTACTGCGTAAACGCTGTAAAAACCGCTACGAAACAAGTCTGTTGCCGAATTTATGCTCCCCATTGAAGTCTGTCGGCAAAGCACGCAGCATCTTCGCACAGAACCCGCAACATAAATTGCCATGTAGCGGAATTGAAATTTGCACCGCAAAACACTTTCCGCGCGACTTTTCTGCGTTTTTTTTTCCGCAGTGTGGGCATGAGATTTTCTAAATCTCATTCACTTTGCTGCTACAGTAAATGTTGTGGAATTTCCACGCAGAATTCCGTTACGGAAATGACGAAACGTTTACGCTACGTGGGAACCCGGCCTAGAAGTAGTCACGGATGGTTTGGCAGATTTTTGCTCCCTGAGGTATTGTAAGATGTCTGTAGGAGAACATATCATGCCATAGATGAAATCCAGGTCAGCAATCTTGACAGTATCTTGCCTCGTATCCTTACAAGCAGGAGAGGGTTAGGCCAGTGTGATGTACCCGAGATAGAATGGAGTTGTGATATATGAGGTAGGTCATTGATTTGGACACATTAGTCAATTTGCAAATCGGAAATATCTCCATTGGAAACAATTTTTTCCTGTAGGGCAAAAAAACAGAGAAAATAAATGACTGTGTTGATATGAAGTATTCAACATTTCACTAGATCAACAAAGAAATTGGTCTTGTTCGGGGGTACCTGGGCTCACGTATGGCAGAATACATGAGAACTATTTAATGGTCGGCAGAAATCGAAGATCTATGAGGGTTGCCAGGCTCAATATCAGCATTGGAACTGGGACCATGTGAACTTTTTAGAAATGGTACTTATAGACTAGGACAAATCACACGAAGTAAGACTGGGACAAATGGATGTAGTTACAGAAACTTGAGATAACGTAGACATTCTTAATGAGAATATATGGTGGTGCTATTAAAATGTACTTTAAAAGGTGGTTGTCCAGTTTTAAAGACCCATTTTCATATATCCTATTAGAGGATAGGGAGTTAATAAAGGGGGGGGGGGGGTCCTCTGGTCAGGATCCTCATCTTTCAGCCAGACTGGAGAGCGGTTACAAAGATCATCCCTTGCTCAGGAGGACCTGTCCTGTATTACACAGACAACCCATTGATATGAATGGACACTGTGTAGTGCTTAATTCCCCCTGTGGGGGCACTGCAGAGAAACGAAACACTTAGTGCCAGGTTTCCCCACACATTACAGATGATCGCTGGAGGTCCCATGAGGGGAACACTCCATGATCAGCTTATTGCCAAGGGTCCCTTCTAACAAGTAGGGACCGTCCAAAGCAGAGAACCTCTTTAAGAGCAGTTGTACTAAGATATGAACATTTTATTTTCCTTTTCATGCCCATATTATTGTCCTTAGGGGCAGTATTATATATTATAGCAGTTAGTTTCTCAGGACAATAGTTGAATGGGCTTGAAACCAACAACCACGCATGGCAAAGAAAAAAGCTCCCCCACAGGTGAAAATTATATTGTTATAATTTTCACCAGAAGGAATAATAGAAGAGAAACCGATTTTACCATTTAACTTGGGAATGTTTTCTATACCGTCAATCTGAATACAGGTTCTTGCAACTTTAATAACTCTTTAAAGGGGGTGCCTACTTTGGACAAGTAGAAGTTAGGCAGCAATTGTTCAATTCCCCTACAGTGCCACCGCAGGGGAAATAAAGCATTACACACTTACCATTGAAACCAATGGGCTGTCAGTGTAATGCACAGATGTGCTGGTACCTCCAGAACAAGAGATGCTCTTGGTAACCGAAGGGGGTCCCCAACTAGGGACAACTTTATTACACAACCCCTTTTACATCTAGAAGTTAGAAAAACAAGACATATTACCCAGCCTCCTTGTTTCTGTAGCCACGGGACAAACATGTCCATGTATTGAAGACTATAGCCCATTAGTGTGTGGACGGCGTGACTATTAATCCCGGCCACTTTCCTGGTCAGCTCCATGGTAAGGGCAATTTTCGTCAGTTCAGGGCTCACACTTGAACCCTCTTCGTTCTTTTCAACCTCGGCCTCGCTTGTGAAAACTTCTGCAAGACGGAAGAAGCTGCCATAGGACATCCTGCTGAGGGTATTCCTGAGGAAGGGATCTTTATTGATCTAGAGGATAAAAAGCAGATCACTCTCAAGGACGTATCTTGGATTAAAACAACACGAGCTATCGAAATGAAGGTGGCCATACACAGGACTAATATTGGATGAACCCGCCGATTTCGTAGGGACCGGCCAACCAGCTAATATGTATTATGTCGGGAAAAAGAAGGGTATTTCAAAATGCCCAAACTTTTGTGCCTGGCAGCGGCTAATTCCCCTCACCCCATTGAGAGGAACCGAGCGTGCACGTGTATGGGCAGGTCAGGGGTAACAGCTGTTGACCGGATGAGCGTTCGACCGACAGCTATTGAAGATATTCGGCCACCTTTATAGTTATAATATGTAACACCAGTGTGTAGCTTTTTTATTTTTTAATATTATTTTTCTTTTTATTTACACTATTAACAATGGTAATAGGAACGTATTGTGTGACCACAGTTTCCTTTCATCGGCCTGTTTACTATATAAAAGATCTTCCTCTCCCCCAGGCTTAGCTATATTCACAGGCATATTTCTCTAACAACAGCCACTTGGCTTGTCTTTCAAGCCAATCCATTGTTCCATTCAAATCGGCCTAGTATAGTCGATTAGCATTCCCTCAAATGTTAATTCTGTATATGCTTCACACTGGAGAACCCACAAAAGCAACTTAAAAAGTTTATCCATTACAACAGTTTATCTCAAATGGCTAAAAAACACACACCAACTGCAAGCGCAACCAAATACCTATAGCTGCTCATACACGTTATATAAATATCTCATGTATATTGGGTCTTACCAACTGTCCCCCGATAGCAGATATCAGGGGAAACAAGGATCGGGCATATTCACTTTGGAAATACCCGATCCTTTGTTCGGCTGGTATATATGCCACTGCCGGAGGGGTCTATCAGCAGCTTATCTCCCTCACCCTACTCAAATAAACGTGCATGCTCGGCCGATCTGAGCATGCATGTTTATGGGGAGATTACGGTCAGCCGAGCAAATGCATATGACCAGCTTTAGCGCAGGATCGCCTTTGGTAAGTATATAAGTAATCAATCATTAAGAAGGGACCTAAACGAGCGCCGATCGACGATGTAGCAAGTCGTTACCGTTGCAAGGACATTCATTTATATGTAACAATAATCGATTGTTTTTTATTAATTAGTTCGCTTGTTTTTATGGCCAATAATTCCACATCTCCTGTCTCGTCTGCGAACGACTAGCACGGTACCTGTTCACACGAGGGGATGGATCGCTTGATAAACGATCATTTTTAGGCTATCGTATAAGATTCGATCAACGACAAAGTAGCAATTTCTCACTGATTGTTCAATCGCTGCACATGTTTACACTGGACAAGGATTGTAAACTTTTACGATTTACATCATAATCGCCCCATGTAAAAGGCACAAATTATATTTACAGAAAAATCGACCCAAAAAAATTAAAATGTAATCAACGAACGGATGACTAAATGTGCCGCAATGCAATTCATGGTATTTGCAACAGTTTTAAAGGGGTTTTCCAGGAAACAGCGGCTTATCTGCATATGTGGCTATGCCTGGTACTGCAGCTCAGACTAATTCAATTGAAAGGGACAGAACTGTGATACCAATCAGCCACATGTACGGATGAGCCACGGTGTCTGTATAAACAATGACGTGGCCGCGACGTTCTGTTTTGCTCTAATGATCGGTTGGGGTCGGACTACCACCCGATTTAACTGATACGAAGGATAGGCCATCAATGTTTTAGTCCTTCAAAACCCTTTTACACATCGCTCTATGCAGAGGCGTAACTTGTAGGACCTGGAACCCAATGCAAAATCTGTAAAAGGGCCCTCTCCTACTATGTGCCCTTTATAATACTGGTGTCTTATGTGGCAGAGGGGCCCTTGGATCACCTTTGGCACCAGGGCCCGGGTGTGACTGCAGAGGCCCCTCATATAGCTACACCCCTATTTACGATATTTTTTTGGACCAGGGGGCAAATCTGTATCTGGAGTGCCAGTCCTTACCTTTTCATTGATAACTACAGCCTGTTCCTGCAGCAGGGCCACCAGCTTCTGTATCACCTCGTCCTGGTCAGCCGGCCTGTCGTCAGTTGTCACATTGTTGTTGTCTGTGAATTGTAGAATAACGCAAAGTTAGAGGTTCGCTAAGAAACAGTCACAATAAAGGTACATAAATATTTCAACATCTACTTACTTCTGCTCCAGTTTTTATTGCTCCGTGGTGTATACAAAATCAAGCAACTTTTCAAAGAGACTTGATTACAAATATTCTACCATTTTATGTATACAGCTACTATTCAGAATGGTGTGTTTCCATGGATACACACTAAAAACACACTATGTGAGCGGTAGGATCCTGGATATTGCGCTTAGGGCATTGTTTGATGCAAATGTAGAGAAAAACTCCCAACGTGTACCTCTGACAGGTGCCTACGACATATGCCATGCAGTTGCATACGTCACCATTCGACCACTGTTAAAATAACATATACTGTATGGTGTAGTTTATTTGCATTATTGGACTGTACAGGAAAGTGCAGCAGGCTGCATATGCCGAACGTACATACAATGCAAACACAGCGTGGGTAGTCCCTTACTTTCTTCGCTCTGCCCCCTCTTCTTGCTATCCTACAGACTGTAAAAGAAATAGGCATAGGGAAGGGAGTAACACATGAATGAGGGATCAGACTACAAAAAGTTTGTTTGTAGTCTGTAACCATGGAAACATATAGGCCTGCAAAGGAGCTGTATCCCCAAAAAAAATCAAGATAATTTTAAGACTATTTGCAAAGTTTTTTTTGGTTTTCTATCTAAATGCATTGAGGCCAAACATTTTACATATATTTTAGATATGAAAGAAAACATCCAGGCAAAGCAGAAATCCAAAGGCTTGTGTAAATCAGTGTCAGATTAAACCCCTACCAATAAGACAATTACGGTATATCCACAGTATATACCATAAATGTCTCAGTTGAGAATACCCTTTTAAAAGTAGCAGTCGGGGTAAAACACATGCACTGTGTTACGCCTGGTGCAGGGCCTGAGGAGGTGATGTATGGCACAGGGCTTCAGCAATGCATTGCCCCCCAAGCATGCACTAGGCATAACAAAGTAACAGTCTTGCTTGGATTTCTTTAAGTTGCTTAAACTAAAACTCATACAGCCAAACAGTGCCCCCTATAACAGTGCCAGCCACACAGTGCCCCCCATAACAGGGCCAGCCACACAGTGCCCCCCATAACAGGGCCAGCCACACAGTGCCCCCCATAACAGGGCCAGCCACACAATGCCCCCCATAACAGGGCCAGCCACACAGCGCCCCCCCATAACAGGGCCAGCCACACAGTGCACCCCCATAACAGGGCCAGCCACACAGTGCACCCCCATAACAGGGCCAGCCACACAGTGCCCCTCATAACAGGGCCAGCCACAGTGGCAGCCACACAGTGCCCCCCCCCCCCCCCCATAAGAGGGCTGGCCACACAGTGCCTCCTATAACAGGGTCAGACGCACAGTTCCCCATAACAGGTCCAGACGCACAGTTCCCCCATCACAGTGGCTTCTACATACTGCCCTCCAGAACAGTGCCAGGCACAAAGTGCCCATTATTCGTGCCTTCCACACAGTACTCTCCGTCAATACTAGTTGGATAGAGCCACCCTTTACAGTGCACCATTAGGACAAACCTGTCCCTGCTCCCCCGTTGCACACGGCTCCTCTTCTCTCCGACATGGAAGATACATGTGAGCAGACACAAGAGGGCGTGCACATGTATCTTCCAAAATCTGCAGTTATATAAGGGGCCTATTCACATCAGCGTTGGATTCCCGTTCATTCGTTCCGTCCAACCTTTCAGTCAGAGGAACCGATAAACGGAAAGCCGAAAAGAAACTATAGCTTCCGTTTACATTACCATTGATTTCAATGCTAATGCTTCCGTTGCTTTCCATTTATTTCCATTCTGTAAAGTTTCCGTCTTTTTTTTTTTTTTTCACGGAAACAATAGTGCTCTCGACTGCGCTATAGTTTCCGTGAAAAAAATGGAAACTTTACGGAACGGAAACATTATCATTGAAATTACTGGTAATGCAAACGGAAGCAATAGTTTCTATTCATCGGTTCATCTGACGGAAAGGTTGAACGGAACCCGAACGCTGATGTGAACAGGTCCTTAATGATCAGTGCAGGGAACATGGAACGGAGCGGCTGTCTAATGCACTCAGTCTTCTGCATCAAAAGGATGTGGCAATTTTTTGACATTTGTGTCTTTCTTAAAGAGGATCTGTCACTAGTTTATTAATTCCCTATCTCCTATCTAATCTAATAGGCGCTATGATGCTGATAACTACAGTGTGATTTTTTTTACATTTTTTTTTATTATTTGCAAAGTTATGAGCATATTTCTAAATATGGTAATTTGGCTATACTTGCCAAATGGGAGGCTACTCTTTCTTTTCACTCTGGGCGGTGTAATGTTTTCTGTAGGACGCTGTCCAATCAGCATACAGCTTCTTCCCCTTCCCTGGCCAGCAACACAGCGTGATCATATAGTATATAGCTTCCATTCCCGACTGTGTTTTCAACTGGTGATACCTCCTGTTTCACAACTGAAACTGCTGTTACCATATGAAAGATTAGAATCTCCTCTTTCATATGCCACCAGAACCGCTGTTCTAGGTGGTCCACAGCCGGAGATATGGCTATTTGAAGTGATGCCCCCTCCCTCCAGCCTCAGTCTCTCACACTGTGTGAAGCAGCTTCATGCTGATTGGACAGCGTCAGAGGCTGTGAGGAAGCTCCACCTCAGCAGAATCACTGGGGTTGACGCCCACATGGCTAGCATAGCCTCATTTGCATATTTAGAAAAAAGCTCATAACTTTTAAAATGATACACTTTTTGGGACACAATTTTCACTATTATTATCAGTGTGACCGCGCCTATCAGATTAGGAGATAGGGCATTACTAAACTAGTGATAGATGCTCTTTAACTGTTGGGACACAGGCAAAGAATGTCTGTGTCCCATTGGTAAGGGGGTCGCAGGTTGTGCATCCTTGCCCTAAGGCAACATTGCAGGCATTACATGGACGTCAACTGAATACAATGGTCATCCATGCAATTCACAAAATTCTGCCAGACACAAGGTGGATATATAATAAAATATAGACTGACCATAGAAAAGCGGAGGAGATACAAAGTAGGTTAAGTCTTCTAGGAAATAAGAAAAAATGTCATACCTCCTCGAATTACTAAACCACATAAAGCATCGGGCTCCAGGGGACTTTTCACCTTTTTGTGTTTGATCAAGGTCTCCAGCTTCTTTGCAGCCAAGGAGTAAATCTCGGAGTCTTCAAGTCTCCCTACTAATACATAAACCATAAATTATATAAGGGCTTACAGGTCCGTACAATTCTATAGACGTGTTCACTAGTCCAAAAACCAAATCTAAACAACTGATAAACTTAACTTAAATGGGTCCATTGGATAGGTGATAAGTGTTAGATCGGCAGGTGTCCAACCACTGGGACCACTAGTAAAATTGGGGGGGCTTCAGTAGGCTATCTACCCCCACAAGCACTGAGGACAGAACACTTTTTTTATATTTTTCCTCTTTGCATCCCGGAGTTTATAACTTGCTTACTTTTTGTTCCACGTAGCTGTATGAGACTTTGTTTTTTGCGAGTTGTACTTTATGTAGGTGCCATTTGGTACATTTACATGATCGTTTAATTTATGTACATTTTTATTTAGCCAAAAATGCAGAAAAAAAGCCATTCCGCTGCAGTTTATTTTTTACAGCGTACACTAATCATCATAAATGACGCTATACATTTATTGTACAGTCGTGGCGATACCAAATGTGTATGTTACTTTGTTTTGGGACTTATATTTTGTAAAGTTTATTAATACCAAAAAAAAAATGTGCATGTGTGTATTTTATTTTTTTCTAAAGGAGTTTTCCAGTCCCTAAAAATTGATGGCCTATCCTCAGGATAGGCCATCAATAGCTGATCATTCGGGGTCTGACTCCCGGGTGAAGTGAATGGGACAAGGCTGCAATACTGTGAATCGCCGCTACATCTGTGTCAACTATTCACAATGAGCAAGTAGAAATAAAGGGGATGCATCACTCGTAGCCCCCTTCAAAACAGCTGATTGGCTGGGGTCCCGGGAGTCAGACCCGAGTAATCAGCTATTAATGGCCTATCCTGAGGCAATGAATCGAAAAATAATCAAAATCTAAATTCAGCGCAATTAATCGACATCATACCTAAGTATGCCCTAACAACAGGAAAAATGGTCAGACAGCCCTGGGGTCCTTCAATGGACCCTGGACTGTCTGGCCATACAAGGTATGGATATATTGATTGCGTCACAGGGATTCCCTGTGACGCAATCTACGGGAGGCCCCCTCTAATTTTCCCTTTGAATACCGCAATCGGTTTTGATTGCGACATTCAAAAGGTTTAATGGCGGAGAGATTTCTCTTATCTCCCCTGTTACGGCGGGGCCGCGGCTTTGTATTACAGCCATTGCCCCGATCCTGATTGTGCGCGCACACTTGTTCTACCTGATGCGGCAACGTAAAGTCCAATCAACAGGTTAAAGAACTAAATGCCTGCCTGTATAGTGCAAGATACAACCCTGGGCACCTTTGTCCAGTCTAGGACTGCCCTCCATAGTGAAGCTAGCCTTGGTTATCATGTCACGGGGGCTAAAGATTACCTGTACACAAGGCAGAATCCCACCCAGTACAGTTTGGCAATTAGGTTTGACTGCTAAAATCTCGGAATACAGAATGTTGAAAAATTTGCGGATAAATACTTCCAACAGCGGCTTATCTTCTAGAATAACATAAGGAATGGGCATGTTGAAATCCAATATGCCCACTCCTCATCTCCTATGACCTCTACCGCCGGGGATAGTCGGGGGACCCTATGCACATGCATTAGTTTAAATATACAGGTGGGGCGCATTAAAAGATAGCAAAAGACGAATAAATAGAAAATAATAGATTGAATACATTCATACATTTAGTCTCCCGATCAGGAGAGCGATGTTCATCATAACACGATTTCACCGGCAGAAAGTCGGGCCGGGCAGGTTTGGAGTCTGCCGCCACAGCATTCTCTTTGTGCGGCTTTTTCTTCAGCAGCCTTTTAAAGGAGAAGGGACGACTTGACTTTTTTGGTGTCCCGTGCTTCTCATGAGTCTCTGATTCATAAGGTCTCTGCTCTTCTTCTGACAAAGAAAGTGTAGAGGATACCACAGTACAGGCAAGTAAGGGGTTAGGAGACTTGGGACGTTTCAAGGAATCCGCTTTGGCCGCAGCTTTTCCATGGTCGTCTAGTATAGCGTCAATAGAGTCTCTGGATTTACCGTGAATGCTTCCATACTTCTCCTTCGGTGTACCGGCCTTCTCCTTGGCCTGGCTTTGTTTTTTCAGCAGCTTCTTAATGCTCGTTTGGAAACCATGTTTGGTCTCTTCAACCCGATTGATCTCCTCGTGTAGGGAACTCCAGGTACCCTGATACCCCAGAGAGGACTGCTCACCAAATGTTGGGCTCCTGCTCCTTTCATCTTTTTTATGCTCTTTGCTTTTTTTTCGATCTGACTTTTTACTTTTCTTTAGAAAAAATTCTTTACTTTCTTCATGGCTAAGAGAGGGAAAAAAATACCATAATCTGTGAACATGAAGGGGCATAACACCACCCAACACCCACAGCCTGTGAGACACCTGCCAATCCTAGTACCCACTAAGTAGGTATTTTCCATCCATCCCTTTTCTCAAAGAAAATTGATGTTCATCCCAAGGAGATCCCCATAACGAAGAGATATATGGCGTCTTTCCAATGATAAAATCCCACCACCCAAGCTTGGTTTGACCACCGTATATGGCGTCTTTCCAATTATAAAAACCCACCACCCAAGCTTGGTTTGACCACCGTATATGGCGTCTTTCCAATTATAAAATCTCACCACCCAAGCTTGGTTTGACCACCGTATACGGCGTCTTTCCAATTATAAAATCCCACCACCCAAGCTTGATTTGACCACCGTATATGGCGTCTTTCCAATCATGAAATACCACCCACACAAGTATGTGGCGTGTACCAGACTATTTCACTACCCGAATCTTGTACACGCAACTTTCTTACATTAAGATTTTCTTCGAAACGTCATTAGAGACCCTTAGAGGATGTACCTGTGACTATACTTCTTAGGGTCGTGATAGGCGCGCCCCACGTGTCCTAGATGTCTTCCCTCATCTTGACTCAAGGATCGTTTTAAAAAGGCTTCCAAGACACACTTTGTTTCTGCTTTCACCTTTATTATGCTGAGGTCGTCATTTGTGGGGTTGGCGATTATATCCATTCCACATCACTGCTCTAAAATACAGGAACACAGGGATGGACAGAGAAAAATTAGAAATTAATAGAATCAAAAGGGTAACGTTCCCTATGCCACTATGATCATTCACACTGCAAGCATTAAAATAATGTAATTTACAAAATGTATATATCACTATATCTATATGTTATATATTAGTTTAATATGTCTATATGGAGTATATAGGCCTCCTACCTTTATTGAAAGGGTCAACAGAGGTTTCGGGGAGCAGAATGCAGCGGAGTACAACCACATATTGCGTTAAACAGGACCCGCTTGCTGTCTAGTAGTAAATACTTGGATTTCTCAGGACATAACAATTCTAGCGCACCTTTTCCTAGAAAACCTGTATTGTGCCGTTCCGGTTTTGGCTTTTTCACATCAGGTTTTGGGCCTACGTTTAAAGCATACGCCAGGAAAAATCTCCCGACGTATACGTTAAACATAGGCTGAGACGGAAGCCTAACAGTGACATCCATCACCATAGACGTTAATGGTATACGTTAAACGTATACGTCATGGACTCATCATGGGCATGTTAAACGGATACCACTATAGTCTACGGGTGACGGATGCCACTGTTAGGCATTCTTTTTAACACATCCATGGTCTATAGATTATTATGGCATCTTCTTAACGTATACATCCTGAAAGGCTCATGCTGTATCTGTTTAACGGATGCCTGTGACGTATGCCATGCAGTGGCAATCGTCACCAAAACAGATAACAGACGTGATCACCATGAGGGGCTATTGAAAAGCCTAGGATATATACATATACCTGCGATGTATGCCATACAGTTGGACATGTCACCCAGGGCCTCCAATGATAAAAATAAAAAATAAAATACTGCGTGATATACGGTTTTCTGCAAGATCTGGGGGGGGAGGATTGAAAAAGCGTAGTCTTCTCTGCTACTCCATTTTTGAAAAAAGGTATAGTGACATATATACAAGCTCATAGGAGGTAAAAAGAATACAATTGTGGGATCCGTCATGCCAACGGAGCCCTATGGACATATTTACCGCGTGTCCGTCCAATAATGCAAAAAAATCTGATTATATGGCAACTCAGCAGTCCTGACAATGCCGGATTATCAGGATTTCACTATTTATATCTCCCTTAAAGGGGTTGTCCCAAGAATAAAATGTATCACCTGCCCACAGGATAGGTGATAGATGAGTTATTGCTGGGGCCCCCACAAATCACTAGAACGGGGTTCCCGAACCAAACGATCACAGTGAGGAGCAGCTTGAATGGAGCGCAGGATGAGCATACGCCCTGCCGCTTCATTCATTGCTACGGGGCTGACTATGACAGCCGAGCGCTGTATTTGGCTATCCCCGTCAGTCCTATTGACTATGAATGAAGCGGTAGGAAGCATGCTCGTCCTGCGCTCCATTCAAGCTGCTCCTCACTGTGATCGTGCGGTTCAGGAACCCCCGTTTTAGTGATCAGTGGGGCTCTAGCGATCACATTTATCACCGATCCAGTTCCTTAGGATTGGCCATCAATATTAAATCGGTGGGGGTCCGACTCCCGCCATCCCCGCTGATCATCTGTTTAAAGGAACAGGAAAACCCCTTTAAAATAAACCATGTCATCAAGAACACTTGTGTCACCTCAGATAAATGTAACATGGGATTTTCCCATTGTGCAGGTGCAGATGTCATTACTGACTCACCCTACACCGATCCTGTCTTAGCGCCAAGGAATGACTGTGTTTATGATCTAGGGTGTAAGTCAAAGACAGCAGCAGAGGAATTTTGCATAGTTGTCCTAGAAAATACTTCCTTGTGATACTTTGGCCTCTCGGATTACACAGTACTCGTAGTAATAGCGGATTATTATTACACTGAAGACAGCCGTTGACCGTAGCAAAAAAAATAAAAAAATCAGGTTGAAAACTAAATGTTGAGGCCCTTCCAGATTGAGGAGGCTAAATCAGAGGTTAACCCCTTCATGACCAGCAAAATTTTTCCGTTTTCGCCTCCCTGCCTTTCAGGGGCCACAACTTCTTCATTTTTTCATTGACGTGACTATACGAGGTCTTGTTTTATGCGTGAAAATGTAAAACATTTTCCTGCGCATTTTGGAGGGTAGAAATAAATTACTGTGTAATTTATTTTTAAGGCGCGACTATAGAAAAAAAGCAATTTTCGGCATGGTTTTGTTTTTTTATCCCGTTCATTTTATTCTTCAGGCTATAACGGTTGTGTAGATACCTAATATGTATACTTTTTTTGTTTTTATGTAATGTATGGGCAATAAAATATATTTTATTCTAAATAATGACTTTTTTGGGGAACTTTTTTGTTAAATTTTTTTTTATTTCATGAAGGGTTTAACTTTTTAACAACTTAATTTTTTACTTATAATGTATTAGCATACTCCTGTATACATTATACTGTGTCGCTATGATATCACATAGTGTGCCCTAACAGCAGGCTTACTGAACAGACAGCCTTGGGGTCCTTTCTAGGTCCCCAGGGATGACTGCACCCCCCAGTCTCGGATCGCGTCACCGGATTTCTGGCGACGCGATCGAAGAGGGGAGTCCGTTTTGATCAAGTCGCTGTCACGGACCGCGGCGATCAAAGGATTAAACAGCTGGGAGCGGAGCTTCCTCCGATCCTAGCTGTATTTAGTAACGGCTCCTACTTAGATAATGAGCACCCACAAGCCTTTTCTACAGTGAAGCCATAAAATGTCGCTGTCGATTCTGGACCTGCACCAGAAGTAAAGAAAGTTTCTATTCCTTGTGCTCAATTACTTTATGTCTGTGTATAGTTAACCGTATATAATTTAAGGGTGTGAAAACTTTTGCAACCAATCTATTGTTCCAATGCATCTAAAATAATAAAATAAAGCAACTTTAGGCTATGTTCACACGGGGTCTTTTGCCGAGTTTTTTGACGCGGAAACCGCGTCGCAAAACTCGGCAGAAACGGCCCGAGAACGCCTCCCATTGATTTCAATGGGAGGCGTCGGCGTCTTTTTCCCGCGAGCAGTAAAACTGCCTCGCGGGAAAAAGAAGCGACATGCCCTATCTTCGGGCGCTTCCGCCTCCGACCTCCCATTGACTTCAATGGGAGGCAGGAGAAAGCGTGTTTTATGCCCGCGGCGCTCAATGGCCGCGGGCGAAAAACGGCGCGATAATTGCTGTTCACACGGAGTATTTTGGGGGAGGAATATCTGCCTCAAAATTCCGTTTGGAACTTTGAGGCAGATATTCCTCCCCCAAAATACTCCGTGTGAACATAGCCTTACAAAAATAGTCTTAAATAAAAATGTATTTATTTAAAAAATAAATAAATAAATAAATAAATAAAAAATAAATAAAATAAAAATCGACATTTATGTGTCTACAGCTCCTATGCAGACCTATTTATCTCCATGGTTACAGACAAACCCTGTATAGTTTGATGCGGCAGTCATGTCTTAGCCCTTATTCAAACTACAAGGTTTCCCGGCCGGGTGACGGCCGTTCATAAAACGGCCGTCACGCGGCTGCAGTAGGAACAATAGACCCCTAATGGGGCTATTCACACAACCGATTTTTTGACTGCACGGGAAACCTGGCCGTCAAAAAATGGGACATGCCCTATTTTCGGCTGTTTACCTGGCCGCCCGGCTCCCATAGAACGTGTCCCGAGTGACGGCCGTGTCTTCCGTCGCTCGCGCTCTCTCTCTCCTCCTCCTCCTCACAGTGCAGAGTGCATGTGAGGAGGAGGAGGGTCTTTATTTGCTCCCTGTAGGAGTCGGAATCCCCAATCCCCGGCCGGGGATTGGGGATTCCGCTACAGAAGTGAGTGACTACACTGTCCATATATGGACACAGCGACGTCCTTGACTTCTGAAGCGGAATCCCCGACCCTGTGGCCGGGGATTCCTCTCCAGGAGAAGTCAGTGACTACACTGTTCATATATGGACATTGAAGTCAGTGACTTCTCCTGGAATGGGGGGGGGGGGGGGTGCAACCTACGGGGGGCTGTGTGGCATTACCTACAGGGGACTTGGTGGCATTACATACAGGGGGCTGGGTGGCATTACATACAGGGGGCTGGGTGGCATTAACTACAGGGGGCTGGGTGGCATTAACTACAGGGGGCTGGGTGGCATTACGTGCAGGGGGCTGGGTGGCATTACATACAGGGTGCTGGGTGGCATTACATACAGGGTGCTGGGTGGCATTACATACAGGGTGCTGGGTGGCATTACATACAGGGTGCTGGGTGGCATTACATACAGGGTGCTGGGTGGCATTACATACAGGGTGCTGGGTGGCATTACATACAGGGTGCTGGGTGGCATTACATACAGGGGGCTGGGTGGCATTACATACAGGGGGCTGGGTGGCGTTACCTACCAGGGGGGCTGTGGCATTATCTACAGAGGGCTGTGTGTGGCAACAAATTTAAATTAAATTCATCCGATTTTAAAACGGACAGGGAAAAAAACGGATGCAAAACGGGTCAAAATCGGCCGTTAAAAACGGCAACACTGCCCGGAACGGATGCAAAACGGATGCAAAACAGCCGGCAAAAACGTCCGTTTTTATCGGCCGACACTCAGACCTTGTCGTGTGAATAAGGCCTTAGGGCTTATTCACACGACAGGGTCCCGCCCGAGCCCGAGTGTCGACCGATAAAATCGGCCGTTTTTCCCAGCCGGTTTGCTTAGTTTTGCATCCGTTCCGGGCCGGGCATATCTGGACAGTGACATCAGGGGCAACTCCTGAAGGGGAATCCCCATGTGTTCGGGGATTCCGCTTCAGGAGTTTCCCCTGATGTCACTGCCCAGATATGGACAGAGACATCAAGCGCTCTGTCCAGGAGCGGAATCCCTGAAAACACGGGGATTCCGCTCCTTCAAGGAGCTAAAGTGCGGCTAGCACATAGCAGAGCGGGGAGATACCGCCCTGCTCTGCTATAGTGGCGTCGCTACAGTAGTAGCAGCCGCAGCAGCTGCTAGCAGCGCCATCGAAGGGGTCGCCGGGCCAGGGCGCTTTTAAAACAAGCAGGGGAAGGGAGCCAGCGCAGCGCTCCCTCCACCTGCTGTACACCCCGGCCCTGCCACACCGTGTATCTCCAGCGTACAGCCATTCGTCCGAATGGCATCAACTCCTCCTCCTCACATGCCCTCTGCGCTGTGAGGAGGGAGCGAGCGACGGAATACATGGCCATCACTCGGGACACATTCCGGTGATGGCCGTGTATTACCCGGCCCCATAGACTTCTATGGGAGCCGGGCGGCCGGGTAAATGGCCGAAAATAGGACATGTCCCATTTTTTGACGGCCAGGTTTCCCGGGCCGTCAAAAAATCGGTTGTGTTAATAGCCCCATTAGGGCACTATTCTACTGCAGCCGGTTTTATGAACGGCCGTCACCCGGCCGGGAAACCCTGTCGTGTGAATAAGGGCTTACTCCACTCTCTCTGGGCAATGCTTCTTGAAAAAAACAACAGTAGAACAAGAGGCAGATTGAAATGAGTAACAAATGACTGCAGGATCAGACTACACAGGGGTTGCTTGTAGTCTGTAACCATGGAGACACATAGGCCTGGATAGGAGCCATGGACTCAAGACAATAGGAGATTTTTAATCAAAATTTGCAAAGTTGCGCTTTTATATTTTAGATTCATTGGAACAAGAAGATTGTTTGCAAAGGTTGACCTAGCCTTTTATAAACATTGGGGTAAAAAAAAATCATGGTGATAAGCTTTTACTCTTACTAAAGATAACCTTTCCTTCTGGTCACAACACAGGAATGTCACTAGTCCGGGTTTTGTGAATATAATAAATTCCTAGAAAAGGTCTAAAAATTGCAACGTTTGCATGACGTCAACAGAGCTAGTATTGTTTGTACATAACTCCAGGCATAATCGAGCGAAGCAAACAGAACAGTGAACTATCCCAAACCGGCCCTGGTAGACACATTCAGACACTAGAGCTTCTCAAAGTCTTACGGACCAGCAGATGTAGTGTTAAATCGCTCTATGTGATTAGAAAAAAAGGTTGCCTCTTTTTCTAGAAACAGCGCCACTCCTATCCATGGGCTTTGTCTGGTATTGCAGTGCAGTCCCATTTACTTATATAGGACTAGGCTGCAATACCAGACACATCCAATGAACAAGAGTGGTGAAGCTTCCGGAAAATGGAGGAAGGTGAGCAGACCTTTTTTTTCCTTCTCTAATCTTAAAAGGGTTTGCCCATCAGGGACATTTATGGCATATCCACAGGATATGCCATAAATGTCAGATAGATGCGGGTCCCACCTCTGGAACCCGCACCTATCTCTAGAACGGGGCCCCCCTAAATCCCGTTCTACCTTTCTCGGTTCCCGCTGCCTCCCGGCCACTTCCCGTCGAGCTACTCTGTTTTCGTAACTCCCATAGAAGTGAATGGCAGTAACGGAAACAGTGTAGCTCGCATGCTACGCCGATTCCGTAACTACCATGCACTTCTATGTTAAAATTCCGCTGTAGATTTTCCGTTGCGGAAATTCCGCAGCGTATCCTGTGTGCTGGAACATGCCCGACACAGCCCATCATGCAGAGGTTAGAAACCATGCCGCCGGGCAGAAAACATGTTCATCATTTTCTTTGAATTCAATCGTTCCGGAACAGGAAGGACTCCGGATCAGAGTTAGGCAGGAATTTCCCTTTAAGAAAGCGCTCCCCAGAAGTGCGGGATGAAAACTCTTTTGGACGTCTAAATAAAATGTTGCATGATGAATACAAGGACGGACTATGCAGCTTCAGCGTCTCCTCCCTGTGACATCGATGTGACTGTGAATTCCCAATTCCATCGGCTCCATGCAACCTGATATTTTACTACAGGGTCACACCCAGGTCTAACTAAACAACAAGCGGTCGCAACGCAAGAGGACAGAACGACGTTTTCAATAATCCTGTGCACGCCGGTATACTTACTAATTGTAGAAAAATCATATTCATTATCATTTCTGGAATTTGAAAAATCCTATGAGTTAACTAATGTTATTTGGGTTTTCCCAAATGCAGCAATAATGTCATATGGGTCATATGGTTGGTTTTAGCAGCCGGACCCCCATAGATCATAAGAATTCCAGGGTCTCAGTCCCCATTTTCACTGGAAAGTTGATGACACATACAAAACCTTACGAAAGGTGTGAGTAACAGGTCAAATATTTTGTTTCCGTCAGCGATCGGTACGGTTCTCAGTGGTCGGTCCTCCACCGATCCAACATCGATCACCGATCCAACATCGATCACCGATCCAACATCGATCACCGATCCAGTGAAAAGGTGATAGATGTTTCTGGCTGGAAAACCCCTTAAGTTTTACAGCTTCCACAGTGGCTACCACCCAGCTTAAAGTGTAACTCAACTTTTAATAAACTTTTGACATGTCAGAAGTTTTGATTGGTGGGAGTCCAAGCACTGAGATAAAGCGACACAGCGCTCACCCGAATGCTTCTGGCACTTTGTTTTAGGGATCGGTGGGGGTCTCAGTACTCGGAGCTCCACCGAGCAAAAGTTCTGTGCCTATGACATGTCAAAAGTTTTTCGAAAGTTTAGTTAGGCCTTAAAGCTATGTTGACACATCACATATTTGTGGAATTTCGGTGGCTCCCCACCGAAATGTCGCAACAAAGTACGGTACAACATTAGTGAATGGGGTTTTAACAAACTGCATTCACTCACAGCGTAAAAAATTTTCTTTTTAAAACGTAACATGTCCTATCTGCTGCGGAAGTGTTGCAGATATTCACTGCAGATTTTATTCATTGCAACGCAAGGAACGAAGATCTGCGGCTAACTTTCACACCACAATCAACAACTAAATACATTTCATTTTGATGCAGATTTTTAGGCCAATTCCAGAGCGTAATTTTTAAGGACTGTTTTAACGTAGGCTAAAAAGAGGACCTGTCCGCTCTTCTGACATGTCTGTTTTAGTAAAATCTTGCGTTTCCCATAAAATAACAAATTCTGAAGCATCTTTTCTTAGAACACTGCATTGGGCTGTTCCTCTGTTATTCCTCCTGGAAACGTATTAATAAATAGACAACTGGATGTTACCTTGTCAAATTGCCTTATAAACAGGGCAACAATCAGCCTATGAACGCTCGTTTATCGGCTGATTGTATCGTTTTAAATGCCGAAACTTTTATCGTTGTCGGCAGAGAGACGTGCTGCCGACATGACAGAAATGTATGGCGGCGAGTGATCGGAGTAACGAGCGCTCGTCCCCATACATAGCTCCTAGTGAAAGGAGCAAACGAGCGCCGATCAATGCCAAGTTTGGAGGCGTTCAGCCTCCGTATTTTTAGCTGTTTTTGACTAGGGGGAATGGTAGCATCCAGTTGTCAATATATTCATACAATTCCTGGAGGAATAAAAGAGGAGCAGCACAAGAAAGGATGCTCTAGAATCGTTATTTTATGACGAATTGAATTATTTACTAAAACAGACAAGTCAGGAGAGTGGACCAGTCCTCATTAACCAGATTCCTTAGGCTGGGTTCACACAGAGTTTTTTGACGAGTTTTTTCACGCGGAAATCGCATCAGAAAACGCGCCAAAAGACGGCCGAAAATGCCTCCCATTGATTTCAATGGAAGGCGGAGGCGTCTTTTTCCCACGAGCGGAAATACCGGCTCGCGGGAAAAAGAAGGGACATGCCCTATCTTCGGGCGTTTACGCCTCTAACCTCCTATTGACATCAATGGGAGTCAGAGAAAGCGTATTTCGCTGCGTTTTATGCCCGCGGCGCTCAGATTTTCCTCCTGCAAAAAACTCAATGTGAACCCAGCCTTAAAGGGAACCTGTCAGCAGTTTTAAGGTCTCAAAAACTGTTGACAGTGTGATTTAGCGGAGGATCAGAACATTCTAAACTTACCTTTTTTTCTCGGTCATCCAAGTTGCATGACCGAGAAAATGATGTTAAAATGATGTTAAATCCCGATCGCAAGTGCCACTGAGGCGGAACTTGATGTGCAAGCCCCACCCCTCTGCTCTAAGTGACAGCTCCAGAGGTCTCCCGAATGGCTGATAGAGCCGTCCCTCAGAGCAGAGAGTGGGACTTGCAACCCCCGCGCCGGGGGAATAAAACGGTTTTGGTTTTTTTTGGTCATGCAACGAGAAGATAAAGGCATCTATAAAACGTCTTATGCTGGACGCCACGCAGAGCAGGTGGCACTCCCCTTTGGCATCATATAGAGGTCTGTATCTGAAGTGTTTCATCAATGCCAACCCTGGTGAGTAAATAATACAAGCCTATTGCGCCATACGATAATGTACCTATAACCCGATGCGATAAAAGCGGCGCTCCTCACCGGACATGAGCCGTCCCACTCCCCTGCATAGCTGATACTCAGAATATTAACGGTAATACTGAGCCATAAAACGCAATAAAGCAGAGTTCACACAGGGACGCTATACAAACTATTGCCCTGCTTTTTATTACCTGCAGTGTGGACTGCTTGCTTTATGATCTTCTCACATGTATCTACAATCTCAAAGATCAATTTGTTTGGATTTCACGATCACTGTATTGGCTGTTCAGTCTTAGTCCTGCAACTTTTTTTTAATATACTCTGTTTTCTGTTTCTTGCTGTCAGTGAATGGAAACATAGGCACAGTAGACAGTCCTTCTCACACAGCTGATTGCTAAACTTGTATCTAGTCTACACAATCCTCTGTGAAATAAACAGCCTGGTCTCCAGACATTACATCTACACTGATACATTGTAGCAAACTATCAGAGATTTGCGCCGCTGGCTCAATAAAAGACTTGGAGACAGGACCTGCTGACAATCTAATGTCTATATGGACCTGCCGCTTTATATTATCATTGGATCTGACAGGTTGGATTTGAACCAACTCAATACCCCAGGAGATAAGCGGCGCCTATATTGAAATAACAATAACAGATCATTTTGATGAAATCCTTTGGGTTTGAGCTTACAATGAAGATCACAGGAGACTCAATGTACCATATTTATAATGTCATATACAGCAATATTGTAAGATAGGTGCAGTTATGATGTGAGCTGTGTGTATTACCATTAATAATAATTTTCTTTAGTGCTGTTTTCTCATAGTCAGAAATGAACACAAATCCTATTATTAGCGTCTTTTAAAAAACAAAAAACGCACAACAATAAAGCGCAACTATGTGTACAACGAATAACCGCACATCTCACACAGTCATGCCAGCCAGCACCCACCTACCACACACACAGTAGCTGCTCCGGGGACCAAGGACTGTGGACACCGGACTATCCGCCTCCCCGACCGAAACCATCAATGAGCAGCAAAACTTCTACGGGAGTCGGAACTCCAGAAAAGTGCACTGCGCATGCGCGGGTTGTCCCTGCGCCCGGGCTCTGACGTCACGGGAGGAGGGGTTACCAGGTGACGAGAAACGATTCTTCAGTATTTCCTGCCTGTGGCCCTCAGGATGTCGTGGGACTACAACCCCCAGCATTCCTGACAGCTGCTTGAGGGGGTCACAGACAGCACTTACTAAGGAAAGACTGCCTTACAGGGCGGTTACAGTGCAAAAACGCTTTCTTCAAGAATTCCCAAAGATGGCGCTGCCTCTAAAAGTTCTAGAGTGCCGCCATTACCTGAGTCAGTGTAAGCCCCTGAGAACAAGCGTCCCTTATGCTAGGGCTACACGGCGACTTTAGCCACGACACAGGTCGCACGACCAAAGACCTGCGGGTCACAAAGCGGCTACATTCACGTTCATAACTGCGATGCGGGCAGGACGACAACGCGATGTTTGGTCGTGCGACCTGTATCGCGGAAAAAATCCCTGTGTAGCCTTAGAGAGAGACAGAGTGCCCCCACAAACAGTGCCTGGCAGGGGGTGTCCTCAGAAACAGTGTTAGACAGAGTTCCCCTATAAACATTGCCTGCCAGAGAGTGCCCTCTGTAAACAGTTCCTGCCAGAGAGTGCCCTCCGTAAACAGTGGCTGCCAGAGAGTGCCCTGCATAAACAGTTCCTGCCAGAGAGTGCCCTCCGTAAACCGTTCCTGCCAAAGTGTGCCCTCCGTAAACTGGCTGCCAGAGAGTGCCCCCACGTAAACTGCCTGGCAGGGAGTGCCCTGCATAAACAGTTCCTGCCAGAGTGTGCCCTCCATAAAATAGTGACTGCCAGGGAATGCCCTCCGTAAACAGTGCCTCCCAAAGAGTGCCCTACGTAACCTATGTATGACAGTGTGCCCTCCGCAAACAGTTCCTGCCAAAGTGTGCCCTCCATAAACATTGCCTGCCAGAGAGTGCCCTCCGTAAACTGCCTGCCAGGGAGTGCCCTGCATAAACAGTGCCTGCCAGAGTGTGCCCTCCGTAAGCAGTGCCTTCCAAAGAGTGCCCTAGGTAACCAATGTCTGACAGAGTGTGCCCTCCGCAGGGGCGTAGCTAGGGGGGGGGGCAGCCGGGGAATGTGCCCCGCGCGCAACTTAGAGGGGGGCGCCAGCGCCACCTCCTCCTGCACTATAATTGTACCTGTGTCTATAGGACACTGGTACAATTAGAAGCAATGAATGGCCAGGTACGTTCCGTTCCCGGCTATTCAGCGCTTTTGTACCAGTGAAGCTTCCGTCACTGAAAGGCGCTGAGTGACAGGGAAAGTCATCCTGCCCAGCCAATCAGCGCCTTTCTTAGACGCTTCGTTCAACCCCCAGGAGACCTGCGCAGAAGAGAGCAGGTCTCCATGGCTGCCGGACGGCGTGGGAGCGGGAATAAGGTGAGTTTGAATAGTTTTTTGTTTTTTTTAATTGTAATAGAAAAGTGTGTGGCTGTATCTACAAGGGGGACTTTATCTACGGAGGGGGGCACTATAGGGGGCACAGTGTGTGTGTATGGGACACGGTATATGGTGCTATTATAATTAGAGGTGCAGCGTATGGCGCTTTTATACAGGGGTGGGCTATATCTACAGGGGGCTATATACAGGGTTGGGCTATACGTGGAGCACTATATACAGGGCTGGGCTATATCTACAGGGGGCTATATACAGGGGTGGGCTATACGTGGAGCACTATATACAGGGCTGGGCTATATCTACAGGGGGCTATATACAGGGTTGGGCTATACGTGGAGCACTATATACAGGGCTGGGCTATATCTACAGGGGGCTATATACAGGGGTGGGCTATCTGTAGAACACTATAGGGGGAGTTATTTGTGGGACACTATATACAGGGGTGGGCTATATGGGGGTACTATCTACAGGGGGCTCTATGTGGGGCACTATCTATAGGGGGCACGGTGTGTGTGTGTGTGTGTGGGACACGGTGTATGGTGCTATTATAATTAGAGGTGCAGTGTATGGCACTATTATATTTAGGGGCGTAGTGTGTGGTATAATGATAACTTTATATTTATTTATAGGTGTAGAAATGTTGGAAAAGTGAGAAGCTGAAGACATGTGAGCGGCAAACTGCAGAAATGGGCTGTGACCGGGAGAAGTCATCATAGAGGTCTGGACCGGATGGAGAAAAAGAACTAGAATCTGAGACGTCACCGGTGAGTCACTTAATGTAAATGTTTATTTTGCCTCTAATCAGCACTGTAGTCACTGTATGATCTGCAGCGAGATGATGGGTGGTGTGATTATGATAGGATTTATTTTTTGTGAAACAGCAACTCCCAGCATATCCTCACCATTGTTCGGGCCATGCTGGGAGCTGTAGTTTTACGCCGTACATACCTATACGGCAGGGGTTGCACTAAATTGAGCTGTATTTGTGCTGGTGTTGTATTTATGTACTGAGCTTGGTTCTGGGGCTGTATTTATGTACTGAGCACTATTCTGGTGTTGTGTAGAGAACTATACTGCTTGTAAAATGTACAAATGTTTTTATGCTTACATAAAAAGAAATGTGGAAAAGAAATGACACGTCATTGATTGGTAGAGAAAACAAACACGACGAGGGGGAAGGAGATGTCGGGAAAGAGGTTTGGGGGGGGGGGGGGGGGCGCTAAACTGAATCTTTGTCCCGGGTGCTGGAGAACCTAGCTACGCCTATGGCCCTCCGCAAACAGTTCCTGCCAAAGTGTGCCCTCCGTAAACAGTGCAGGCCAGCCAGTTCTGCCATAAACAGTGTCAATGCAGAAGGGCCAATTAACAGCCAGAGCGACGTCTCTTTCTCTAGGTGCCCTCTCAGAGAGACCAACCTATTATTCCAGGGGCCTGGGAAATGTTCCCCTTTTTCCTGGGCCTCCTGGAGGATTATTGGGCATTAAAAATTTACTATAGCACATGTGCCAACTTTATTTTCTTTTTCTAGCCAATGTTCCGTTTTTTGTGTGACTAGGCAACACTATGGCATGGCTTATATAAGCCATATTTTTATGAAATATGTATCTACACCCCTTCAGAAATGCTGCACATGTATAACCGCTCCGGGCAGTTGCAGCGATACACTGTTCACGTACGTGTAGGAAACGAGAATCAAAAACTGCCATTGTGCGAACCAACATAAATGAAGTGCAGCCTGGATGGAGCGCCATTCACATGGACATCACCTGCGCCTCTACATGGATATAAATGTACTGGTGTCAGCCCTGGTGGTCCAGTGTTACATGTCCCGTGTCATAATGGAATATTTATAAGAGACTACAGCTCATATTTGGGAATTTTATTTGGCACATATGACTGACAGACACAGAGAAGGAGCATGGTATCTGCAGCATATGATCAACAGCGCATGTACTACACATTGAAAAACAGAAATATCGAGTAAACGTGTTTGAAAAGAAATATATGCAACACGGTAACAATATAAACTCAGTACAGAGTATAAAACTCTGGGTATTCCCGGTCCGCCTCCAGAGTTTCTTAATTTTTCAAAACCAGTAACGGTGAAGATAAAGTGAGAGAGAAAAGAACGAAGAGAAGAAAAAGAGAAGAGAGAGAAAGTAAAGAGGAGAGGGAAGAGACAAGTGGGAGTCAGGTTGGGGAGAGAGGGGGAAATAATCATCTCCTAGGAACGAGATTTGCAAGAGCAGTTGTGAGAAACACCATTCAGGTCGGATCTACCAAAAGATCTGCGTGCTCTGAACTGCTTTGCTTCCATCCAGTGATACCAAGCTTTATTAAAATTATCATAGGTATCATGGCGAGGGAGAGAGTCAGGTTTTACAGATACAGTAGGTCATTTACATTGGCGATCAAAAGAGAAATTGAAAGAGGTTCTCCACAGTAGAGGAATGCACACCCAAATCTCCATCACCAAGTATCGAAGTAAGGAAATACAGAGAGAAGTCATAGTGATGAAGAAGGAGCATCGCTGGACCAAGTGTCATCGTTAGGCCTGGAACACGGGGTATGTACCTTCTCCGAAAAAGGCTTTTGCAAGACCAGAAAGTATGGAGGAGAGTCCCGTCTTTTTCCTCACAATGCCAACATACCGGATTAATCTCTGACATATAAGCGGGATGGCACTCTATACCACTGAGAGAGTCATTTAGAGTTTGCCTCTTGATATCTTGAGCTAATGGAGAATTTGTGCATCAGGACAAATATTCGCCATCGCTGATCTGAAGATAGAGACAATCCTTAATCTGCTTCCCATCAAATATAAAGGGATGGGCTGATTTGGTGGAGAATAGAGGAATAGTGTGGCGAACCTGTACCTGTCAAAGTAAGGGCCTGTTCACATCACCGTTCGCTTTCTGTTCTGGGGTTCCGTCGGAGGTTTCCGTCAGATGAACCCCGCAACGGAAAGTGAAAGTGAAACCAGAGCTTCCATTTAGTCACCATTGATATCAATGGTGACGGAAACATCGCTAATGGTTTCTGTTCGTCACCATTCCGTCATGTTTCCGGTTTTCCGACGGAATCAACAGCGCAGTCGACTCCGCTATTGATTCCGTTGTTAAAACGGAAACCTGCCGGAATGGTGACGAACGGACATGGTGACTGAAACGGAAGCTCTGGTTTCACTTTCCGTTGCGGGTTTCACCTGACGGAAACCTCAGACGGAACCCCGGAACGGAAAGCGAACGCTGATGTGAACAGGCCCTTATTCAAATGTTGGTTTATTAACTAGGAAGTGGTAATGTTGAGGAAAAAGTGTCGCAGTTGGACTCTCCTCCAGTTACCGAGTGGGAATCAAGTCAGGCCTTCACCAAAGTGAAGAACTCTGGAAAAGTCTGAGGTCTCCCAAGACCGGGACACAGTCATACAGTCCAGGAGAAAAGTCAGGGTTATCTAAACTAGGAAAGTGGCAGAATGTCTGAGCGGACTAATGAATAATGGCAACATAGGAACTTTCTTCTATTTGGAGCCATGTTTTCTTCTTGCCTTGACAGCATCACTCCACTTTACGGGACAAATGTGCAGCTAAGTGATATCATTTAAGGTCGAGAAGACCAGTCCCACTGTGGTCTTTGGATCTACACAAGAGAGTAACTTTAATCCTAGCTAGTTTACCTGCCCAACTGAAGGAATTCTGTATGGTGGTGATAGATTTGAAAAAGGAGACCAGACATTGAATGCAATATAGTATCCTCAGATGGGTATTCATCTTGAAGATCTCGCAACAACCAAGCCATGTAATGGACCTTTTGGCCTATCTAGAGCAGTCTGTCATATTGCGTGTAGCAGAGGAAGAGAGTTGAGTTTATATCTTGCCTCAAGTTCAGTGAGAAGCTGAATACCCGAGTATATTAGAGAATGAGTTGCCCATCTCAAGCTGAAAGATTATTCCAGAGTATGCACTTGGGAGGATGGGAGGGTAATGTTCATAACCTCTGACTTTGCATAACCATTGCATATGTTGAAGTCCTCTGATAGGAGACTATTCGCGTGGACCTTTGCTGAGGTACCAGCATATAGAGATGCATCATTCTAACAACCATAGTAATTGACCATTAGCTATAGAGTCATTTGCCAATGTCTACAGCTGTAATCCCATTATACCAGTGGTTTCCTACATGAATTCTTCTCAAAACCCTTCTATAGGTGAAGTAAGGGAATACAAGTACAGGTATCACAGCCATATATCTGGTAATGGATTAAGACAGCAATAGTGGTACTCGGTTCTAAATAGCCCTGCTGGATCGCAGGATCACATAGTAAAGGCCATCACATCTACAGGGACTTAACTGAGCATTAACCCAAATGTAGAGGTAAATAAAACTTGAACAGTTATTAAGATATAGCACGACCCCTATATGGATATCTCTGCAGTGCAATCACAACCTATTAGTGAAAAGGGTTAGCCTGCCAATAAAATAAAAAAATAATCTGGCAGTAGGTCATAGTTTGGTCTGTTAACCCGTAAAGAGTGGACTAGCTGAATAGGTAGCATGTAAATAGACATATGGGGAATAAGGGAAGTGGCGGATTATCATTAGGGCGTTTCGGGCGGTCGCCCGGGGCCCAAGACTGCCAGGGGGCCCAAGGCTCCCAGGGAGCCTATGACCGCCCGAACCCCCTCATGCCCAGTGGCGTCGCTAGCACCGGAGGGAGCCCCGGTGCCAGGACCGCACCTGTCAGGCGAGGGGAGCTTTGCTTCTACTTAGCAGCCGTGGTCTGTGCTGCTTTAGAAGCTCCCCCTCCAGCCCCCCTTCCCTGCTCTAAACATCTCTGCTGCTAGCTGTCGGGACATGGGGGAGGGGAGACTGTCGGCGGGCTCTGTGCTGTGAGCAGGAGAAGAGCTGCAGTGAAGACTTAAAAGGTAAGTGCATGTGTGTTTAATATCCATATTCATGTGTGTTTAATGTCCATATTAATGTATGTTTAATGTCCATATTCATGTATGTTTAATGTCCATATTCATGTGTTTACAAGGTGTACTTTGTGTATAATGTGCATACTCGTGTATAATGTGCCTACTTAGTGTATAATGTGCATACTCGTGTGTACTTTGTGTACTATGCATACTTTGTGTATAATGTGCCTACTTTGTGTACTTTGTGCATAATGTGTGTACTTTGTGTACTGTGCGTACTTTGTGCATAATGTGCGTACTTTGTACTGTGCGTACTTTGTGCATAATGTGTGTACTGTGCGTACTTTGTGCATAATGTGGTACTTTGTGTACTGTGCGTACTTTGTGCATAATGTGCCTACTTTGTACTGTGCGTACTTTGTGCATAATGTGCGTACTTTGTGCGTACTTTGTGCATAATGTGCGTACTTTGTGCATAATGTGCGTACTTTGTGCATAATGTGGTACTTTGTGTACTGTGCATACTTTGTGCATAATGTGCCTACTTTGTGCATAATGTGCCTACTTTGTGTACTTTGTGCATAATGTGCGTACTTTGTGCATAATGTGCGTACTTTGTGTACTTTGTGCATAATGTGCGTACTTTGTGCATAATGTGGTACTTTGTGTACTGTGCATACTTTGTGCATAATGTGCGTACTTTGTGTACTTTGTGCATAATGTGCGTACTTTGTGCATAATGTGCCTACTTTGTGCATAATGTGCGTACTTTGTGCATACTTTGTGCATAATGTGCATACTTTGTGTACTTTGTGCATAATGTGCGTACTTTGTGCATAATGTCCTTACTTTGTGCATAATGTGCGTACTTTGTGCATAATATGGTACTTTGTGTACTGTGCGTACTTTGTGCATAATGTGCCTACTTTGTGTACTTTGTGCATAATGTGCGTACTTTGTGCATAATGTGCGTACTTTGTGCATAATGTGGTACTTTGTGTACTGTGCATACTTTGTGCATAATGTGCCTACTTTGTGTACTTTGTGCATAATGTGCGTACTTTGTGCATAATGTGGTACTTTGTGTACTGTGCGTACTTTGTGCATAATGTGCCTACTTTGTGTACTTTGTGCATAATGTGGTACTTTGTGTACTTTGTGCATAATGTGCGTACTTTGTGCATAATGTGCCTACTTTGTGTACTTTGTGCATAATGTGCGTACTTTGTGCATAATGTGCGTACTTTGTGCATAATGTGCGTACTTTGTGCATAATGTGCGTGCTTTGTGCATAATGTGCGTACTTTGTGTACTGTGTGTACTTTGTGCATAATGTGCGTACTTTGTGCATAATGTGCCTACTTTGTGTACTTTGTGCATAATGTGCGTACTTTGTGCATAATGTGCGTACTTTGTGCATAATGTGCGTACTTTGTGCATAATGTGCCTACTTTGTGTACTTTGTGCATAATGTGCGTACTTTGTGCATAATGTGCGTACTTTGTGCATAATGTGGTACTTTGTGTACTGTGCGTACTTTGTGCATAATGTGCCTACTTTGTGTACTTTGTGCATAATGTGGTACTTTGTGTACTGTGCGTACTTTGTGCATAATGTGCATAATGTGCGTACTTTGTGCATAATGTGCCTACTTTGTGTACTTTGTGCATAATGTGCCTACTTTGTGCATAATGTGCCTACTTTGTGCATAATGTGCCTACTTTGTGTACTGTGTGTACTTTGTGCATAATGTGCGTACTTTGTGCATAATGTGCATACTTTGTGCATAATGTGCGTACTTTGTGTACTGTGTGTACTTTGTGCATAATGTGCCTACTTTGTGTACTAGTGTTTAGGTAGTGTTAGCAATAGTTACGGCGCGGCAGGGTGGTGGTGGAGAAGGGGGGCCCAAGTTTGGGTAACAGCCCAGGGCCCATGGTCTTCTTAATCCGCCACTGAATAAGGGGATAGGGTTTAATGGATATGTAGCTTGTTTTGGCCTTTAAGAGTCAAAAAATGTGCAAACTGGAACCAGTCCCTCGGAGAGATTCATCAAGGTCTTATGAAGGGTCAACCCCCCCCCCCCCTTGTATAATAAATACTGAAATACTGAGGGCTCCATGTAGTTACTAATATATTGCAAGGGGAGGTCAGATTGTGTAACTGACTGTTGAGGGCTCTATAGGGGGGTCTGAGCGACTAACTGCTGAGGGCTCTATGGGAGGGTATCCACCCCCCCCCCCAGAGACGTCAGAATCAGACACTTAGAGCCCCCAGCAGTCAGTCAGACAACCTGACCTCCCCTTGCAATATAATCTCCCACATACAGCCCTCAGTTTTCCCATGAGAGAAATTTATGACATATCCACAGGATTTGTCATAAAGGTCAGCTAGATGTAGGTCCCACCTCTGGGACCCGCCCCTATCTCTAGAACGGGGCCCCTAATCCCCTTACTACCTGTTTCTGCTCTCTCTCTGCCTCCCAGCCCCATCCTGATTACATGGTTGGGAGTTACGAAAACAGCGTAGCTTGCTGAGCTACGCTGTTTCCGTAAGTCCCAAAGAACTGAATGAAAGTTACGGAAAGTCCATGAAGTGAGGAAGTGGCCGGGAGGCAGCGATAGCAGAAAAAGGTAGAACAGGGTTTAGGGGGCCCGGTTCTAGAGATAGGTGCGGGTCCCAGAGGTGGCACTTACATCTATCTGACAGGATCCACAGGATATGTCATAAATTTCCCTCACGGGAAAACCCCTTTAAAGTGAAACTAAACTTCTAAAAAACTTCTGACAGGTCATAGTGAAATGTCAGAAGTTTTGATCGGTGGGGGTCCGACCACTGAGACCCCATGGATCGCTAAAACAAAGTCTCAGAAGCGCTCAGGTGACCGCTGTGCCGCTTCCTTTCTGATCTGCTTTTCTCGGAAAGCCGAGCAAGCTGTGTACGGACGTACACCAGTCCTAGGAATGCCGATCAGTGGCGCAGCATTCAATTGTGCACTTCTGCCGCTTCACTTTAGTGATCAGTGGGGTTCTCAGTGCTCGGACCCCCCACCGATTAAAAATGCTGACATATCAGTATGACATGTCAAAAGTTTTTTAAAAGTTTAGTTACACTTTAAAGAGAGGTGTTACAATTTTTTTTATTATTATTATTGTTATTATTTATTACTTTTTCTTTAATAAAACAGTGTATCCGTGTCTGGTGCAACATTCTAAATACTTTTTATTAAAAATGATTTTAACTTTTTGAGATACAGCTGCTTTATATCCTGAATACAGAGCAGCTGTGTCTAGTGAAAAAACCTGTATCCGTCAGGTCAGTGGCACTGACTGGTAGAGTGTCAGCAGGTTGGGGGGGGGGGTTTGGATTGCATGTGAGGGGGGGAGGTAGGGGGCCCATGTTGTGTCAACAGCCCAGGGCCCATGGTACACTTAATCCGCCACTGCTTACAACCCTGTTTGATACAGGAGTTAGAGGTTGATGTGCCACAGGTAAGAGTTTACCCACGTCAGACAGGTCTGGTGGAAAATTCTCCCGTGGAGCAGGGCAGTTAAAGAGGCTCTGTCACCAGATTTTCAAACCCCTATCTCGTATTGCAGCAGATCGGCGCTGCAATGTAGATTACAGTAACGTTTTGTTTTTTCCAAAAACGAGCATTTTTGGCCAAGTTATGGCCATTTTTATATTTATGCAAATGAGCCTTTCTTAAGTACAACTGGGCGTGTTTAAAGTTAAGTACAAGTGGGCGTGTATTATGTGTTACATCTGGGCGTTTTTACTTGTTTTACTAGCTGGGCGTTGTGAATAGAAGTGTATGATGCTGACGAATCAGCATCATCCACTTCTCTTCGTTAACACCCAGCTTCTGGCAGTGCAGACACACAGCGTGTTCTCGAGAGATCACGCTGTGACGTCACTCACTTCCTGCCCCAGGTCCTGCATCGTGTCGGACGAGCGAGGACACATCGGCACCAGGCGACAGAGGCTACATCGACTTACCTGCAAACGCCGATGCTGCTGCAGAATCAACTGTAGCCTCTGTCGCCTGGTGCCGATGTGTCCTCGCTCGTCCGACACGATGCAGGACCTGGGGCAGGAAGTGACGTCACAGCGTGATCTCGCGAGAACACGCTGTGTCTGTGCACTGCCAGAAGCTGGGTGTTAACGAAGAGAAGTGGATGATGCTGATTCGTCAGCATCATACACTTATATTCACAACGCCCAGCTAGTAAAACAAGTAAAAACGCACAGATGTTACACACACAATACATGCCCACTTGTACATAACTTTAAACACGCCCAGTTGTACTTAAGAAAGCCTCATTTGCATAAATATATAAATGCTCATAACTTGGCCAAAAATGCTCGTTTTTGAAAAAACAAAACGTTACTGTAATCTACATTGCAGCGCCGATCTGCTGCAATACGAGATAGGGGTTTGAAAATCTGGTGACAGAGCCTCTTTAAATGGAGGCCGGTCCTCTCTCCTGAAATCTTAAGGAGATAGACGATCCATAGAGAGCCAGCTGGGAACCGAGGTGAGAGGTCATCTAGGTCCCCACGTTTCTTGAGGTAGAAGGTGGATCCTCCTTTCTTAACAATTAAGTAAAAACACATGACCCCATTGATGAGTTGCACCGACTTCACAGATCTTGGCAAGGGCTGGGTCTAGGATCCGCCTCATATAGAGGGTGCATTGGATACCTCAGGGTACATTCTCACTTTGGAGTCATCAATCACCGGGAGCAAGCGTCTCTTAGGATTTTTTCCTTGTTTGTATAATAATGTAGCCTACACAAAACATCACGTGGGTTGGCTGGATCGGAAGGGACATTTCTAACCACTCGGTGTACTCAATAAATGATAAAGTTTGCATCCGATTGCCGTTGCGTAACCATGTTAAAAATAGTGGTCACAGTCTGTTGGAGGTCACTTGGCAGTATATTTTCTGAGAAGCCTTTCAGGCATATAATATTCCATATCCCTCTATTCTCCTGATCATAAAGGAGAAGTTACAGTGATTGAACCTGAGCAGGAGTATGCTCTGTGTCATGTTCTAGGGAAGTGACCCTCTCAGCCAGGAAGAGGTGGTAGTTTCAGTCACTGTGGTCCTGGCCATTAATTGGTCTTTGACCTCCCTTAGTGCTTCAAACACCTGCTGCTGAATTTGTTCAAGGCAGTGGACCAAAGAGCCCAGGTCGAATCCTGTTTAGTTGGTAGGGCTAGAACCAGATCTCGGAGTAATTGTAACTCGGAATGTAAGGCAGGCGCAATTAAAGATGGCAGGGCAGTCACTGAGTGGTCAGGTTGTAACACGGTACCTCTTAGGATGCTGAGGGTACAATCAATCTCGTCTAATTAGCTGCCCACGGAGATCATCCTAGAAGTCAGGCTTTGCATCTTGAGTTGGTTCCATAGTTCCCGGTTCTCGGGAGGAAGACAGCGAGGGAGGTGAAAGCACTATGTCATCTAAGTCCAAGGAGGCAGTTGTTGCTCCTGACCGGTAGAAGAACCGGTGAATGCCTCAACCAAGGTCTGTAAGAAGGGCATAGGAAAGGGGGGAACGGCTGATACCACCTCTTTTTTTGTCTAGACAGCGCAGAAGGGTAAAATTGGCAGGATTAAACAAAAAAAAAGGTGCTCGTGGCAGCAGAGCTTTGAGAACACGTCTTCATGCCGCCATCACTTTTTTTTTTTTTAAATCTAAACATATCACACAGCACATATCGCACAACATGACTGTTTTAGATTAGTCTGAAGGGAGAAATAAAAACTTAATTTCCCCTCTTTAAAAAACAATGTAAAAAAATGGATATTAATGTATACCAAATGTATCCTTATGGGTTTTCTGTTTTTTTTTTTCCAGATCTAAACACCAAACATGGTGTGAACTATGTTATGTGAAAACCAGAGGTGTTGTTTAGTTTAGAAATGTATTACTCTATTCAGGAATTAATAAATGAAGACTAATCTATTAGCCAGAGTGAAGAGCGCCATCAAAAAGCATCTCTTGCTCTGGTGAACACTGCACATCAGTTTCAATGTGAAATGTGTAATACTTTATTTTCCCAGTGGCGGCACTGTAGGGAAATGTAACACTTGCTGCTGTATTCCCCACAGTTTGCAGCTGATTGCTGGAGATTTTAGTTGGTTTCCATGGAAAAGAATCAACAGCAACCTTGGTGCACATAGGTCTGCCTCAGACCCCCTCCAGGTGTACTTATTTAGGAGGTATAGTACCTATTTTGACCACAAATCTTTTACCACTTGCCTCAATTCATCCAATAATCTCAGCTTTAGGCCCATCACACGGGGCAGAACCGTGAAAAAATTTATGTTCCAGCTCTGTTATACAGGCAAAATCTGCAGCAAATCTGCACTGTGGGAACCCAACCTAATTCAATTTTTTTTTGGAGGTAAGGTGACCAAAAAATAGCCATTCAGGCATTTTTTTTATTTTTTTTTACAGCATTCACCATGCGGGTTAAATACCCTTATATTGTAACAGTTTACATTTTTATGCGGTGATACCAGTTATGTTAATTTTTTATTTATTTTTTAATATAAATTAAAAAATGGGAAAGGCTTTTTTAATTTTTAATATTTTTTTGCACATTAAAAAAACTTTATTTAACAGTTTTTTAGTTTTTTAATAGTCTTCCTATAGCACTTGAAGCGTCATGGGGGGGGGGTCTATGTGCTCTCAGAGGGGGTGCTTCCCTCTTTCTAACCGCTAAAGCCGGGTTCACACGACCTATTTTCAGACGTAATGGAGGCGTTTTACGCCTCGAATTCCGTCTGAAAAAATGGCTCCAATACGTCGGCAAACATCTGCCCATTACTTTCAATGGGCTTTACGATGTTCTGTGCCGACGACCTGTCATTTTACGCGTCGCTGTCAAAAGACGGCGCGTAAAATTACAGCCTCGTCAAAAGAAGTGCAGGACACTTCTTGGGACGTAATTGGAGCAGTTTTTCATTGAATCCAATGAAGAACAGCTCCAAATTACGTCCGTAAAAGATGCCCCGCAAAACGCCAGTACATGTAATTAAGTCTGAAATTCATGGGCTGTTTTCTCCTGAAAACCGCTCCGTAATTTCAGACGTAATTGCAGTTATCGTGTGCACTTACCCTTAGATACAGCAGTCGCTATTGACCGAGGCATCTAAGGAGTTAAATGGACGGAATCATAGTGATCTTTGATTCCGCTTGTTGCAGTGAGCTGTCGGCTTTAACATATAACCGACACCTGCTCAGTATGGAGCGTGCTCAGTCCGTGAGCCCGCTCCATACAACACATTAACAGCTGTCCCGTACAGTTACGTGACAATGTGTTAAGGGGTTAACTAGCTTTATTTTTTATTTTAGATGCACTGGAGCAATGAAAAAAAGTTTATTTCAAAATGTATCAGAGGTAATTTGTGTATTGCTCAAATTCATAGACGCAAGAGCTGATGATGGTTCTTGCCTTTTTTGTGTAATAATGGGTTTCATATGTGGAACTGCTGAGAGTGCACAAAATGCTGCTCCAACTGATTGACGAATGGAGAACTGACACTGTAATAATAAGTGGTACTGTGCTCAAATTCTACAGGCTAAGAGACCAGGTCATTGGCTTCTTTCGATATTTGTGAAACCATTATATTCATATTATTCATTTGAGTAGAAAATATTTATTGGAAGATCACTGTCGGAATGTAGAAGAGCAACGTTGCAATACCACTTTTAATCCACTAGGTGGTAATATATGGAACCATTTCTTTCAAAATTTGCAACTGTAATGTCTATTCATATGTAAAGGTGCCATAGACCTAGTGACGTGGTATCTGTACTGATATTACCGCTACAGTCAGTGATTGGCTGATGTGCTCAAAGGGAATATTGTCCCCATCTCACTTTTGGGGTCACCGGCTTTCTCATTGAAGGGGACCAGCGCATGCGCAGAGCGATAATGATTTCTTTACCCGCAAAAGGGAAAACACACTGCACATGCGCCTGTTCTCTGCTGGAGCGGCCTGTGGATGACCTCACTTTTCTTCCTTGTGGTAGTACTGGTACATTTTTAGAAGACGATGCTTTTCCTATTATTTTTATTTTTTTTTAGGTTTTAACGTGTACAGATTTTTGAGTATTTATTAAGTATGAGTGGAAGCTTTAGGAACATCTTGTGATTCTATCGCTTATTCTGTACTAGTTCTGTTGGCTGTTCGGGTCATGTGACCTGTTTCCACTTCTTACGTTAGTTTTCTTTATTATGCTTTGAAAAATTTCAATAAAGACTACAATATAATAAGAAAAAAAATGGGGCGCTGGGCTGCAAGCAAAGTTGGGCCCCCACTATCAATTTTTAGACTGTTCGTGCAATATATATAAATATATATATATATATATATATATATATATATATATATATATATATATATATATATTTATTTATACATATATATATTTATACACACACACACACACACACACACACACACGTGTGTGTGTATATATATATAGATATATATAGATATATATATATATATATATCCATATATATTTATATACCGTATATAAACAGATACATATGCAATTTTTTCCTGAATGTATATACCCAAATAATACCACCATGCAATGTACACATAATTCTGCCATTTAATGTCCAAATAGTACCCCCATGCAGTACCTAAATAATACTACCATGTAGTTCCCACATAGCACTGCCATATATTTCCCACACAATACTGCCATTGAACGCCCCATAAAATTAGCATTCAGTGTCCTAATAATACTACCATACAATGCATAAGGAGTGAAGAGTTTACTGCTAATGTCCTTTGGGGTCCAGTGCAGTGAAGATTTACATGCTCCACTTTAAGATTGCTCCTGGGGGCCCAGTCCTTTGGGGAAACGGCCCCGCACTACACTTTAGCTCTCAGTAGGGCTGGTATACGTCGGTATACCTTTTAGTTTTGGAAAATGGAATAACGTGGTATACTACGCTATTCCATCCTGAGAGATGGACGTTTTTTTTTTTACGTGGGAGCCTATATGTGATGAATGTCACTGTATGGCATCCTTCACATGTATACGCTAAACGTATACCTTGGGTAGCTTTCCCAGGGCCGGAATCTATGGGAAGAGCATCAGGTAGCGCTCTGCCCAGGGATTCCAGCCCTGGGGAAGCCCCTGACGTCACTGTAGTGTCCATGTATTTTACTGCATCACTTAACATTATACAATGAATACATTTTATTTTCATAAGACTGAAAAGCCCCATTTTCATATACCCTATTACATCTGAGTAAGTAGAGGGGTCCGACATTGTCTCCAGATTGGTCATAATGCCCAGGATGTTGTTAGGGCTAGGCGAGCAGTAAACACTAGGATGTCTCACTTTGTCGGAGGTTGGCTGGGCATTGTCATCCAACTCTGGCAATTGGAATGGGACCATAGTCGTTTGATGCGCCTTGACGGTGTGCACCTTACTGACATAGGCCTAGACATTTTTCTGTCTAGCTTACAGGACGGGATAGAGCTAACATTGTTTCTCCTTGTTGGGGGTTGGAGCATGGTGTAGGAGTACATGCGCTCTTCCTGGTGGTGTGTGAAAATTTATGGTGGCTATTGGGCATTACATACCACCGGAATACAAGCTCTGGGCATTAAACGCCAGTGGCAGTGTATACCAAAATAAAGAATGGTTTTAAGATAACCCCCACAATAAAAGAAAGCACTGTCTCGTGTCTTTTTTAATGGTTTGATAAGGGGTGTGATCGTGTTGGTAAGCTAATGTTGGGTAAGATGTTCCCTGCAGTCTGTTTAGAACCATTATATTATGGCCAAAGTGTAGAGTGGTTACTAAGAGCGTCCCTCGCACTGGATGACCTGTCCTAACATTGACAACTCATTGAGTTGAATTAGCACTGTGTAATGCTTAATTTTCCCTCTGGTGTCGCTGCAGGGAAATTGAACCCTTAGGGGGCTTTTATATTTTATGGCCATGTTTTAGTTTACAGAGAATCGCCAGTAAATTGAGCTTTCCTCTTCTGTCAGTAAATCTACCCAGCTCCTTCTAAACTTCCAAGTATCCCCACAGATAAGATCTGATCGCTGGGGTCCCATCAGGGAGACACTTTGTGATCTGTTATTGGCAAGGTCCCGTCTCAAGGGGAATTTACACTGGCACATATAACGCTCGCTGCCGGTAATTTCCCTGTGTAAAGAAGGCAACGATCAGCAGATGGACGAGCAAACGCTCGATCACCTGCTGGTCGTATCGTTTTAAAAAACTAAAATTTTATCGTTGTCAGCAGCACATCTCCCTGTGTAAACAGGGGGACGCGTTTCCTACATGATAATAATGTATGGGGACGAGTGATCGGAGTAACGACTGCTCGTCCTCATCCATAGCTCCGTGTGACAGGAGCAAACGAGCGCCGATCAACAATGTCTCGTTGATCGATGCTCGCTGCAGCGGCTGAATTTATTTAAACCGTTAGTGACCGCCAATACACCTTTTCACGGCGGCCACTAATGGGCTTTATTCTGATGCATAAGCCTTTTTACGGCGCTGCATCAGAATACGTAAACAGAGCAGGGAGCCGTTAAATGTCCCTGCTCTCAGCTACCAGAGGTAGCTGGGGGCATCCCTGCTCGAATGTGTGAGATCAATATTAGTATCGATCTCACCCGTTTAACCCCTCAGATGCGGCGCTCAATAGCGTGCGCCACATCTGAGTTGTTTTGGAGAGAGGGAGGGAGCTCATCCCACTGACACCCAGCGATAAAATCACTGAGTGTCTGTGTCTCCGATGGCAGCCGGGGGCCTAATAAAAGCCCCCAGGTCTGCCTGTAGTGTATGCCTGCTAGATCATGGCGGAGGCATGACCTAGCAGATGCCTGTCCGTTTTAGACGGACAGGCAGTAATACACTGCGATACAAAAGTATTGCAGTGTATTATAATAGTGATCAGAGGATCACATATTAAAGTCCCCTAGTGGGACTAGTAAAAAAAAAGTTTAATAAGGCTAATAAAAAAAATGTGAAATAAAATGAAAAAGCCACTTTTTCCCCTTACAAACTGCTTTACTATTAAAAAAAACAAAATAAAGTAAAAAAGTTACGCATATTTGGTATCGCCGCGTCCGTAACGACCCCGACTATAAATCTATTACATTATTTAACCCGCACGGTGAACGCCGTAAAAAAATAAATAAAAAACTATGGAAAAATTGCTGTTTTCTGTGAATCCTGACTTTTAAAAAATGTGATAAAAAATGATCAAAAAGTCGTAAACGGTGTAGATTTAGGATGCAAAAAAGAGTGGCAACATTTCAGGTTTTTTCTATTCCCCCCCAAAAAAAGTTAATAAAAGTTAATCAAGAAATAATATAAACCCAAAATGGTGCTTTTAAAAAATACAACTTGTCCCGCAAAAAACAAGACCTTATACAGCTATGTCGACGCAAAAATAAAAAAGTTATAGCTCTTGGAATGAGACGATGGAAAAACGTAAAAAATACTTTGATTAAGGTTTAAAATAGGCTGGTGATTAAGGGGTTATCCATGTATTTTCGTAATGCATAGTTGTGTTATTTGGGGTTTTATTTTTCCATTTTATCAACTTGTCTGATGTTCCATATGTTAACACTAGGGGGCACTGTGTTAAAGCATTTTTTTATTTATTATTATTTTCTCTCCATTAGTATTACATATACCTCAGGTACTTCTAGAAACCCAATAATAAGTCAAATAACAACTGTTTCAAATTTTATTTTATCTCAAAACACACTTCTATAAAAAGGGAAGCTGTTTACACATGACAGGTTCCATTTAAAGGAGTATTCCCATCCCAGGAATTTTTTACATATCTACATCACTCAACCTCCGCCCCACCCGGATGCTGTGGCCGCCTCACCATGCGGCATCCTGTTTTTTTTTTAACTGACATTTATCGCGTATTCTGTGGATATGAAGTAAATATATGAGACAAAGGGAACCGCTTTAAGGTCATGTTTTATCATGACAACAACGTTACATTTTTTCTTGGGATTTTTACATGGGATATGAGCAGTCGATAGCAAATTTCTCCTGCAAAAACAGCTCTTTGCCGAGGGTCTCAGGAGCCAGATCTGCGGCGATCAGCTGGTTGAAAATTCAGGCAATTAGATTTACTCTATTTTGCAGGTGACATGCAATGGCCTATATTTTGCAGAGACAGTCACTGCCTGTGGAGAGGGGTACAGCTAAGGTGGCACCGTGTCCCTTACCCATTTGGTGGTGTGAACCTACACATGACTCCCTCATGCCACAGATACCAAATCATTTGAAAATACAGAAGAATTCCCCCATTATGTTCTACACAGGATGGCAAGGAAATGAGGAAACATATATCAGGTCCTTCTGTATCAACATGGAGCAGTGTGAACCACTACTAAAAAGGCGAGGGAACCTGTCACGTGCTCCCTTCCTGCGGCTCCCTCGGTCTCCAGGATGTCAAGAGTCACCCGCTCGGGCGTCGCCCGGCCTGGCAGACTGAGGCAGTCTGCAGCCAATAGGAGCTCAGGAACGTCAGGCCAATCAAAGCCTAGCTAATGTTCCTGAGCTCCCGCCCTCTCCTTATTTAGTTCAGCCTGGGGTAGTAGGACTTTGTCTGTACTTAGAGTTACCAAGCCTGGTGCTTTCCCTTGTTTCAGACTCCCCTGAGCGACTTGCATTTTGACTCCTTTGTGACCCCTGACCCCGGCTGGACTCCTGACTTCCGGTTTTACCCTGCCTGCCTGACTCCGCCTATTGCGCCCGGACTTGTCCCTGTTGGGCCCTCTCTACTCCATTTATCCCCTACTGGGCTGAAAACAATTGAGAAAAGTCTGAAAGGTAGAAAAATATTAGGAACAATTAGAAAATGTAGCAAGATGATAAGTTACAGGAAAGCCTACAGTTTTAAAGGGATTGTCCCATCAGGACATCTGCTGTTATACACTCTATATGATTTTTCATAGATCGGGCTCCCCTGCTCGGGAACCCCTTTGAACCCCATTGACTTCATTGGGCTTCCTGTAATACTATATTTACTTTGCAGCACATATTTATGTGCTAGCAGCTTCACCCAGTGATAGTAGCTTATCTTTGGGGTGTTACCAGCTGCACCCCAGTAATAAACTCGCCATCAGGGAAGCTGGCAGACTAAAGGAATTATGTAAACCATATAAAGTTAGAATGCCAGAGAAGAAAACAATAAAATGCGCCAAATCAGCTAAATAGAGTTGAACATGCTGTTGTGTTTCTAGCCCTAAATCAATAGGATTAAATGAAATAGTAAGGGCTCATTCAGATGAGCGTGATTCTCGTCCGTGCACTGTGCGTTGAGACTGTATGTATATAGCCCCAATGTACCCCTACTAGTCTCCTCCCCATTATCTCGGAATCAATTAACCACCGACACATACATTTCTTTGAAAGTGGGGTTGACCCGGGGGTCGGCCACAGCTTTATTAATACAATATAAAATTAAATAAAAATTTTCAACAATTATAACTCTAAATGACCTTAACAAAGGTCAATAACCAACCTGTATGCCTGCCTATCCCAAGGACATGTAGGTAACTCCCCTTATAATACCGCCCGCTGTGACATAAAACAACCATAACACCAAATACCTCACCAAGACACCAACGTGCCATACACGGTAACCAAACGTCTCCTCTCTTTTGCATTCACTTCTAACCCATCTTTTTCTTTTTTTTTGCATATTCATTGTACTTTTGGGTTTCTTTTTTCTTTTTATAAACGTAAAAGAGACATATAAACATATACATATATACGTTTTGTGACATTCCTCTTTTTTTTTATTTTTTTTGAAAACACAGTACACAGCCGATCAACTTATACAAAAATCCCCAAAATAACATGAGGAGGGGAGGGAGGGAATTTTCAGCCAAAGAGGCTGCACCCTAGGTACGAGGATCTATATCCCTACCCTATTACCATAACCACGCCCCCTTTCCTGCCCCAACACTCCTACCTACTGACTCATCCCCCACAGAGAAGGGGAGGGGGAGGGGGAGGGAGACTCGCCCTAACGTTAAAGAGGCTCTGTCACCACATTATAAGTGTCCTGTCTCCTACATAAGGAGATCGGCGCTATAATGTAGGTGACAGTAATGCTTTTTATTTAAAAAAACGATCTTTTTTCACAAAGTTAGGAGTGATTTAAGTTTATGCTAATGAGCTTTCTTAATGCCCAAGTGGGCGTACTTTTACTTTCGACCAAGTGGGCGTTGTACAGAGGAGTGCATGACGCTGACCAATCGACATCATGCACTCCTCTCCATTCATTTACACTGCACTAGCGATATAGATATATCACTATGTGCAGCCTCATACACAAGCCCTAACGTTACTACAGTGTCCTGATAATGAATACACGTGAAATCCAGCCTGGACGTCATGTGTACTCAGAATCCTGACACTTCAGAATATTTTTTTGTGAGATTCCAGCAACGGATACGAAATCTCGCGAGATCTCGGAGCTAAACGAGATTTGGTTTCACTTGCCGGAATCTCACAAAAAAATATTCAGAAGTGTCAGGATTCTGAGTACACATGACGTCCAGGCTGGATTTCATGTGTATTCATTATCAGGACACTAGTAATGTTAGGGCTTGTGTATGAGGCTGCACATAGTGATATATCTATATCGCTAGTGCAGTGTAAATGAATGGAGAGGAGTGCATGATGCTGATTGGTCAGCGTCATGCACTCCTCTGTACAACGCCCACTTGGTCGAAAGTAAAAATACGCCCACTTGGGCATTAAGAAAGCTCATTAGCATAAACTTAAATCGCTCCTAACTTTGTGAAAAAAGATCATTTTTTTAAATAAAAAGCATTACTGTCACCTACATTACAGCGCCCATCTCCTTATGTAGGAGACAGGGCACTTATAATGTGGTGACAGAGTCTCTTTAACCCCTTCCCAGCAACAGTCCCTGGCTCATCGGTTAGGCACCTGTGAGCCTTCATGACTGTATGCATATAGCCCCAATGTACCCCTACTAGTCTCCTCCCCATTATCTCGGAATCAATTAACCACCGACACATAAATTTCTTTGAAAGTGGGGTTGACCCGGGGGTCGGCCACAGCTTTATTAATACAGTATAAAATTAAATAAAATTTTTCAACAATTATAACTCTAAATGACCTTAACAAAGGTCAATAACCAACCTGTATGCCTGCCTATCCCAAGGACATGTAGGTAACTCCCCTTATAATACCGCCATAAGGTAACCGTGTATTCCTCAACTACACGGCTCACCGACCCCCAACAAAAACAGAGCCTGCTCAACCCCATCTTGCAAACCAGACAGGAAAATATCCAGGCCAATGTCCGTCAGAAGCACTCCGTCCGGCAACAACAATCCCCTGTTGTCACCTTCCAACTCTCTATGCCGAACCACCACTCCACCTCTCGCTCGGACGAACCGAGACACCCTGGTATTCAATAAGCGCCTCGCCCGCTCAATGGCGTTCACATCCCTCGCGCCATGCCACACCAACCGAGGAACAATTTCTGACCACACTAAAACTAACCGGGGGAAAAAAGAAGCAAACCTTTCCAGGTCCGACTGGATCAACGAGATCAACTCTCCCAACCTCACTGAACACAAATCATTTCCTCCCAAATGTACAACCAAGACAGTTGGCACTAGCCGATGCCGGCTGATGTCGACCACTTCGGGCAGTGCCTGCAACCAGCGCAGGCCCCGGAGACCTCTCCAGTAGACTTCGGCACTTCCAAAGCCCAATGCTCGTCCTCCAGGGCGTATAGCCGCCCGACGTTCCGCCCAGAACACGTAGGAATGCCCGACAATCCACACCGAAGGCCTTCGACCTAAAACGAAAACTGAATTAATGCAAAATAAGGTCAGGACGAACATATCCAGCAAAACAATCCGACTTCCACCTACCAATGCGCCTCACTGCCGCATCAGACAACCCCAATTCACTGGCCATAGTGGCCGCCCCAATACGGAAACAATGAGTCCCATACTCCCCTGGAGGCTTACCAACCCGAACGAGAGCTTTATGGAAAATCGATGCAAACTGGAACCTAGTAAGAGGCCTCCCATCCACATGTGATAAAAATTGCACCCCCACTCTATGCACCCCCAGGAAAGCTGACACCGCCGGACAAGCCTCGCCCGGGACAGGCCGAAGCGACACCCAACAACCCCGCCCAAACACGTCCGTCTTAGAACGCCGTATCCGCAACCGAACCCCCACTGAAGAAACCACTACATCCTCCAAAAGTAGACCCCCCCGGCCGAGCCGCCCCCATCGGAACTAGCTCCGAAATACGCAGAGCCCCAAAAAAGCACAACGAAAACGCCACGGAAAACAAAACTGATTCATAAGGGGAAGAACAAACCGACGGCAGCGCCGCAATAAGCTCCTGCAATAACGAAAAGGAAACAGGCCGGCGCGACTCCTTCCTGGAGCCCAGCTTCTTCCACCCCTTCAATGCTTGTAAAATAAAAAAGGACTTAGTGACATCCGACCACCCCGCTGCGCCACCACCCCCGAAACACCCCGCTTGCGCAAAGCTGTTAAATATTCGAGCGTCACGGTGGTACGCAACACCGGATCCTCCCCCACCAGTCTTTCCCCCGCTGCACTCAACCATTCCTTCCACGCATTACCGTAAGTAGCCCAAGTCGAGGGCGCCAGGGACGACCTCACCAAGGGCGCTAGCTCCGATTCAGCAGCCTCCACAAGAATTCCGGGCAGCTGGCCCCCTCCAGCTCCGCCTGCGGACAAAGAGAGCGAAAAACCTGCCAATGGAAATGAGACAAAGCATCAGCTACAACATTGTGAACCCCCGAAATATGGCGAGCCCGAAAACGAATGTTACACTGCAAGCAACGCAACACCAAATGACGGAGCAAAGCCAAAACTGGACCTGAGGAAGAAGTAAGATGGTTAACAGCAAAAACAACGCTCATATTATCCGATTAAAACACCACAGACCGGTTGGAAAGGCGTGCCCCCCACAATTCCACTGCGACAACTATGGGAAAGAGTTCCAACAATGTCAAATTCCCACACCACCCCTTATCCCGCCAGGACTCGGGCCGGGATTCAGCGCACCACTGCCCACCCACCAATGCCCCAAAACCCACCGCCCCCGCCGCATCCGTAAACAACTCCAAATCCACGCTGGATACCGGCGGCGCCCTCCAACACGTACGGCCATTATAATCCAAGAAAGTGCGCCAGACGCGCAAATCCACCTTGACAGAACTGGAAATCCGAACATGATGAGAACGCGCCGAAACACCCACTGTAGCTAAGGACAACCTCCTGGCAAACACCCGCCCCATGGGCATAATCCAACCCGCGAAAACCAGCAAACCCAATAAAGATTGAATCTGCCGCAACTCCAACTTCCGCGCCGCCAAAGCCCTATCTAATGCGGCACGCAACTTCACCACCTTCTCCTCCGGAAGGCGAAAGACCATAGCAACCGAGTCTATTTCAATGCCCATAAAACACAGCACCGTCACCGGGCCCTCCGTTTTTTCCTCCGAAAGGGGAACCCCAAAATGCAGAGCAAGAAATTTAAAGGACCTCAACAGAAACCGACACTGCCCCGTAGCAGCGGGCCCTACAGACAAAAAATCATCCAGGTAATGGGTCACCGACCCAGAAACAGTGAGATCCCTCACCGCCCATTCCAAAAAGGAGCTGAACACCTCAAAATAAAAACAAGAAATCGAACAGCCCATCGGCAAACACATGTCATAATAGAAAAACCCCTCCAATGCACAGCCCAACAGATGAAAACAATCCGCATGAACAGGCAACAATCGAAAAGCGGATGCAATATCAGAATTGGCCATAAGGGCACCCGCCCCCGCCCGACACACCAAGTCAACTGCACGATCAAACGAAACATAGGAGACCGTCGCCAAATCACTGTCAATCCCGTCATTCACCGACCGCCCCTTAGGATGGGACAGATGATGAATCAAACTGAACTTTCCAGGCTCCTTTTTAGGAACCACCTCCAGGGGTGACACCCAAAGATTAGGAAACGGCAAAATAGAAAATGGGCCGGCCATCCGGCCAAGCTCAACTTCCTTTGCCACCTTCTCCCTAATGGCAGCTGGAAACTCCTCAGCCGACTTCAAATTCCGCGACATCACCGGGTCCGCCTGCGCAGTAAACGGAATAAAGAAACCAAAACAAAAACCCACTCTAAGCAGGGCGGCTTCCGCCATCTGGGGGTACCGGTCTAACCACGGGAGCATCGCGGACACGCGCATCGGCGTCCTCCCCTCGACCAACCCCCGCAGGGCGGGCGACCGCCGCACCTCGACGGGAACACCAAACCGCTGCGTGGGTACCTCCACATGAAGAGCACTCGTGCCTGAACTTACAAGAGGCATAGAATCTACAGTGTCCTTCATTAAACAGCCAACAGGCTCCCGCTCTACGGACACCCCCAACCCCCCGCCCCCACCGGAAGGGGAAGAAGTGGGGGCGGCTGGCTGAAAGGGCTGCTGCACCATCATCAAGCGCAACCAAACATCTGTCGCTTTCGTATCCCAACGGAATTCCGGCCTCTGAGCCAATCGCCTACGAAACTCCTCGTCGTACCGCCACCAGGCCGTGCCACCATGCGACTTATACGCGCTAAAAATCGTGTCCTAATACACAATTAACTGCCCCGCACACGCAGGCCGAGCCTGACTAAACACCCCCCCAAAATAGCAAAGGCCTGCACCCAATTATTAAAGACCGCACGACCCTAGGCTTACCCAACACACCCCTCTTAAGTCTACGCTCCTTATCAACCGTCGACGAATCGACCGACAAAAGAGACCAAATATCATTATAATAATTTTTACCAATTTTCTCGCGCACCTCATCAGACACATGAGCACCCAATATGAATCTCTGAAAGCAGGGACCGACGGAGTGGACATGGAAGTGGATGCCTCCGCCGTGGACCTCGCAACCACAGCCTGCGACGACGATCCCGCGGGCAAAGAAACAGCCCCTGCCACCAGAGATTGTACAGCAGACAATAAATCAATGGCAGTCATGTTATCAGCATTCCAAGCCCGAAGGCAGGCATACTCACCGTGTCCGGCAGCAGAGGCACCTCCTTGCGCGGACGGACCCACTTCAGCCAGCGTGGCAACCGGCACCACCGAAACCACCTCTGCCGTAGGGGGCGCGACCCCTGGTGCTCCAACCGAGGAACGGCGACTCCGAGTTCCCCGGTTGGACGCCGCGCAAACACTCCTGCTACTGCTCTGTGCGGCCCGCCAACTATCGTGGGAGAGGTCAGACGACGACGAGTCGGATAGAGACGTCTATACATCCGCGAGTGGCGATGCCGATGCCTCCGCGACCGACTCCGACCGGAACCATGGCGCCGACCCGAGCCAGACCTACTAGCCCCATGCCTGCTATGGGACCGCTGTAAGCGAATAGATCCGGGCCGCGAAGAAGGACCCATGGCCACCACCGAAGGCCCAGGCAACACAGGCATCACATCAGCGGGAGGGGCCACCGCCTTACGGGCCACCCGCCTAAGCGACCGGCCCGAGAAAATAATTCAGAGCCGTCTTGGGAGCCCTCGCCCTCATCTCCCATGTCGTCCTGCCACTCATCATTGGGCCCCCCCTCTTCACTTCCCAAGCCTCCCCCTCTCCCCCCTGAGGCCAGGAGCAGTGGCACACTTCCTGCAGGTGATGCAGCCGCCGCTGCCGAAATCGAGGCCGAGGCTAAGGCCTTCCCTATGGAGCCCCGCGTGTCCGTGGGGCCAGGCCGAAGACCCACCACCCCCGTGATTCCCCTGGTCCCCTGTGTCGGGGGAACCTCGTCCCCCACAACGGCCCCCGGCACCCCCACGGATGAGAGCACCGGCGCCGGAGGAGGAAGCTGCAACGACAGGGGAGGGGCAGTACCTCGCGCAGCACCGGAAGCCACCTCCGGCCGCCGCAGCCCAGCGGCATCAGAGGGCGAGAGCCGGACTGCGAGGCCCGGGCAGAGCCTGCACCCACTCACTCCCCTCGGCGGCAATCGTAGCCCGCACAGCCTGAAGGAGCTGCCGACGATCCATGGCACAGAAGGAATTTTCAGCCAAAGAGGCCGCACACTAGGTACGAGGACCTATATCCCTACCCTATTACCATAACCACGGTCCCTTTCCTGCCCCAACACTCCTACCTACTGACTTATCCCCCACAGAGAAGGGGAGGGAGACTCGCCCTAACGTTAACCCCTTCCCAGCAACAGTCCCTGGCTCATCGGTTAGGCACCTGTGAGCCTTCATAACAACGCACAGAACACGGCCCATTGTTTTCAGTGCGGCTGTTCACACATGCGTGAGTTTTCACATAGCGCGTTCTATATTAGTGCATTTTCATGCACCCTGAAGTCAAAGGGGGCGTGAAAACCACGGACACCACACGGATGCCCATCTGTGTGCTTTCTATGTTTCACGCATCAATTACACTGGAAAAAAAGTGCTTGCAAGTGCGTGAAAAACATATGCCACATGCAAAGAACATGGATGCAAAACGCAACGCATGCTGACAGATTTACGCGCCTTTTTTAGGCGCATAAATCTGTCACCCTCGTGTGAATGTACTCAAGTCTACATTCACACGAGCGTAGCTAACCTCGGGTTAACCCCTGACGTGAAAAACTGCAATTTTTCACATCCGAGGTGCAGGGACGCGTTGTCACGGATCCTCCATAGACTAGAGTTTGTGGATGGATGCGTGACACACAGTAAAATAGGACATGTCCTATTTTTTCACGGACCCTTCACACGCTTCGTTGAAACAACGGTCGTGTGAACGGCCCCATTGAAATACATGAGTCTGTGTGACGGCTTTTGTTTTAATGGCTGTCACACGGACTACATATACGCTCATCTGAATGAGCCCTAAAAGTGAGAACTGTGATGTCATCTAGTCAACGACTCTGTATTGTGTGACTTGTATACCGAATATAAGCTCAGACTACACCCTCACTAGTATTATCTAATTGACGGCACCAGAAAACATGCCATTGTCTTCTAAATAAAGATAATGATAAAGAGTTAACACACAGAACAATACCACATACGCTGTATCTTGTACCGGAGAAATGTGATTACAAAATGTGATTATAGGCCCCATGCACACCGCCGTGCCCGTAAAATACAATAGAACGGACGTGTTCCATAATTTTCTGAACATTTCCACGGCACTAACACCTATCCGTAGTGATACGGAAAGGTGTCTGCGGCCAATAGAACTGAATGCGTCCGTAATTACTGACAATTTTTACGACAACGATAATATTTTATTCTGCATAAACGATGCGATCAGCCCTTGTAAAAGGGCCTTTAGTGTTCAATTTACCTATAGTGCCACCACAGGGGAAGTATGACACTGCACCCATTCAAATCAATAGGCTGTCCAGGCAATGCACTGACATGTCGGGTCCTCCACAGAGAGAGACACTCTATGTAGCCACTCTTTACTCGGGTTAATTGATGGAGACCCCAAAAGTAGGACCCCAGCTATATTAACTCATAATGTCCTATAAGGATATTTAAAAATGGGTTTTTAAAACGAGGCAACCCCTTTTAGGCACTATGTCTAACATGCCCAATCCTTGTTTCCCCTTAATATCTTCCATGAGGGGACAGTTGAGAGGACTCCATACACATTAGATAATCGGCCAATCTAAACTAAATTGGCAGGTTTGGTAAATTTTTATCTAATGTGTATGACCCGTTTTAGTCTTTCTATCGGACAACACAATTTTATGCTGAATTTTGATTGAAAATGCATTATCACCACCACTATGGCTCATTCGTTCTAGTGATCTGTGAAGGTCCAAGAGGTTATAACAAATCCTAGCAATGTACCCTAATTTAAAATTATGCGAAAACCCCTTTAACAGAATTCTTATATCATTATTTTGCTGTAATAAAGTTTAGACATTCCATTTTCATTCCCCCTATTAGGGAATTCTTAAGCAATAGAGGGGGTCCATGTTCAGAATCTTCGTCTCTTGGCCAGACTGGAGAGCGGTTACAAAGACAGAGCGTCTCTCGCTCTGGAGGACCTGTCCTGTCCTACATTAAACAATCAACCCATTTTTTTTTATTGAAAATAGCTTTATTAGCAATCAATCGTCAAATTACAAGCCCTACAGTATACAGCAACCGGTGCAAGCTGGATCGCCACACAATAAATATCACACACGTTCCAAGTAGCACAGAAGCACAACATACAGAAAAGGCACAAATCCTGCAATATACATTACACTCTGCACTACATCAACATTCAGATAAAGCATCACATATCAATCAACAAAACAACAGGCAATCGATAAGGGATAAGGGGAGGGGAATCGCAGGCCCGAAGCATTATTGAAAGATACACAAACCAAGCGGGAGAGACGGGGGAGGAGAGGGGTATCAATCCTCTTCTTCATCGATGTCCAGACTGTCTGTGATGGAATAGTCTCTGATCAGCCAGCAGCAGTCTTGGACCTCTCCCAGTTCATAACCAGGTGGGTCACCCATTGATATGAATGGGCACGATGTAATGCTTTATTTTCCCTATGGTGGCGCTGCAGGGAAACTGAACACTAACTGCCAGGTTTCTCCACAAATTACAGCTGATGACTGGGGTCCATGCAGTGGGATACTTTGTGATCAGCAAGTAGGGATTCCACAAATTGGAGAACCCTCTTAAGTTAAAAATACATTGCAATTTTTTATTTATTTATAAATTAGTACAACGCATCATATCTGGTAACATCTTACCACCGGTATAAGATAATTTTTTTGGAAACTCATGTCTAGGACATTCCAAAAAAACTGAAAGAAAAAAGGTAAATAATGGCTTCTGCTCATTAATAAAAATAAATAAAGAAAAATTAAAGAGTCTAGTCACTAGTTTAGTGATGCCCTATCTCCTAGCTAATCTTATAGGCGCTGTCACAATGATAATACTAGTGAAAATTGTGCCCCAAAAAGTTTATTTTAAAAGTTATGAGCTTTTTTCTAAATATGCAAATGAGGCTATACTAGCCAAGTGGGTGTCAACACCAGTGATTCTCCTGAGGTGGAGCTTCCTCACAGCCTCAGACGCTGTCCAATCAGCATGAAGCTGCTTCACACAGTGTGAGAGACTGAGGCTGGAGGGAAGGGGGATCACTTCAAATAGCGATATCTCTGGCTGTGAACCACCTAGAACAGCGGTTCTGAAGGCGAATGAAAGATGAGATTCTAATCTTTCATATGACTCGCAGTTCTAGCTGTGACACAATGGGAGGTATCACCAGTTGAAAACACATTCAGGAATGGAAGCTGTATACCATAAGATCACGCTGTGTTGCTTTGCAGAGAAGGGGGAGAGGCTGTATGCGGATTGGACAGCGTCATACAGAAAACATTACACCGCCCAGAGTGAAAAGAAAGAGTAACCTCGCATTTGGCTATTAGAGCCACATTAGCATATTCAGAAAAATGCTCATAACTTTGCAAACAATAGACGTTTTTTAAAACAAATTACACTGTAGTTATCGGCAGCAAAGCGCCTATTAGATTGGTTAGGAGATAGGGAATTAATAAACTGCTGACAGATCCTCTTTAAAGAACTTTCCCTTCTGGAATACAAACTCCTTACATTCTCCTCCAATTCTAAATTGTAAAAAAAATATATCTATTTAGCCCTTTTTTGGCAAATCAGTCTTTGGTAAAGTTAAGTGACAACCAATATGGCCATTATAGTTCCCACATGGGTCATCACCTAGCTTTCCCCATATTACTAAATGGAGTCCTATGCTTTAAAATGCTGCATTGATAGTAATATTTGCAATTAAAAAGGGCTTATCTGGGAACCGTTTTTTTTTTTTTATTAGGGGCTGCAAAAGAAATAAACCAAAAAAGCAATACTTACCTATCAGCCCCTAATGAAAAAACTGAAACACGTCCCGGATGAACCCTTTAAGGGGTCTAGCAAAACTGGGTGATAGCCCATGTGGTCATTAGTGTTTGTCACTTATGGAAGAATGTGAGAGGAGAAACATATCTTGTCAAGTGACCTTGAAAACTGAACATTGGATAAAGGTTATGTTAGTAACAGTGTTGACTGGTGGTCAACATTAAGAAAATATACATTATATGATGGTGTGTCAAGAAGATGGAACTCAAAAATACCTGACCGGATTGTAGAACAGGTGCAATAAATTGTATTAGGGTCATGCGGGTGCCATGTGATAACTGGGATGCTGGTGGCCAGAGGGTGCTACCTAATAGTGCCAAATGTCAATGTAACGTTGATTTTACTTGTAATTGGGGGTGCCAAAAAAGTTCCATTGGAAAGGCATAGTGTGAAAAAAGGCATAAAAACTTTGGGGGACACACTATAATAGTAGAATTATTTTTTTTTTAAATACACATCTATGGAATAGTCACCGCAGGAGCCGTCACAGCAGGGACAGTAGATGGCTTTAAAAAAGGCTTAGATAATTTCCTATAACAAAAAAATATTAGCTCCTATGTGTAGAAATTTTTACCTTCCCTTTCCCATCCCTTGGTTGAACTTGATGGACATGTGTCTTTTTTCAGCCGTACTATGTAACATAAACACCTCTCACTAATTACCAATCTGTCAGTATCACGATATGCTGCAATACATTAGTATTGCAGTATATCATGCAAGCGATCCAACAATCGCTTGCATGAAAAGTTTTAAAAAAAAACCTTTTCCCATTTTCCCTCAAGCAGAATGTAAAGAAATTAACATAACTGGTATCAGCGTATCCGTAAAAGTCTGAACTATTACAATATATTATTATTTAGTCTGCACGGTGAACGCTGCAAAAAAAAAAATTTGAAGACGCCAGAATCGCTGTTTTTTGGTCACCTCATTTCCCACAAAAAATGTAATAAAATGTCATCAAAAAGTCCAATATACCCCAAAATGGTACCAATAGAAACAACAGCTCGCCCCACAAAAAAATAAGCCCTCATACCGCTCAATTGACAGAAGAAAAAAAAGTTATGGCTTTCAGAATCTGGTGACAAAATTTTAACTTTTTTCCTTGTAAAAGTAGTAAAACCTAAAAAAAAACTATATTAATTTGGTATCACCGTAATCTTATTGACCCGCAGAATAAAGTGAACATGCCGTTTTTACCGCACGGTGAATGCTGTGAAAACAAAACAACCCAAAAGATTGAGGAATTGCTGTTTTTTTTCCTATTCCACCCTACAATTATTTTTTACAGGTTCCCATTACATTATATGGTACAATAAATGGTGCCCTGAAAATCTACAACTCGACCCTGCAAAAAACAAGATCTGATATCGACTGAAAAATAATAAAACTTATGGCTTTTGGAAGATGGGGAGGAAAAAACGAAAGTGAAAATCCTAAAAATGGCTGCATTGGGAAGGGGTTAAAGACCTAGATAGAAAATCATCAGACACTAAAAGCTTGCCATACCTGTGAAAACGTATGCCAACTATGCAAAAACTAGCTGGGTAAGTTGGAATTTTTGGGTTTCAACTATTGGATTTCCCTGAAACAAGCAGTGGCAATGGGATTAATATCCAGCTGAGCCAAACTAGTCAAGTGTTGACTGAAAGATAATTTTTTAACTGAAATAAGGTAACCTGTATGGCCAACTTTGGAAAACAACCATTTCCCAGGAGTTTCTGTGTTTACAGTGAAACTTTGGGTTGATGGACAACAATGTGTTTCGGTGGAAACCGTTCTCTTCAATGTAACATAAGAAATGGAGATGTCTCTTGTACTGGAGCATTATGGTCTATGTGTTTCATTACCAGTGTGGAGATAAGCTGTATCTTTCTCTGTTTTCATTGATTGCTCAACTGTCCAGACAGTCATTTATATTCGTAGGACTAGGGGCAGGACCTCAGTATAAGAGGTCATTGCTGGGATCTTCATAGGTCATTTCCAGAAGATCTTTCTTGCATCAAACAACACCAGAAAGGTAAGGGAGGCGTTTGTATGGAAATAAGACTCCAAAAAACAAGGTCTTCAAGGATTTGGCTGCTTCTTAGAACTTAGAGAATTCAAGGATCTTGACCAAGTATCCCTCATAAGTAATGATTTCTTTAAGCATAAGATTAAAACACTTGATAATGAGGTTTCAGCTTCCATAGTTGCCCATTAGCCCATAGTTCCATGTGCTTAATTTTTTTTTAAAAAGAATTAATTTTTTATTTTAAATTGCCATTTTTTATATTAGAGACAATTCTGTCTATTCTTGAATTTTTTATTTTATTTTTACATTTTTTATTTTAAATTGCCTTTTTGTATGTTAGAGTAAATTCTGTCTATTGAATTGTATTGTATTGTATAGCAATATATATTTTTAAATATTGTAATAAAGTTCAGAATTGGTTTTATGATATGACATATAATACTGTAAGATAGACAAACCAGTTTAACCAAAAAATGCCCCTAGAAATAATTTTAAGATGTTGGCAAGTATGCCACTTTATTTACATTGTAATTATAAGTGAATTGTTGTGTGTGTGTGTGTGTGTGTGTGTGTTGTGTATAGTAATTCATGTATTTATTTTATCATTTATCTTTTATGACGATTTGTTTGCAAGATCAAAAACATTAAAAAAAACAAAAACAGTCATCAGTTAAAGTGAACCTCCAGTAATTGAAAACTTGACATAACAGAAGTTCCCAGCAGAGGTTTTCTATAACTAGAGGTACAGTTTGAATATACAAGCAAAACATATTACATAAAAAACATACAAGCATAAAGAAGAGAATACATCAACAATTAAAACTAATTTTATTTTAAGCCGAGCCTAGTAGGTTCCATGGTCCAGGTTGACAATGACTACAGAAATGTATATTTTCTATTAATTATAACTTACCGTCTGTAATTTTTGGCATTCAAAAACATCCTATTTGCAGATACATCGCTCACACTGTATACTCTGAAGGAGTATGGGCCAAGGATGGTGGACAAAAGCGGCAATATTTCTAATTTTGATGTTTTGTGTGACGGAAATTGAAGGAGCTAGTGTTCATCATCTTTGCGGCGTTCACCTTGTGGAGACTCTTCTGCTGGTGTGCGAAGGAAAAGGTCTCTATCACAGACATTACAAAGGTAAATGTAAGCAGGGGCCATCCCATTCAATTAACAAGTAGTACATCCCTAAACATTTTTCTGCAGGTACCATATACACTATAAAGGGTTCCCCAACCTTAGTATTCAAATTATACTTTAGTTTTTTTGGAATACTCATAGGCGTGTCCTGAATAAATCAGGGGAGTGACCTAATTGCCTCAACTTTTCCTCTGTATGTATTTAATTAGTGATTAATCTCTGCCCGGGTAGCTAATTGCCGATTCCAATTAACAGCTAGGGCTATAAATGGTGGTGAAATAGATATATTGTTGGTTGGAATGGCTTATTCTGCATACAGGGTGATGGGGGACAAATGTCATAATGTAGTCGCCACCAAAGCTTCAGCTGGAAAAAATGCTAAAGTAAACTCTATATTATTAATGGGTGTGGCCATGTGGGGAATGGGGTGTGGCTATGCAAATAAGCATATTAAAGGTATAGCAGTATTTACTAAGCCATACTGTAACTTAGAGCATGGTATAAAATGGGTTTTATGCATAAAAGTGAGGGATATTCAGCCACCAGATTTTAGACACCATTTTTTAATTGAGGTTATTAGCAAACAAAAGCAAAGATCTGATTGATCGAGTGATTCATTCATTATTTGTTTAATTGACTGATTTTGAATTTGAATTGGCATTGAAATTATTTTTATGCAAAATATCCTCCAGGTTCTTATAGTTTGTATGTAAATATTTGATGTATTGACAATATTTATGATGCAAAATATGGGACACATACTCACTGATCCACCTGATCTCTGGGTAAGAGTTGTATGGAGCAGTACAACCCTATGGGAGATACAGAAATAGCGGGAATACCCCTTTAAGCTAGATGAATGATTGGATGATTTGACTATTGAGAAATCTTCCCTATTATACAAAAAGGATTTATGTCAATGGCCAGCTTTAGGCCTTGTTCACATATGCGTTGGAGGCTCCGTTAGAGACCTCTGTAGAGATTACCGTAAACAATAGCGCAGCATGCTGCGCTATAGTGTCCAGTAAAATCATGGACACGCCGACGGAACCCATTAAAGTCGGCCGCCGGTTTTCTCCGTGGTGCAACAGAATTGTCACTTCCGGTTTTCCCTTGATCTGACGCTCTGACGGAGCAGAACAACGGAAACCCCCGACACAGGTGTGAACCCAGCCTTAGGGCCCATTCACATGAATGACGCAATGCACACTGATGCATAACGCAACACACACGGACCAGAATCACGCGCGGTTTTCACACGTGTGAATCTGATACGCTCGTGAATCTGATACGCTCGTGTGAATGTAGCCTTAGTAGTGAAGTTTCCAGAAAGTGCGGTTAGCTTACACTTTGGTGCCTATTATCTCAGCTAGTGAATCTCATCTCCTCTCATTGTTTGTAAATTGAGGTTGTCACACACTGAATGCCTGTGTCACATTGTCAAGTATTTGCTCCTCAATTTGTTTGAACACTCAGAGAATACCAGAGCTTTGATTTATTTCTTTTTGTTCACTGGGTGGGACAGGGGGTGTTAGGTTAATGCAGTTTGATGTTGCTACAAATAACTCACTGAAAACGTAGGCTCTTCCAGAAGAAATTACAAACCTCATTCTTTTTAGTCTATTTCCCATCTGTTGGGAACCCTGCATCGGCAGTTGCCCCGATTGCAGCGCTATACTTACCATCAAAACGACGGAGACATTGATGGAACCCCAAGACCTCTGCTAAAAGGCGTTAAATGGAGCGGTTGCCAAGTATGCGCCCTGCCACTCCATTCAAATACTATTGCACTGACAGAAACTACTGAGCAGAGAGCTTGGCAGTTTCCCCCAGTGCCAAAGACTTTGAATGGAGCACTAGGTCTCATGCTCTACCGTCGCTCTATTCAACTCCTCCTGACTGCGGGATTTCGGTTGGGCAGGAATTGGAGACATTGGACTACCGTTCTGGCAATCAGTGGAGGTCCTAGTGGTCGGACCCCCACTGATCAATTAGTTATCACCTATTTAGTAGGCAGGTGATAACTTGTAGTAATTGGAATACCCCTTTAAGGCTTCGTTCACATCTGCGCTAGGGCTTAGTTCCGTCGGAACGGAGCCCTGACAGACACCAACGTTTCCATCGCCATTGATTTCAATTGTGACGGATCCGATCCCAATGGTTTCTGTTTGTGTCTGTCAGGGCTCCGTTCTGACGGAAAGCCCTAGCGCAGATGTGAACGAAGCCTAAGCTATATTATAGAGTTCACTGGAATGAAGGGGTTCAGGGAATTTTTCAAAGCTAATATCGACGGGTCAGTCATCCATATATGAATAAAAGCCCCATTTAATGGCTATGGCTGCCTCATCAACATTAGCTTCAAGAGCAAATCGAGAATTACTTCCACAGGCTTGGGGCTCCTTCATCTAACAATTAGTAGGGGTCCCAGCTCACAGATCCCACCAATGTAAATTTATGCTGATCAATAGCAGAGCCCTGATGATAATATTTGAATATACAGTTTTTTTGTATAGAGAACTGGGATGGGATTAGGCGATGCTCCAAACCCACTACATCATGCCTAGATCCAACCATTTTCCATGAGGTTACAATTTTTGGGGTGCCTATGTAGGACAAAGTAGAGCTCACAAATATTTCCCATACTAGTTAACAACAGGATTTGCTCGAGTTGCAGCCAATAATAGCAGCTAAGTTGGATATTTCAAACATTGACACATTGCAGTTTATTGAATGAGAGAAGAAACTTGGATATTATTCAATTATCAATGATGTTTGGGATTGTAAAGATTTTTATTTTAAAGTGACAAACTTCTGATGTATCGGAGTACGGGCATAGACTTTCTATTGAGTCCGTACACCGATACATTTATTTCCAGAAAAAGACGAACAGACATGAAGCGGCTGATCGCTCACACGAGTGCTTCAGCTGCTTCGTTCTAGCGAATGGTGGGGGTCTCCGTGCTCCGACCCCCACCAATCCAAACTTCTGACATGTCACTATGAGATGTCAGAAGTTTGTCAAACGTTTAGCTACACTTTAAAGAGGCTCTGTCACCAGATTTTGCAACCCCTATCTGCTATTGCAGCAGATAGGCGCTGCAATGTAGATTACAGTAACGTTTTTATTTTTAAAAAACGAGCATTTTTGGCCAAGTTATGACCATTTTTGTATTTATGCAAATGAGGCTTGCAAAAGTCCAAGTGGGCGTGTTTAAAGTAAAAGTCCAACTGGGCGTGTATTATGTGCGTACATCGGGGCGTGTTTACTTCTTTTACTAGCTGGGCGTTCTGACGAGAAGTATCATCCACTTCTGTTCGTTCACACCCAGCTGCTGGCAGTGCAGACACACAGCGTGTTCTCTAGAGATCACGCTGTGACGTCACTCACTTCCTGCCCCAGGTCCTGCATCGTGTCGGCCACATCGGCACCAGAGGCTACAGTTGATTCTGCAGCAGCATCGGCGTTTGCAGGTAAGTAGCTACATCGACTTACCTGCAAACGCCGATGCTGCTGCAGAATCAACAGTAGCCTCTGGTGCCGATGTGTCCTCGCTCGTCCGACACGATGCAGGACCTGGGGCAGGAAGTGAGTGACGTCACAGCGTGATCTCTCGAGAACACGCTGTGTGTCTGTGCACTGCCAGAAGCTGGGCGTTCTGAAGAGAAGTGGATGATACTTCTCGTCAGAACGCCCAGCTAGTAAAAGTAGTAAAAACGCCCCGCTGTACGCACATAATACACGCCCAGTTGGACTTTTACTTTAAACACGCCCACTTGGACTTTTGCAAGCCTCATTTGCATAAATACAAAAATTGTCATAACTTGGCCAAAATGCTCGTTTTTTAAAAATAAAAACGTTACTCTTATCTACATTGCAGCGCCGATCTGCTGCAATAGCAGATAGGGGTTGCAAAATCTGGTGACAGAGCCTCTTTAAGTTGATCTCTAAAATGTACTTATGGAACAGAACAGAAATTAACAACAATAACCTTATTAATGGGAGACTCCAATGAAAACCATACTTTCACCATGTGAACTCTCCACAGTAAATATAATGTATCATGTCGTTGCTGTTTTATGTAGGTTTCTAAATACAATATCAGGCAGAATTTGCCTGAACATTGCGTATCAACAATTCAGGAATGGACTGGGTGACAACTGCAAATCTACGTAATCTTGTGTATTCTGCTTTTGTCAATAAATCTCTTATTTCCTGTAGATGATGTAAACTCTGGCAAACCAATCGTCACTCCCCTCCTTGGAGTCTGCACACAGCCTGTGACATGCATGCTGCTGCACATTGCACAGTCCACAGCCTCTCCTGTGCCTTTTCCTCTGCCTTGATCTGTGACTCTCCATCATCCTGCTCACTATTTGGAATGATCTATATAATTATAGCTTCTGCTTCTGAATTCACATGCCTGAGCAGGGCACCATGGGACATGTTGTTACCAGAGATACTGCCCACAGACAGTAATATTAACAGTCAATATGGTGAATAGAAGCTAGATTATTTTCTTCTTAAAAGCAAGTTAGATTGAGCAGGGGGAAACAGAAGAACACTATAATGGTAGGGGCTAGGTTAGGGGATGGTGGGTATGATTTCATGTGCCTGCTGGAATTTCTCTTTAATATATACTGTATGCATTACAGTGTTTTAACATTACACAATTACAAATCTGACCACATAAAAAACTGTGTTCTTTACTTGAAACTGGCGTTCCCGATAAATATCTGATTTGGAAAATTTGGTTAAGTCCCAAATGGAATCTGATCCCTCATCTGAGTAGTCAAACAAACTAGTGGCCTCGGATTAGAATTTTTTTTAATTTTAGCTCCAAAAAAATGCAACGTAAAAAGCCAGAGAAATTAGTATCGAGGAATTGGTTGATAAGACTCTAACTTATGGTTAACAAAGGCCTTGTAAAAATTTCTTCTACTAAATTTTCAATTTAAATCAAGTTAATCAATATAATAGTCTAAAGTCTATGATTGTATTTCCTCAGGTCCAGCTCCCAGTTTCTCACATCGGCTTGCAGAACGGAACAAAAGTAAGATTGGAATTGTAGAAAAGTGTTGTCATCGGTCCTGCACCTTCTACGACCTCCAGACATATTGCAAGACCTGATCACCGTGACAAGACTACCATATATATGATATTTGAATACACCACACACATCACAATGGCAAATAAAGAAGCCCAGGATAGACTGAGTCTGATGGTTTTATATACCCACCTGTGTGTAGAACTTGTTTGTCCAATTGATACTTCAAATATTAGGGGTAGTGTCCTGAAAATCAAGTTGTAATCCTGCCAGACGCAAAGATTTATCCACATTACAACTGAACTTGGCCATACACATCAAAAAACTGTTGGCCAAACACTCGTTCAGCTGACAGCTTTTTCTCCCGATTCCCCCAGAAATGTGCATGCTTGGCCGAGCATGCATGCATATTTTAATGGGGAGAGGTGAAAAAGCCGCTGCCAGTCCCCTCAAGCAGTGGCTTATTTCCTGTGGGAACAAAAGATCAGACGTGTTGTAATCCAGCATGCCCGATTCTTCTTTTGCCCCAACATTTGTCATCAGAGGAAGAGTTGAGTGGCCCACATACACAATAGATCATCGGCAAAGCGGGTTTGGAAGGGTTCTCTTGAATGTGTATGGGCTTCTTATATTTAAGGCAAATTCAAGGGGTTTCCACAACCCCTGTCTATATGACCTATTACATATGGACTTCATATAGAGGGGGTCTGCTGCTGATAACCCTCTTCTGATTGCAAGAGTGGAGAGCCAGGACAAAGAGCAGCTCTCGCTTAGCAGGACTGTATTACATGGTCACTAAATTACTTCAATGTGCACCTTGTAATACTAATTTCCCATGCAGACTCACCTTCAGCTACCACTGGAGATAACATTTGATGGCCATACACATTAGATCTACAGGGTGGGCCATTTATATGGATACACCTAAATAAAATGGGAATGGTTGGTGATATTAACTTCCTGTTTGTGGCACATTAGTATATGGGAGGGGGGGAAACTTTTCAAGCTGGGTATTGACCATGGTGGCCATTTTGAAGTCGGCCATTTTGTATCCAACTTTAGTTTTTTCAATGGGAAGAGGGTCATCTGACACATCAAACTTATCGAGAATTTCACAAGAAAAACAATGATGTGCTTGGTTTTAACGTTACTTTATTCTTTCATGAGTTATTTACAAGTTTCTGACCACTTATAAAATGTGTTCAAAGTGCTGCCCATTGTGTTGGATTGTCAATGCAACCCTCTTCTCCCACTCTTCACACACTGATAGCAACACCGCAGAAGAAATACTAGCACAGGCTTCCAGTATCCGTAGTTCCAGTCTCTGCACATCTCGTATCTTCACAGCATAGACAATTGCCTTCAGATGACCCCAAAGATAAAAGTCTAAGGGGGTCAGATCGGGAGGCATTTCTTCTGCGGTGTTGCTATCAGTGTGTGAAGAGTGGGAGAAGAGGGTTGCATTGACAATCCAACACAATGGGCAGCACTTTGAACACATTTTATAAGTGGTCAGAAACTTGTAAATAACTCATGAAAGAATAAAGTAACGTTAAAACCAAGCACACCATTGTTTTTCTTGTGAAATTTTCGATAAGTTTGATGTGTCACATGACCCTCTTCCCATTGAAAAAACTAAAGTTGGATACAAAATGTCCGACTTCAAAATGGCCACAATGGTCAACACCCAGCTTGAAAAGTTTCCCCCCTCCCATATACTAATGTGCCACAAACAGGAAGTTAATATCACCAACCATTCCCATTTTATTTAGGTGTATCCATATAAATGGCCCACCCTGTATATTGGCCGAACCTGCCGGCCGACCAGCTAATGTATATGGCGCCGTACCGACTCTTCCTTTAAGGCAAATGTCGGGAGAGAGAAGGGTTGGTCACGTTGAATTTCAACATGCCCGATCTTTTTGTTTCATTAGTAGATAAACCGCTGCCAGGGAGTCTGGCAGCGTCTTTCTTCTCCCTCTCAGCCAACTGCATGAAATAATATAGACATATTTGGTATCACCACGACCGTAACAACCTGTACAACAAATGTATAACATTATTTATTATGATCGGTGTATGGTGTAAAAAAATAAATATTAAAACTGCAGCAGAACTGCTTTTTTTCTGCATTTTCGCCAAACTAAAAATTTATAGAAATTAAACGATAATGCATTTGTACCAAAAAATGGTACCTACATAAAGTACAACTCGTCCCGCAAAAAACAAAGTCTCATACAACTACGTCGTACAAAAAATAAAAGAGTTATGAGCGTCGGGATGCAAAGAGGGAAATGTAAAAAAATTGCTCTGTCCTCAAGGCCAAAATTGGCCGTGTCCTTAAGGGGTTAATATTGGAGCCTACAAAGTACTCGTGAATTTTTTAAATTAATTTGAGTCTAGTAAAAAAGGAACATACAAGTCACACTAAGTCAGGCTGTTTAGTGCCGTCTAGGTTGTTGCTATGTAAACTGTGTCATCTTCCCTCTAACCCCCCTCACTTCAATGGCCGTCATTGGAGGACCCTCTGCCAAAACAAGTGCTTGTTTACCTAGGGGGTGTAGTGTTAGCCAGATGGAACTTGTTTGGCCAATTTATTATGAGAGCTGCTAGCCCTGAGCCATAAAGTCAATAGAAAGGGAAAGGAAATACAGCCTCATTCCAGGGCTGATAATACTGTGTCAGGACTCAGGCCTGTACTCCAACAAACAGGTGCAGCGTATTCATCCTCTAAGATCTTTTTCTATAGCGTCTAGGTGAAAAACAACCTCCGATATGGAATCCAGGATCCTGGGAACTTGGGATTTATAAGCGGCAGGGATTTTAGCTGGTGTATGCACAAAAGTCTGTGCAAAAGCTATAAGTCTGGGGCACTGATATTAGTCATCTGCAAACCCAACAGCAGCATTAGCAGAAGGAAATGCTGCGGTGGCGGAGGGATGTTCCAGCGTCTGGTTGTGTGGGATAAAGCAACGGCTTTCTGGGTGCCAGGTACGGAAGCCTATTAGGTCCCGCCCAAGGCAGCACGTGATAGGCTTAAAGAGGCTCTGTCACCAGATTTTGCAACCCCTATCTGCTATTGCAGCAGATCGGCGCTGCAATGTAGATTACAGTAATGTTTTTATTTTTAAAAAACGAGCATTTTTGGCCAAGTTATGACCATTTTTGTATTTATGCAAATGAGGCTTGCAAAAGTACAAGTGGGCGTGTTTAAAGTAAAAGTCCAAGTGGGCGTGTATTATGTGCGTACATCGGGGCGTTTTTACTACTTTTACTAGTTGGGCGTTCTGACGAGAAGTATCATCCACTTCTCTTCAGAACGCCCAGCTTCTGGCAGTGCAGACACAGCCGTGTTCTCGAGAGATCACGCTGTGTCGTCACTCACAGGTCCTGCATCGTGTCAGATGAGCGAGGACACATCGGCACCAGAGGCTACAGATGATTCTGCAGCAGCATCAGCGTTTGCAGTTAAGTAGCTACATCGACTTACCTGCAAACGCCGATGCTGCTGCAGAATGTTTTGTACAATACCACTGACACCCTTTAGAAGTGCGACTCCTGCACCCAAAAATCCGGCCTATGCACAAAAGGATTGGTTCAAAGCGGACGTGACTATCCATGGATCATTTTATTATTAATTTACCCCATTATTACATCATCCTATTATGACCTGATGTTCTCCACCCCGCTTACATATACCCTGATGTACTCCTCACAGCTTACATATACCCTGATGTACTCCGCCTAGTTTACATATACCCTGATGTACTCCGCACAGCTTACATATACCCTGATGTACTCCGCCCAGCTGATATATCCCCTGATGTACTCCGCACAGATTACATATACCCTGATGTACTCCGCCCAGCTGATATATCCCCTGATGTACTCCGCACAGATTACATATACCCTGATGTACTCCGCACAGTTTACATATACCCTGATGTACTCCACATAGCTTACATATACCCTGATGTACTCCGCCCAGCTGATATATCCCCTGATGTACTCCGCACAGATTACATATACCCTGATGTACTCCGCCCAGCTGATATATCCCCTGATGTACTCCGCACAGATTACATATACCCTGATGTACTCCGCCCAGCTGATATATACCATGTTGTACTCTGCACAGTTTACATATAACCTGATGTACTCCACATAGCTTACATATTCCCTGATGTACTCCGCCCAGCTGATATATCCCCTTGTCACGATGCGGGGTGTGAACCCACTGGGCCGTACTGCGTAGCGGGGATGGCAGCTGGCCAAACCAGAAGGTACACAGTTCAATGGTTCAGCGAGAGTACCTGAGGCAATCGTAGGCAGTGGCGAGGCGGACACGTCCAGAACCAGGCGGTGGGAAGTCGTTCGGTGAGGCGTAGCAGGGTAGCGTAGACTGTAGCACAGCACGGTAGGTAGCAAAGCACGGCAATAGCACTAGGTGGCACGGAAACAGGATACGGGATACGGAATACAGGAGCAAGGTACACTGGGAGGCTGGAAGACACTGGGAGACCATAAGCAAGACGAACAACGGGAAAACTAACAACGCTCTGGCAAAGGGCAAGAGGGCAGAGCCCTTTTTATAGCCCAGGGCATCCTGGGCCAGATTGCAGTTTTTTGCAAAACGCGCGCACTGGCCCTTTAAGGCCGTGCACGCCCGCGGGCGCGCGCACCCGCCGGAGACACTCGGAACCCGGAAGAGAGTGCCGGCGCCTGACTGGGGGACGATGCTGCAGGCAGGTAAGCTGTCCATGGCCACGGCCGTCGGGGTTAACGACCGATCGACGGGCCGTGGCCATAGACGTTACAGTATCCCCCCTCTTACGCCCCCTCTTCTTGGGACCAGAGCGAGAGAGAAACTTCCTCACAAGGACAGGGGCATCGATGTTCTCCTCTGGCTCCCAAGACCTCTATTCTGGGCCGAACCCCCTCCAGTCCACCAAATAAAATGTCCTTCCTCCCACCTTCTTGGTAGCCAGAATCTCCTTTACCTCGAAAGTCCCAGATGGACCGCCAGGAACCACTGTTGGACTAGGAGTCCTGGAGTAGCGGTTCCGGACCACCGGTTTTAGCAGGGAGACGTGAAAGGAGTTAGGGATCCTGAGAGTGGGGGGGAGCCGCAGCTTGTAGGATACCGGGTTAATTTGTAGCAGGACTTCAAAGGGACTTTAGTCCCTGGAAGGAACTGCGGAGGAACCCGTCATCTTGTATCTGCCTTTCTCTTCATGCGGTCCACCGCCAAGGGGATAGAAGATCGGGTCTGTTGCCATATCTGTAGAAAGTCCCTGAAGGTGGAGTCGGCTGCAGGCACCTGGGACATTGTAGAAACAGGAAGAGGTATACGAGGATGTTGGCCGTAGACGATGAAACATGGACTGGATGTGGTCGACTCACTGGTGTGGTTGTTATAGGAGAACTCTGCCCACGGGAGCAACTGCACCCAATCATCATGGCGCCTGGACACAAAGTGACGTAGGTAGTTCTCCATAATCTGGTTAACTCTCTCGACTTGCCCGTTGGACTGGGGATGATAGGCCGAAGAGAAGTCCAATTTCACACCAAGGAGCCCGCAGAGTGCTCTCCAAAACTTCGAGGTGAACTGGACACCTCTGTCCGAGACAATATGCAGGGGCAATCTGTGCAGACGGAAGATGTGCTGTATGAAGAGGTCAGCCAACCGCGTAGCAGACGGCAGAGCGGTCAACGGGATGAAGTGAGCCATCTTGGAAAATCGATCCACCACCACCCAGATCACACTGCAACTCGCAGAAGGAGGAAGATCCGTGACGAAGTCCATAGCGACATGTTGCCACGGGGCAACGGGCACAGGCAGTGGTTGGAGAAAGCCCGCAGGTCTGGAGTGAGCAACTTTATTTGCTGCACAGACTGTGCAAGAGGAGACAAAGTGCATGACATCTTTGGGCAGCGTGGGCCACCAGAACTGACGGGTGATTAAATCTTGGGTCTTACGAGCACCCGCGTGACCTGCCAGCTTAGAGTTGTGACCCCAGCGAAGAATTCTTCCTCGGTCAACCAGACGCACAAAAGTCCTACCCGGAGGAATGTCTCTGACTTGCAGGGGATTCACAGAGAAGATACAGGATGGGTCAATGATATTCTGTGGAGATTCCATGGCGTCCTCGGTTTCGAAAGATCTAGACAAGGCATCGGCCCTCACATTCTTGTCGGCGGGACGGTAGTGGAGTTCGAACCGGAACGAGCAAAGAACAACGACCACCTGGCTTGACGAGGATTCAACCGCTGGGCCGTCTGTATGTAGGTCAAATTCTTGTGATCCGTGAAGATCAGGATAGGGTGAACCGCGCCTTCCAGTAGGTGTCTCCACTCCTGCAGAGCCAGTTTGATGGCCAGTAACTCCCGGTCCCCAATCGAGTAGTTACGCTCTGCGGGAGAAAACAGCTTGGAATAGTAACCACATACCACGGCCTTGCCTTTCGGTCTTTTCTGGAACAACAGTTCACCAGCACCCACCGAGGAGGCGTCCACCTCTAACGAAAACTGTAAGGACACGTCCGGATGGTGCAGAATGGAGGCAGATGTGAAGGCTTTCTTTAAGGATTCAAATGCGGCTTCAGCCTCCGGGGTCCACAACTTGACATTCATACCTTTCTTAGTGAGGGTGGAGATAGGTGCTGTCAAAGATGAGAAGTTGGGGATGAAGAGTCGGTAGAAGTTGGCGAATCCTAGAAAGCGTTGGATGGCCCTTAAGCCTTGGGGGCGTGGCCACTCCAGGACGGCCTTTACCTTCTGGGGATCCATCATGAGACCCTGATCTGAGATAATATAGCCCAGGAAGGATAGAGACTTCTTCTCGAACACACACTTCTCCAATTTGGCGTAAAGTCGATTCTGTCTTAGACGGAGCAACACCTGGCGGACATGACTTTGATGAGTTACTCGGTCTTGGCGAAAAAATCAGAATGTCATCGAGATACACCACAACACAAACATACAGGAGATCACGAAAAATGTCATTGACAAATTCTTGGAATACTGCGGGAGCGTTACACAGGCCGAAGGGCATGACTAAGTATTCGTAATGCCCATCACGAGTATTAAAGGCAGTCTTCCACTCCTCACCTCGACGAATCCGGATCAGATTATAGGCCCCCCGCAGGTCCAGGTTCGAAAAATTTTTTGCCCCCCGTATGCGATCAAACAGGTCAGAAATTAAAGGCAGAGGATACCTGTTCTTCACCGTGATCTGGTTTAGACCTCGGTAGTCGATGCAAGGTCGTAATGATCCATCTTTCTTTTTAACAAAGAAGAACCCTGCTCCGGCCGGGGATGAAGATTTACGAATGAAACCCCTCTCCAGGTTCTCCTTGATGTAAGCCGACATGGACTGGGTCTCTGGCAAGGAGAGAGGATACACTCTACCACGAGGAGGAGACGATTCCGGAACCAGGTCGATTGGGCAGTCATATGCCCGGTGTGGCGGCAAGGTCTCGGCCTCCTTTTTATTGAAGACATCGCCGAACATAGAGAAACAGAGGGGCAAACCTGCCAACGACTGAAGAGGAGTGGGCTGTGGCGACTGGATGTGACTCAGACAGCGGTCAAGACACTTCGGGCCCCACTGGAGAACCTCTCCAGAGTTCCAATCCAGGACGGGGGCGTGCAGACGAAGCCAAGGCAACCCCAGCAGCACGGGGTTGACGGCCTTGGACAGGACGAACAGAGAGATGATCTCAGCATGAAGGGCTCCCACTTGGAGTTTCAACGGCTTGGTTATGGACACAACTGGGTCTGGTAATGGCAGTCCATCCACCGAGGCAACGATCAACGGCCTTTCAAGCGGGATAATGGGCAACTGTAGGAGATCCACAAGATCCTGGCAGATGAAGTTGGCTGCAGAGCCGGAGTCTAGATATGCGGAGACCTGATGAGACCTCTCGCCAGCAATAATGGTTACAGGAATAAATAGTTTGGTGGAGAGTTCTTGCTTCAATGTGTTGACGCCCAGGGTTGTCTCTCCAACCAAGCCTAGGCGCTGGGGTTTTTTGGCTTGTGAGTGCACAGACGCACGACGTGGCCAGCGAGGCCGCAATATAAGCACAGTCCAGAGGTGCGCCTGCGCTGTTTCTCCTGGACCGATAATTTTAGTCGGTCAACTTGCATCGGAACCTCAGGCAAAGCGATAGAAGCAGGCAAGAGGGGTTGCTGAAAGTTGGGCGCCAGTCTAGGACGCCGGCGCTCCTGACGAACCTCATGGGATCTCTCCCTCAGCCTTATGTCAACCCGAGTGGCAAGCAGAATCAAGTCGTCCAACGCGGGAGGCAGGTCTCGAGCAGCCAGTTCGTCCTTGATCTCGGGCGACAGCCCATGCCAATAGGATGCCACAAATGCCTCATTGTTCCAGGATAGCTCTCCTGCCAGAGTCCGGAACTGAATAGTATACTCGCCCACGGAGTTGTCCTCTTGGTGAAGGTTGAAGATGGCGGTGGCGGCTGATGAGACTCGTCCTGGTTCCTCAAAAACGGTTCGGAAAATTCGTGCGAACTCCTGGAAGTCTCGGGTCTCGGGTCCCTGACGTTCCCAGATAGGGTTAGCCCATGCCAGGGCCTTGCCGGTCAGGAGGGAGATGATAAATGCGACCTTGGCTCCATCTGACGGAAATGCCCGAGAGTGCAGGGTAAAATGAATGTGGCATTGGTTCAGGAACCCCCGACAAGCACTGGCGTCTCCATCGAACCGAGAGGGCAATGGCAGCGAGAACCGAGGGTCCGTACAGGAACTGCCAGGAGGAGCAACAGGAGGTTCGGCTTGAGGAACTTGCACAGAAGCAGGAATGGAGGCAACTAGCGTCCCTAGCTGCTGCGCCATAGAGTCCACGGCCACGAGGAGCTGGTCCTGCCTAGCTCGGAGATCCAGCAGTTCCGCCTGCATGGCTTGGGAGGGTGACAAGCCCTTGAATTGGCCAGCGGGGTCCATGGCCAGAGCGTACTGTCACGATGCGGGGTGTGAACCCACTGGGCCGTACCGCGTAGCGGGGATGGCAGCTGGCCAAACCGGAAGGTACACAGTTCAATGGTTCAGCGAGAGTACCTGAGGCAATCGTAGGCAGTGGTGAGGCGGACACGTCCAGAACCAGGCGGTGGGAAGTCGTTCTGTGAGGCCTAGCAGGGTAGCGTAGACTGTAGCACAGCACGGTAGGTAGCACAGCACGGCAATAGCACTAGGTAGCACGGAAACAGGATACGGGATACGGAATACAGGAGCAAGGTACACTGGGAGGCTGGAAGACACTGGGAGACCATAAGCAAGATGAACAACGGGAAAACTAACAACGCTCTGGCAAAGGGCAAGAGGGCAGAGCCCTTTTTATAGCCCAGGGCATCCTGGGCCAGATTGCAGTTTTTTGCAAAACGCGCGCACTGGCCCTTTAAGGCCGTGCACGCGCGGGCGCGAGCACCCGCCGGAGACACTCGGAACCCGGAAGAGAGTGCCGGCGCCTGACTGGGCGACGATGCTGCAGGCAGGTAAGCTGTCCATGGCCACGGCCGTCGGGGTTAACGACCGATCGACGGGCCGTGGCCATAGACGTTACACCCCTGATGTACTCCGCACAGATTACATATACCCTGATGTACTCCACCCAGCTGATATATCCCCTGATGTACTCCGCACAGATTACATATACCCTGATGTACTCCGCCCAGCTGATATATACCATGTTGCACTCTGCACAGTTTACATATAACCTGATGTACTCCACACAGATTACATATCCCTGATGTACTCTGCCCAGATTACATGTACCCTAATGTACTCCGCACAGTTTACATATACCCTAATGTACTCCGCACAGTTTACATATACCCTGATGTACTCTGCACAGCTTACATATACCCCGATCTACTACACACAGATTACATATACCCTGATACACTCCGCACAGTTTACATATACCCTGATGTACTCTGCATATCTTACAGATACCCTGATGTACTCCGCACAGATTACATACACTACCGTTCAAAAGTTTGGGGTCACCCAGACAATTTTGTGTTTTCTATGAAAACTCACACTTATATTTATCAAATGAGTTGCAAAATGACTAGAAAATATAGTCAAGACATTGACAAGGTTAGAAATAATGATTTTTATTTGAAATAATAATTTTCTCCTTCAAACTTTGCTTTCGTCAAAGAATGCTCTATTTGCAGCAATTACAGCATTGCAGACCTTTGGCATTCTAGCTGTTAATTTGCTGAGGTAATCGGGAGAAAATTCACCACATGCTTCCAGAAGCCCCTCCCACAAGTTGGATTGGCTTGATGGGCACTTCTTGCATACCATACGGTCAAGCTGTTCCCACAACAGTTCTATGGGGTTGAGATCTGGTGACTGCGCTGGCCACTCCATTACAGATAGAATACCAGCTGCCTGCTTCTTCCCTAAATAGTTCTTGCATAATTTGGAGGTGTGCTTTGGGTCATTGTCCTGTTGTAGGATGAAATTGGCTCCAATCAAGCGCTGTCCACAGGGTATGGCATGGCGTTGCAAAATGGAGTGATAGCCTTCCTTATTAAAAATCCCTTTTACCTTGTACAAATCTCCCACTTTACCAGCACCAAAGCAACCCCAGGCCATCACATTACCTCCACCATGCTTGACAGATGGCGTCAGGCACTCTTCCAGCATCTTTTCAGTTGTTTTGTGTCTCACAAATGTTCTTCTGTGTGATCCAAACACCTCAAACTTCGATTCGTCTGTCCATAACACTTTTTTCCAATCTTCCTCTGTCCAATGTCTGTGTGCTTTTGACCATATTAATCTTTTCCTTTTATTAGCCAGTCTCAGATATGGCTTTTTCTTTGCCACTCTGCCCTGAAGGCCAGCATCCCGGAGTCGCCTCTTCACCGTAGACGTTGACACTGGCGTTTTGCGGGTACTATTTAATGAAGCTGCCAGTTGAGGACCTGTGAGGCGTCTATTTCTCAAACTACAGACTCTAATGTACTTGTCTTGTTGCTCAGTTGTGCAGCGGGGCCTCCCACTTCTCTTTCTACTTGGTTAGAGCCTGTTTGTGCTGTCCTCTGAAGGGAGTAGTACACACCGTTGTAGGAAATCTTCAGTTTCTTGGCAATTTCTCGCATGGAATAGCCTTCATTTCTAAGAACAAGAATAGTGTAATGACAGGGTAGGGAGACAGACAGACAGGTGAGCCCTAATCTACCCGCCACTCAGTCCCTGCCTACTTGCAACGACCCGTGCTAAGCGACGGGGTACAACTGGGCGACAGTCTCAGTAAGTGCAAGACAGACAAACACACAAGGGAACACAGAAGCTAGGGAAACGGGGCAGCTGCCCACGAAAACACTGTGAGCAACAAGAGTAGTGAACAAGCCGAGTCAAACCAGGAGAGAACGAAGTACAAAACGCTTAGCAGGAGAGTGGTCAGAAAGCCAAGGTCAATAACAAGCAGAGGATGAGTAGTACAAGCAGCAGCAGCAAGCCAGGAAACAAGCATAGAAGAATCACAGGCAAAGGAGGAACAGGAAAGGCAGGTATAAATAGACAGTGGGTGGGAGCTAGATCCGTCTGGCCAGGCTGTGATAGGCTCTCCCACTCCTAAGCCTGCCATCCTGAGTGGTGGAAGATGGAGTCAGTCTCACAGACATAGGAGCAGGTGCAGACTGATTGCCCACGGGCGTTGACACAGAAGCTGTGTCTGGCAAATCCTTTACAAATAGACTGTCGAGTTTCACATGAAAGCTCTCTTTTTTTAGTCATTTGGAGAGTTTTATCGAACCCACAAATGTAATGCTTCAGATTCTCAACTAGCTCAAAGGAAGGTCAGTTTTATAGCTCCTCTAAACAGCAAAACTGTTTACAGCGGTGCTAACATAATTGCACAAGGGTTTTCAAGTGTTTTCTAATCATCCATTAGCCTTCTAACACAGTTAGCAAACACAATGTACCATTAGAACACTGGAGTGATGGTTGCTGGAAATGGGCCTCTATACACCTATGTAGATATTGCATTAAAAACCAGACGTTTGCAGCTAGAATAGTCATTTAGCACATTAACAATGTATAGAGTGTATTTCTGATTAATTTAATGTTATCTTCATTGAAAAAAACTGTGCTTTTCTTTAAAAAATAAGGACATTTCTAAGTGACCCTAAACTTTTGAACGGTAGTGTATGCTCCCACATTATAAACTGAAACACCAGTAAAACAATAAACAAAACTACTACCAAGCAAAATCTGCTGTCCAAAAGCCAAATGGCGCTCTTTTTAAGCCTGGCAGTGTCCCCAAACAGCAGTTTATGACCACATATGGGGTATTACTCTACTCTGGAGAACCCACTTAACAATTTATGGGGTGTGTGTCTAAAGTGGCAAAATCTTAGCACAACACATTGGGTACTGAAATAGCAAATCTTTGGAAAACGGCAATTTTCAATCTGCAACATCTACTGTGCACTAATTTCTGCAAAACCTTTGGAGTCAAAATGCTCACTACACTTCTAGATTAATTCCTGGAGGGTGTAGTTTCCTAACTGGGCTCACTTCTCGGGGGTTTTCATTGTATTGGTACCTCAGCGCAATGCAACATGGCACCAAAAAACAATTATGTAAAATCTCCACTCCAAACACTAAATTGCGCTTTTTCCCTTTAGACACTTGCAGTGTGTCCAAATAGCAGTTTACGACCACATATGGTGTATTTCCCTACTCAGCAGAAATTGTGTAACAAATTTTGGGGTGTCGTTTCTCCTGTATTCCTTGTGGAAATTAAAAATTATGAGCTAAATCGACATGTTATTGGAAAAAAAATATTTTTTCATTTTCACGGCCAAATTCTAATAAAATCGATAAAACACCTGAGGGATCAAAATGCTCACTACACCTCTAATTCAATTCACCGAGGGGGTATAGTCTCCAAAATTGGATCTCACCTGGGCAATTTCTACTGTACTGATACTTCAGGGTCACTGCAAATGCGACATGGCCACAGAAACCAATTCAGCAAAATCTGAGCAGCAAAATCCAAATGGCACTCCTTCCCTTCTGAGTCCTGCCGTGGGTCCAAACAGCAGTTTATTACCGCATATAGGGTATTGCCATAATCAGGAGAAATTGCTTTACAAATGTTGAGGTGGTTTCTCCTTTTTTCCTCATAAAAATTTGAAAATTCCATGTTTTTTCAGAAAAAAAGTAGATTTTCATTTTCTTCATCACAAACTAATTCCAGTAAATTCAGCAAAAATACTGTGGGGTCAAAATGCTAACTATACCACTAGATAAATTCCCTGAGGGTGTAGATTCAAAAATGGGGTCACTTTTGGGGGTTTCCACTGTTTTGGCCCCACAAGACCTCTTCAAACCTGACATGGTGCCTAAAATATATTCTAATTAAAAGGAGGCCCCAAAATCCACTAGGTGCTACTTTGCTCCTGAGGCCGGTGTTTCAGTACAGTAGCACACTAGGGCCACATGTGGGATTTTTGTAAAAAACTGCAGAATCTGGGCAATAAATATTGAGATGCATTTCTTGGGTAAAACCTTCTGTGTTACAGAATTTTTTTTATTACAAATTAATTTTGGCAAAAAAAAAATACAATTTGTAAATTTCACCTGTACTTTGCTTCAATTCCTGTGAAACGCCTAAAGGGCTAAAACACTTTCTGAATGCTGTTTTGAATACTTTGAGGGGTGCAGTTTTAAAAATGGGATGTTTTATGGGGGTTTCAAATTTATAGGGCCCCAAAAACTACTTCAGAACTGAACTTGTCCCTGAAAATATAGCCTTTTGAAATTGTCTCAAAAATGTGAGAAATTGCTGCTAAAGTTCTAAGCCTTGTAACGTCCTAGAAAAATAAAAGGAAGTTCAAAAAAACGATGCAAACATAAAGTAGACATATGGGAAATGTTAATTAGTAACTATTTCGTGTGGTATTACTATCTGTTTTCCAAACAGATACATTTAAAATGAGAAAAATCCTAATTTCTTCAAATGTTCTCAAAATTTTGGTATTTTTCACAAATAAGCAATGAATTCATCGACCAAATTTTCCCACTAACATAAAGTACAATATGTCACGAGAAAACAATCTCAGAATCGTTTACGGCTCTAAAAACAGCTGAAAACACTCCGTATGAATATACCCTTAGGGTCTTCTTCTGAAACCCCCAGCAAACAACTGATTTTACTAGGAGATGTCATTGGCTGTAAATATCCCTGCATGGAAATATAGTATTTCATGGACAATCTGGGTCCAGCAGAGCGAGAGAGAGGCTTACACGAACTAGATTAAGGGCTTTTTTACGTCCGAGTTGCACCCGTGCGGGACCCGTTTTCAGATCTCCATAGACTTGAATCTATCGAAGGATCCGTGAAAATGGAAAAAAATAGGACATGTTCTATTTTTCAACAGACTCTTCACACGGTCCATTTAAACAACAGCCGTGTGAACGGCCCCATTGAAATACATGCGTCCGCGTGACGGCCGGTTTTAACGGCCGTCACACGGACGTATACAACGTTCGCTTGAATAAACCCTAAGTGTCACCCTGACTTATAGTGCGGGGTCCTGAGTGGCGGACCCCATCTATGACATTCATATTCCCTATTTGGCATCTCGAGATGAGACAACCCTTTTAGCATTACATGTTTTATACAGGATATAATGTATTAATACTGTTTTCAAACGTGGCCCATTTTCTACATTATTCGATTTTGTATTTTATGGGTTGCGTTCACATTTGCGTTGGTGTTTCCGTTCTGTTAGAGGAGCAGAACAATGAAAATACTGGAGGTGCACGGACACCATCGGCGCCCGATGGAAACCCATTGACTTTCATGGCTTCTGTCGGGTTTCCACTATTTTTTTCTGTATTTTCGCCCGGATCTGTAACGGAGGCCCCAACGGAGCCTCTAACGAAGATGTGAACAGGCCCTTACTGTTTAGTAAGTGGAGATTATGTGACCGAAATAATTTTTGTCCTTTGATTATTATAAGAATTGTTTTTGTTATTCGACTTTTATGCTTAGACGATGCTATTTGTCATTTTGGATGATCTTGATAAATGCCCAGCGTTGCACCTGGTAATGTCCATCAGTTCCAGGTCAGTAACAGGAGAGCAGGATAACCAGGGAGAATACATTCTTTCAGTCTAGAGAGCTGTAAGAAGTATCATTTCATGAGCATGAACAATGCAAATAAACTTTTTGTTTTTCTCTTTTATGTTGTGATTTGCAAATTATATACGAGGGTGAAAAAAAGGAAGCAGAGTGTTAGGCCTCATGCACACGACCGTGTTTTTGCGGCTGCAATTCCCCCGAAAATCCATTCTTTTCTATGGGGCCGTGCACACGACCGTAGTTTTTGCGGTCCGTGCAGGCCCGGGAGCCCGGACCGCAGAAAGAACGGGCATGTCTTATTACGGCCCGGTTCTGCGGTCCGGGCTCATTGAAAACAATGGCCGCGGCCATGTGCATGTCCCACGATTTGCGGGCGGCCTGCGGCTGACAGTCCGCAGCCGGCCGACCCGAAAATCACGGCCGTGCACACGGCTACGGTCGTGTGCATGAGGCCAAACATACTGTATGTCAGCTCAAAATATGGTGGGACAAGCAGAGGACAATAGCCTTACTGCCCGCCTGGTTCGGTTGTGGAAAACCACAACCATCATATTAGAAGTATAACGTAGGTGCGGCGGTTCTCTCAGGTCATCGCTTTCCAGGAACAGGAATGTTCCTTTGTGAAATCTTGATAGCAAAGACGGCAAAAGAGAAAATACCTTGTAGATTGGCGCTCCAGTCAGACGCAATGTTGGAAATCTGATAGTTTGTTTAAAGATCAACTTTATTTTCTCTTATGTAATGCGTTTGTGGGTATTGTGCCCCTTACTCAGATAAAAGGAGATCCTAGTAACATATATAAAGAGAATGAGAAGGTGAAAAAGAGCGTTTACAACAAAGTCGGAAAAGTCACAATGGTGTGATGTGGCTGAGCGTCAGGAAACACTGCGGGGGAATATATTAAGACTGGCCATACAAACGCTAGTCGTAAACTTACTAAGGTTGGCGGAAAATGCGCCAAATATATTAAGTGGTGCACACCTCTTAATATATTTGGCGCATCTTTGGCTGTTCATGAGAGATAAATGCAAATCTACGCTTGCTATGAGCAGGTGTAGATTTGCGCCATAATTTGCGCAAGTTTCTGGCGTAAGTTATAATAAATCTGTCGTTGCAGTAGAGGCCCCGTCCCTGCATATAAACCACCGTCCCTTTTCTCAACACTTTTGGGTAGTGTCGATAAAAGTAAACAGTTGTAAATTTTAGCGCAACTATGGTGTGTGCCAAATTGAGCAATTTTTTTTTCTTTAAAGCCAGAAAAAGGGGGGGGGGGAACCTTCTGATATATTCTCCTCACTGTGCTTAAAGGGAACCCGTCACCAGCATTTTAGCTATAAAGCCAGCAATACCTGGTGAAAGTGGGTGAAAAATCATTGTCATCTAAGCTATAAATATGTTCTAAGTAAGCTCTGTAGCTTTAGTATTCCGTTTTTCAGTGGTCCCACGCCGTATGCAAATGAGCAGAAAAGAGTCAAATCTTCATCTGAAAAGAGTCAGATTTTCATTCCTCCAGCGTCTCAGAGTGGACTCCACCTCCTTCTTTTTGAGTGACAGCTCCTTAGCCAGTCAGGGCCAGACAGGTGGCAACGGTGGGCGGGGTTAAGAAGCTGCATCCCAGAGGGAAAAATAATTACCATAAAAGGCGGGAAGAGTTTAAACGACGATATTTACCGACAGAGGAGGACTTCAGGAAAGAAGAGAACAGGAACAAACTCTGGACAGCTGCGGCCATTGAGGGGTCAGGCGAGTTTAACAGGTAAGATATTGATGACAGGAACCCTTTAACATAGCCTTTCTGTTGATTAGACCAATGTTTATTAACCGTGTCCGCAAAGTTTGTGTCATGCGTTAAAAATACTGCAGACCACAGGGACATTGCAGGAGGTAAATTACGAAACTTCTGCCGCAATGTAAATATGTAATTATATTAAAGACTTCTTTCGATACATTACTTTTATAGGTGTTCTCTTTTTTCAACATTCCTTTACTTCCTCCCATCTTCCGGGCTGGTCTGTCCTGACTTATGTACCTCAGAAAACTGGTACTTAATAACAATATAGACTTGACTTGGTCAAAAATTGGTACCTTACTACCCAAATCAATGTAATTAAAGAGGACCTGTTCGCTCCCCTGACATGTCTGCTTTAGTAAATACTTGCATCCCCCGTAAAATATAAATTATGTTGCACCTTTTCTTAGAACTGTAATGACGGGGGGTAGGGAAACGGACAAGTGAGCCCTAGTCTACCCGCCACTCTGTCCCTGCCTACTTGCAACGACCCGCCCTAGGCGACAGGGTACAACTGGGCGGCGGTCCCTGCGCTCAGTAAGTGCACGACAAACACGACAAACATACAAGGGAATACAAGCAAGGGAAAGGGGCAGTTGCCCACGGCAACACCGTGAGCAACCAGAGTGGTGAACGAGCCGAGTCAAGCCAGGAGTGTGCGAGGTACCAAACGAAGAGCAGAAGAGTAGTCAGTAAGCCAGGGTCTGTATGGAGCAGGATCAAAATAGAAGGAGCTGTAGCTGGGCCAGGAAACCACACGAAAAGAATCACAAGCACCGAGGGACAGGAAGGGCAGGCTTAAATAGACCGAGGGCGGGAGCTAGCTGAGTCTGGCCAGGTTGCGATAGGCTCTCCCACTCCTAAGCCTGCCAGCCTGAGTGGTGGAAGCTGGAGTCAGTCTCAGGGATGTAGATTCAGGTGCTGACTGATTAATTATGGGAGTTAACCCCGAAGCTGTGCCTGGCAGATCCTTTACAGTACCCCCCCTTTTATGAGGGGCCACCGGACCCTTTCTAAGTGGACCTGGCTTACTGGGGAAACGCAGGTGGAACCTCCTGACCAATACCCCAGCGTGAACATCCCGGGCGGGTACCCAAGTCCTCTCCTCGGGCCCGTATCCTCTCCAATGGACCAGGTACTGGAGGGAGCCTTGGACCATCTTGCTGTCCACAATCTTGGCCACCTCGAATTCCACCCCCTCAGGGGTGAGGACGGGAACAGGAGGTCTCCTCGAGGGAGCCAAGGACGGGGAGCAGCATTTAAGGAGGGAGGCATGAAACACGTCGTGTATACGAAAAGACGGGGGTAACTCCAGCCGGAAGGAGACAGGATTGAGGACCTCAATGACCTTGTACGGCCCAATAAACCGGGGAGCAAACTTCTTGGACGGAACCTTGAGACGCAAGTTCCTAGACGACAACCACACCAGATCCCCGACCATAAACAGGGGGTTAGCAGAACGTTTTCTATCAGCCTGAGTTTTTTGTACACTCTGGGACGCCTCTAGGTTCTTCTGAACCTGGGCCCAGACTGTGCACAGTTCCCGATGAACGACCTCTACCTCGGGATTGTTGGAACTACCAGGTGAAACGGAGGAGAACCGTGGATTAAACCCAAAATTACAGAAAAAGGGGAAGAACCCTGACGAGTTACTGACCCGGTTATTAAGGGAAAATTCGGCGAGGGGAATGAATGAGACCCAATCATATTGACAGTCAGAGACAAAACACCTTAAATATTGTTCTAGAGATTGATTAGTCCTCTCAGTTTGGCCATTGGTTTCAGGATGGAAGGCAGAGGAGAAGGACAGATCAATCTCCAACTTCATACAGAAGGCTCTCCAAAACAATGAAACAAATTGTACCCCTCTGTCCGAAACAATATTGACAGGGACCCCATGGAGACGCAGGATGTGTTTGACAAACAAGGTAGCCAACGTCTTGGCGTTGGGTAGATTCTTGAGGGGCACAAAGTGGCACATCTTACTGAAGCGGTCTACTACCACCCACACCACCGACTTGCCTTGGGATGGAGGCAAATCGGTGATAAAATCCATGGAGATATGTGTCCAAGGTCTCTGGGGAATGGGCAACGAACGCAGTAAGCCCGCTGGTCGGGACCTGGGAGTCTTGGACCTAGCACAAACCTCACAAGCGGCGACGTAGGCCTTAACGTCTTTAGGCAACCCAGGCCACCAATAGTTTCTAGTAATGAGGTGTTTGGTACCCAGGATGCCTGGATGACCAGATAGTGCGGAGTCATGATTCTCCCTAAGTACCCTTAGCCGGAATTGCAGGGGAACAAACAGCTTGTTCTCAGGAAGGTTCCCGGGAGCTGAACCTTGATCAGCAGCAATTTCAGAGACTAAATCAGAATCGATCGAGGAAATGATTATACCTGGAGGCAAAATACAAGCAGGATCTTCCTCCGAAGGAGGGCTGGCCATGAAGCTACGCGACAGTGCATCAGCCTTAATATTTTTAGACCCAGCCCTATAGGTAACGGGGTACAACTGGGCGGCGGTCCCTGCGCTCAGTAAGTGCACGACAAACACGACAAACATACAAGGGAATACAAGCAAGGGAAAGGGGCAGTTGCCCACGGCAACACCGTGAGCAACAAGAGTGGTGAACGAGCCGAGTCAAGCCAGGAGTGTGCGAGGTACCAAACGAAGAGCAGAAGAGTAGTCAGTAAGCCAGGGTCTGTATGGAGCAGGATCAAAATAGAAGGAGCTGCAGCTGGGCCAGGAAACCACACGAAAAGAATCACAAGCACCGAGGGACAGGAAGGGCAGGCTTAAATAAACCGAGGGCGGGAGCTAGCTGAGTCTGGCCAGGTTGCGATAGGCTCTCCCACTCCTAAGGGTATGTGCACACACACTAATTACGTCCGTAATTTACGGACGTATTTCGGCCGCAAGTTCCGGACCGAACTCAGTGCAGGGAGCCGGGCTCCTAGCATCATAGTTATGTACGACGCTAGGAGTCCCTGCCTCGCTGCCGGACAACTGTCCCGTACTGTAATCATGTTTTCAGTACGTGACAGTTGTCCTGCAGCGAGGCAGGGACTCCTAGCATCGTACATAAGTATGATGCTTGGAGCCCGGCTCCCTGCACTGTGTTCGGTCCGGTACTTGCGGCCGAAATACGTCCGTAAATTACGGACGTAATTAGTGTGTGTGCACATACCCTAAGCCTGCCAGCCTGAGTGGTGGAAGCTGGAGTCAGTCTCAGGGATGTAGATTCAGATGCTGACTGATTAATTATGGGAGTTAACCCCGAAGCTGTGCCTGGCAGATCCTTTACAGAACTCTGTGATGTGTCGTCCCTCTGTTAATCCTCCTGGAAATTAAATTAATTGACAATTGACTGGTACCCTTCTGCTTACCACTGGGCCCTGACACTATACCCTCTAACACTGTCCAATCACAGCTGCCCAATATATTGGAGGAGACATATCAAAACTGGTGCAAAGGAAAATTGAAGTAGTTGCCCATGGCAACCAATCAGATTCCACCTCTCATTTTTCATAAACCTTTTGGAAAATGAAAACAGCAACCGGATTGGTTACGATGGGCAACTACTCCACTTTTCCTATGCACCAGTTTTGATATATCTCCTCCATTGCCTATAGCAGAGGTGTAACTAAATGTAGTGCAGTGTTTGCAGTCGCACCAGGGCCCAATAGCCTGAATGGACCCAAATCTTCACTCTGCCCTATATGAGACGACCAGTGCTATAAAAGACGCATAATAATCGAGGGCCCTTTTTACAGATTTTGACGTTTGTGACATTGAGCAGACTATATTATAGAAGCAGGCATCTGTTAAGGGTTGGCCACTTGCTGACCCAAATTTACTTTCTAGGCAGGCCTAGATTCTTCTTAATTTCCATTCCAAACCACCACTTATTGTCATAATCTCCCTTTTTCACGGCCGATTTGTATCCGTGCGGGATCCGTTTTAACGGATCCCTCATAGATGTGAGTCTATTGGGAGATCCAGGAAAAAAAGATGTGAATAGCCCCGTAGACGTGCATTGATTTTAACGTAAAAAATAACGGGTGTAAAAAAAAACGGATGTCACATGGCTGATTATCCTTGTCGTTTTAACGAGCCCTTAGGGAATTCTGAATTAATAGAGAAGATTCTCTGTTTAGGATTCTCATCTCTTTGCCATAGTGGAGAGTGGTTACATAGAATGGCTCTTGCTCTGGAGGAGCAGTCCTACCCTGCATTATACAGACAACCCATTGATATAAAAGGGCACTGAGAAATATTTACTTTCCCCTGTGGTGGCGCTGAAGAGAATTTAAACACTTACTGCCATGTTTCCCCACTGATCGCTGGAGGTCCCAGCAGGAAGACACTATGTGATTAGCTTATTGTCGAGGGACCCTTCCAACAAGTACAGATTGTCCAAAGCAGAGAACCCCTCTAAAGAGGACCAGTCAGTTGTCCAGACATGTCTTTTTTTTTTAGAAAATACTTGAATTCCTCGTGAAATTTCAAGGGAAAACAGCTCCTGATTTTCAGCCATTTTTTAATCATTCTCGTGATTTTGGCTCCATTTTTGGAGCTGTTTTTCTATGGAGTCAATGAAAAACGGCCCAAGAAGTGACATGCACTTCTTTTTCGCGGGCATCTTTTTACGTACTGTTTTTGGAAGATGAGGCGTAAAAAAACGGCTGAAAAAAGCCAGTGTGAACATAACCTTATTCCTACTAGAAACGTATGAGCAATGGCATAACCAGTCTCCTTGTCAGTAGGCTGTGTCCTTTCACAGTCTGACACGGTTAGCACTGACTAGACGGTTTCAGGGTAAAGGGCCCTTTTACACCGGCCACTTATTGGGCAAACGAGCGTTCACAGAACGATCAGCTCGTTCATCGGCTGATCGTATCGTTTTAAATGCCGAAATTATTATTGCTGTCGGCAGCACATCTCCCTGTGTAAACAGGGAGATGTGCTGCCGACATGATAATAATGTATGGGGACGAGTGATTGGAGTTACAGGCGCTCGTCCCCATACATAGCACCTTCTGAAAGGAGCAAACGAGCGCCGATCAACAAGCTGTCTAGTTGATCGGCGCTTGTATACACGGCCCACATTGGGTAATATCACCTTAAGGCCCCATGAAATGGGTTGTCAACTTGCTTGTTAAGCAAAAAAAAAAATCAGAATGCCATACAGACTTTAAATACAATCTTGTGCTCCAGTCTTAAAAAGTACGGAGAGGGTCATGGCTGGTCGTCTCTTGAATGGATTCTTCTTTTAGCCTGGCAGACATTTTGTTCGTGTTGAGAATATCGCTATTGACATGGGCCCATATATACACAACCGGATCAACCTCCAATTTCACCTGGAATATCAAAGTATAATCCATGAGATCTTACAAAAAGAGATATTATATAAACGACGGCTTTTATATATATATATATATATATATATATATATATATATATAAAATAATAATTCCATTAGGAACATTTGGCTTTGGGGCTCTAGACACAATGTCACATTAACCCTTCGGATCATATGCTCCCACTCATGTAATATTTCTGTGTACGGTATCTCATTATATAGTAGGGCTCTGGTTATGAAAAACAAGGAATTATATGATGTAGACCTCATATCATGTTATTAAAGGGCAAGGTCTACAAATATTACAGCTGTGACATGATAAATAGGGTGAGCCTATAGGGTTGTATGGATCTCATTATGAATAAGACCAATGGGTGTTCCTATAACGCCTACTACCCTACCCCTCCGCCATGTTGTAATCCACCATCTCAAATACAAATATCATGTTTTTTGATTTTTGACTCAATGTATGTATAGATAAAGCAGTATACATTCATATATTAACACCAGTGTCTACTAAATCTTTGACCATTACTGATTCTCATCGTCACTCTGTCTTCCATTGGATAGAAGACTAAGGGCATGTTCACACGTGGCGGAATTGCTGTGGAAATCCGCAGCAGGCAGTTTGTCTATTGGTTTCCACACCTTTTTAGTTATCTTCGTGCAGATCATAGGCTGCGGTTTCGGAATTTTCTGTCCGCAGCATACACTGTCTATTGCGGACTTGTTGCGGAATTTCTCCATTGACTTCAATGGAGTTTCAAAATGACGCAATGAAATCCGCAGATGTTATGTGTGTTGCGTTGCGGATTGCTTTCCCGAACAGAATATTTCATCATTCTGGCTGGACCTATGTGTGTCGAGGTCTATACCCAGACTGGGATGGAATGTATGAAAGAGAGCAGGGTGTGATCCGCACCTGAATCAGCACCGACGAATCCGCAGCATTTTACTTAACATTTTAGCCAAATCCGCAACGGAATCTGCAACGCGGATTATGTGCGACATTGATGCGGACAGTGTCTGCAGAATTCCGCCACGTCTGAACGTGCCCTTACGAGAGAGTCACCGGGGAAGGGAGGAGAAGGCAATATTTGGGTTATACACTGAACTTTAGGTTTAGGAATACCCTCCCCCCCTCTCTCCCAGCTGGACAGCTACTAAGGAACCTCCTCCACCTTTCAAATCCATATATTGCCGAGTTCCCCTCTCTGTCTCATGGACTTGTCTCTCTCCCAGACAAACAGCTCCTGGACATCAGAACTGGCTGTTACATGGCCTGAGAGATCCCACAGTGCAAAGTCCTGTCAGCAGCCCTGGGAGCTGTTAAAACCTTTGCATGCCTACATAGGGTCGATAATACAGACCACTGACAGTCATGTATCTCCAAGACTGCAAAAAACAAAAAAAGCCACCGCTGACGAGAAAGGTAACTCCATTTTACTTCCCATTTCTTAGTCCTCCTCTTCGCTGACCTTTAACCCTGTTTGCTTGCTAAGCCATTCCGCTGATTCTGGTTGTTGCAGAGAAGACTCATGGCAGTCGCCTATTTATATAGGGTCAAAAAACGAAACGCTGAACATGTTTAACCTCTACTCTCTAAGCACTGTTGGCATTGGCAGGGTTAATTGACATGATTTGTGTCAACTACCTGCACTGCGTTGTAATCTGACGGCTTGGAAAGTTCTACCTGCTGAATGAGACGAAAAAATCAAAAATTCTGCTTACATTTTTTTTCTTTTCTTTTCGCATATTCATCAATTTGTTGTATTGCTATATGGAATTCCATTTTATATGAGATCTTATTTGAACTTTGTGTCACGGTGACCGTCCGTAAATCTAGTTGAAATTTTATTTGACTCTAGTAGAAAATGGTCTTGTTCAGAGATGGCAGAAATTTTCCGCTGCAGATTTTGCCGCAAATTCACGGCAATTACGCAACGAATCTGCCGTAAAGTTTGCATATTTGACAGTTTGGTTCAGACGTGACGCAGATTTCAGCCTTTGCATTGTTGAAAATCCGCTGCTTCTCAGCAACAGACTGTGCATGCTGCGGAATGTGAGGGTATGTACACACGGCCTATTTTCAGTCATTTTTCGGGCCGTAAACGCCCCAAAAAATGACTAAAAGTACGGAGGCTGAACGCCTCCAAACATCTGCCCATTGATTTCAATGGGAAAAACTGCATTCCGTTCCGACGGGGCGTTATTTTGGGTCAATAGAAAAACAGCTCCAAAAAACGGCCATAAAAAATGCAGCAAAAATGCCTGATGCATAAAAAATGGCTGAAAAACAGAGGCTGTCTTCCCTTGAAAACCGCTCAGTGATTTACAGCCGTTTTTTGTTAAGTGTGTGAACATAGCCTAAAGGGTATGTTCACACGCGAACTCCAAAATGTCTCCAAATTCGGAGCTGTTTTCAAGCGAAAATAGCTCCTGATTTTCAGACAGTTTTTAAGCGTTTTTCACAGGGGTTTTTACGGCCGTTTTTGGAGGTTTTTCCGATAGTCAATGAAAAACGGCTCCAAAAATGTCCCAAAAACGCTCTGTCAGTTCTGCTTCCGATTTTTTTCCGGGCGTTTACGGCCCAAAAAAACGTCCGAAAATATGCCGTGTGAACATACCCTCATTCTGCACCGCAGCCTAAATTCTGCACTGTTTTTCGCAACGTCTAAACTAACTTACCAAAGGGAAAAAAGTGTCCTGCGGAGAGGAATTCCGCAACGTCTGACCATGCCCTATCAGAAGATACAGCTCCCAGCATGCCCTGAACGGCTGCATGCTGGGAGTTGTAGTTACACAACTTGCATTTTCTTCTTTTTTCCCATTTGTTTTCGTATTATTCAATGCTTTGGAACTTTAATTGTTTTAAAATGGAAAAGAAACCTGTAGCCAAAGCAGCGGGTTTGACAGGCAGATATGTGTGCGCTTTAAATAACATTTTATTCGGAATACATTTTTTTTTTACAGTTTACATATGGAATTGATGAATGAATATAACATTTGTGTGACTGTAGATGCATTGCATTACTTATCTTGTAGTGATCCTGAGTTACTGTCTGTATTACTTTGCAGAGCTGCATTCACAATTCTGCAGGCTTCAGAGCAGAAATCTCCCAGCATTCTTTACTGATTCCATGTCTATACAGAGCTTTCTTTCATGATTTGCCTTATGGAATAGAAGTATCGTCTTATACTATCTTTATGTTGAAAAATCGAACTCTCTTGCTGCATTATAAGGCTGGGTTCCCACAGTGCAGATTTACTGCAGAGGTTTTATGTATTTTCGAAGCCAAAACCAGGAATGGAAACTAAACAGAAATCTATAAAGGAAGGTCTTATAGGTCTCCTCTCCTGGATCCAATTCTGGTTTTGACTTACAAAATTCATGCAAAATCTGCATCAAATCTGCACTGTGGGAACCCAGCCTAAAAGCTCAGCTGTTAGGAGGGTTTCTGACAACAGGCTTGCTGACTGTTTCTACAGGAAATCCAGCAGAACTTTGACTGCAGTTTTAGACCACAGTTCATACGTAACTCCTAAGATGATTTTGTGCACACTTTGCTTTACTTATCTTGTAATGTAGTTTATATTTTTATAATGCTTGAAGGTGAACGTGTATTTTAAAGAAATGGTATAAGAAATTTTCCTACAATTCTTTCTAGTCAAAAACACATCAAAATAGTTTTGTTTTTTTTGTAACATTGCAATTTTCCCAAATTGAAATTTTATTCGAAGAAAAATTGTCACAAAAACTCCAAACCTAAAAAAAAAAAGCAAATCTGAATGTGTTAAAATGGCTGCATATAAACCCTGCAGCGTCAATGAGAATTTAAAAAAAATTATAGATGATGTAGGTGGTGCTTTTTAGTTAGCGAAATCGTGTAATAAATAGGTACACACGTTCTTTACTGTTGCTCCATATATATATTTTTTTCACATTTGCTTCATAAATAAGGAGCGGAATGATTTTCTGTGCCCAATCACACTCCTGATAAAATATTTTTTATTTTTTTTTAAATAGAGCGCATAGAATGCCAAAAATGCTACATAACATAAAGACATCCGTAACCTAGCAACACTAATTTCACAGCGCCGATACCGTGATTCGTGCACGGTAGCGGGGCTTACATTTCATACATTTATTACCCACATTGAACACAAGGTTACGTTCTATAAAGCCGAGCGTTGCCACATTCGCCTGCTGTTCCCACTTTACAGAAATAAATATCATGGAATGCCAACATTCAACTATAACGTGAAGTTAATATTTACCAATTGTCTTGTATCCGTATGCAAACAGTGCAACGTGCAATTTTCTAAATTAGATCAGTTAAAGGCATCGCACTGAGAACCCCGCACTAGCTGTACAGTCAATATCGGGGGGTAGATGTGGAATAATTGTGTCCCCAATCACTGTCTGACACTAAAAGCAGTAAATCCTAAAAAAGTTGAGAAAAAAAAAAACCTGGCAAGAGACTTTTTGTAATTACTCACAATTGAATTGGTCGAATTATTTTTTATTTTTTATATTCCCCCCCCCCCCCATTATCATGCATGATAAATATATAATATGGAGCAGGGGAGATAAGCAGCTACCAGGCATCTCTGGTGACTCTCTTATCTTTAGTTCAGTAATCGTATTGGATAGGAAGGATCCAGCCTGTCCATTCCTTGCTTTCTCTAAAATCAGACCTTTGAATCCACCAGCAAAAATCTAATGTTTTAGGGGCCCCATGCACACGACCGTGGATTTCATGCGTAATTATGGACCCATTCACTTCTCTGGCTGACGGTCACCTTTGCGTATATTTACGGGAAGGTGTCCGGGCTGTAGAAAGCTTCTGTAAACAATAGGACGTGTCCCATTTTTATTTTTTTTTATTTTACGGACCGTGCTCCCATACTTTATAATGGGAGCACAGCCCGCAAATGCGGACGACAGTCCGCGGCCGGCTATAGCTGAAATCCCAGACGGGATGCAGTAGTAGTACTTGTAGTAGTAGTGGCCACAGATGTTTCAGTGGTAGTAGTGATGGTACATGGCAGTGGCAGGGTTTTTTTTCTTGACGTGGTGGCAGCAATACGGGAAGACCTAGTACTGAGGCTGTTGTAAAAAAAAAATTCTGCAACTGAAAATCCGTTCCATCTGAATGCATCTTGCAGAAATCCATCCACCTGCTGCAGAAACCACTCCATTCTGAGGAATGGAACTGATTTTTAGTCTGAGAATTTTTTTAAAAAAAATCTGCAGCACGTGACTGCACCCTAAGGCCTCGTTTACACGAGCGTGATATACGTGCGTGCGACGCGCGTGCTTTTCACGCGCGTCGCACGGACCTATGTTAGTCTATGGGGCCGTGCAGACAGTCCGTGAGTTTTGCTCAGCGTGAGTACGCTGAAAAAAACTCACGACATGTCCTATATTTCTGCGTTGTTCGCGCATCACGCACCCATTGAAGTCAATGGGTGCGTGAAAATCACGCGCACCACACGGAAGCACTTCCGTGGGACGCGCGTGATTCGCGCAACAGCAGTCAAAAGTATGTTTGCAAACAGAAAAGCACCATGTGCTTTTCTGTTGACAAACATCCAAACAGAGTGTCATCATGATGGCGGCTGCGCGCAAAGCACGCAGCCGCGCATCATACAGGGCTGACACACGGAGCTGTTAAGTGCCTTTTGCGCAGGCAAAAGCCGCGATTTTTGCGTGCGCAAAACGCACACGCTCGTGTAAATGAGGCCTTGGGGCCAGTTCACACTGAGTTTTTCTACGCGTAAACTGCATCATAATTAGCGACAAAAAAGGGGCCGAAACCACCTCCCATTGATGTCTATGCGGGGCGGAGGTGCTTTTTTTCCCCCGAGCAGCTTTCAGCTGCTAGCGGGGGGGGGGGGGGGAGCGTCATGTCCTTTCTTGCCACGATTCCGCCTCTGACCTACCTCTGAAACCAATGTGAGGCCTGATTTACACGAGCGTCTGCGTTTTTTGCGTGCGCAAAAAGCACTTAACAGCTCCGTGTGTCATCAGTGTATGATGCGCGGCTGCGTGCTTTTCGCGCAGCCGCCATCATTATGACACTCCGTTTGGATGTTTGTAAACAGCACGTGGTGCTTTTCTGTTTACATTCAGAGTTTGACAGCCGTTGCGCGAATCACGCAGTTCGCACGGAAGTGTGTCCGTGTGCCGTGTGTGGTTTTCACGCACCCATTGACTTCAATGCGTGCGTGATGCGCGAAAAACGGGGAAATATAGAACATGTCATGAGTTTTACGCAACGGACTCACGCTGCGCAAAACTCACGGACTGTCTGCACTGCCCCATAGCCTAATATAGCTGCGTACGACACGCGTGAAAAGCACGCGCATATATTACGCTCGTGTAAATGATGCCGAAGGCAGAAAATCGCTGCGAGAACACGGCAAGAAAGTTCAGGCAGGTCAAAATCAAATTTTGAGGCAGATTTTGTTCTAGGCTTGGTTCCCAACAGTGCAGATTTGCTGCAGATTTTGCATGTATTTTTTAAGCCATATCCAGGATTGGAACCTAATCAGAAGAAATATATAAAGAAAGACCTTGGGCCACGTTCAGACGTGGCGGAATTGCTGTTGAATTCCGCTGATTACAGTCCGCAGTGGAATTCTGCAGCAGCCGTTTTTATACATTTTTAGGAAACTTAGTTCAGACGTTGCGGAAAATAACTGTGCGGAAGTTAGGCTGCGGTGCAGAATTTCCCCCTCCGCAGCATGCTCATTATGTTGCGGAGAAACAGCGGAATTTCACTGCGGATTTCAGCCTTTGGAATGCAAAAAAAGAAATCTTGTAAGTCCGCTGTGATATCTGCAACGTCTGAATTGCTTGTTAAAGAGGCTCTGTCACCAGATTTTGCAACCCCTATCTGCTATTGCAGCAGATCGGCGCTGCAATGTAGATTACAAGTTATGACCATTTTTGTAATTATGCAAATGAGGCTTGCAAAAGTCCAAGTGGGCGTGTATTATGTGCGTACATCGGGGCGTTTTTAATACTTTTACTAGCTGGGCGCTCTGATGAGAAGTAACATCCTCTTCTCTTCAGAACGCCCAGCTTCTGACAGTGCAGATCTGTGACGTCACTCACAGGTCCTGCATCGTGACGGCCACATCGGCAGCAGAGGCTACAGTTGATTCTGCAGCAGCATCAGCGTTTGCAGGTAAGTCGATCTTACCTGCAAACGCTGATGCAGAATCAACTGTAGCCTCTGGTGCCGATGTGGCCGTCACGATGCAGGACCTGTGAGTGACGTCACAGATCTGCACTGTCAGAAGCTGGGCGTTCTGAAGAGAAGAGGATGTTACTTCTCATCAGAGCGCCCAGCTAGTAAAAGTATTAAAAACGCCCCGATGTACGCACATAATACACGCCCACTTGGACTTTTGCAAGCCTCATTTGCATAATTACAAAAATGGTCATAACTTGTAATCTACATTGCAGCGCCGATCTGCTGCAATAGCAGATAGGGGTTGCAAAATCTGGTGACAGAGCCTCTTTAAATATGCAAATGTTGGTGCAGATTCGTTACGTAATTGCCCTGAATCTGCACCAACATTTGCAGCGGAAAAATTCAGCCATGTGTGAACGTAGCCTTAGGCCTCATGCCCACTTCAGTTTTTTTTTCACCAGGGTGCTATCCGTTTTTTTAACGGATAGCACCCTGACACATTCATGTAAAATGGGGCCATGCACACTTCCGTTGTTTTAACGGAACCGTGCGGCCGTTCCATAAGAAGTAGTTCAGGTCCTACTCCTGCCCGTTTTTAACGGAACAGTCTCGGCCTTTGCATTGATTTGGTCCATGAAACAACGGACTGCACACGGAAGCCATCCGTGTGTGTGGTCCGTGATTCACGGAACCGTCATTAGCGGCCGTGTGCATGAGGCCTTATAGATCGGTTCTCCTGGATCCAATTCTGGCTTTAGCTTACAAAATGCAGACAAAATCTGCAGCAAATCTGCACTGTGGGAACCCAACCGGGTATGTTCACACGCTAGACTAAAAACGGCTGGAAAATACGGCGCTGTTTTCAAGGGAAAACAGCCTCTGATTTACAGCTGTTTTTTATATATCAAGCGTTTCTTGATGTCTTTTTTACGGCCGTTTTTGGATCCGTTTTTCTATTGAGACAATGAAAAACGGCTCAAAAAGTGACATGCACTTCTTTTTTACAGGGTGTTTTTCTTACGCGCCGTCTTTACAATTGGTCGTGTAAAAAAACAACCCGTGGGAACAAAACGCAGCTTTTCCCGTTGCAATCAATGGGCAGATGTTTGGAAGCGTTCAGCCCCTTTTATTTTCAGCCGTTTTTCGGGGCATTTAAGGAATTCTGTGCGGAAATTCCGCAACTTTTACAGTAGTAGCAAAGTGGATGAGATTTGAACAAACCACACGCTGCAGAAAACATTCATAAATTGACCTGCGGTTAGGAATTTAAATCCGTAGCATGTCAATTTATGCTGAGGATTCGTTTATCTTCTGTCATGAGTTATCTTCATTGAGTTCAATGGGGATGTAAAACCTGCATCAAGTAGCCAAGTGTTGCAACTTTTGCGGCTGAAACGCTGCGATTCCGCCACAAAAATCGCAAATAAGGAAAAAATATATTTTTTTGTGTAAAATAATAAAAAAAAAAAATAAAAAAAAAAAAAGCTAATTCTTCCCCCGGCCGTTGTCATACCGACTCTTTCTTTTGTTCTCTGTGCAGTCCGGCCTCCTGGGATGATGTTTCATCCCATGTGACTGCTGCAGCCAATCACAGGCTGCAGCGGTCACATGGGCTGCAGCATCATCCCAGGAGGCTGGACTGCACAGATAACAAAGGGATGAATCACCATGACAATGGCCGGGGGAAGTATAGATTTTTTTATTTTTTAAGCACTAGTTTCTGCAGTGGAGATTCCAACCGAAAAACTGCTCCACAATTTGGTGCGCTTTTTCGGGATTTGCTGCAGGTTATAGATTGGATTTGCAGCATATCCAACCCGTGGGAACCCAGCCTAACAGTTGTACAGCTGTGATGGAAGTGTGAACAGTGGTAGTAGTAGCCAGTGTCTGACTAGTTCATTAGAGAGTACTAGAGGATCCTCTGATGGACAAACATTTTTTTTTCAACAGAAATACTATATGGTTGTCACAGCCCATCCTCTGTTTCTAGCATCCCTAAATAATCATGTTCTGAGTACTTTTTGGGTGATTTCATCAGTAACCTCTACATACTTCAGAACACAACATTCCAAAGACTAAGAAAACCACATTCCATAGCATCGGAATTTCACTGCGGATTTCAGCCTTTGCAATGCAAAAACTGAAATCTGTGGTAAGTCCGCTGTGATATCCGCTACGTCTTAATTACCTGTCAAATATGCAAATATTGGTTCCAGATTCGTTGCGCAATTCCCCCGAATCTGCACCAACATTTGCAGCGGAAAAATTCTGCCACGTCTGAACATGGCCTTAAACTTCTTCCGCCTTCCACCACTGCTTAAAAATTGAATATATCCCTCCTTGTTGAGTAAAGTAAAATTTCCCATTATTATTATACTCCTATTAGTATATTCTTTATAAAAATGTCCTATTGCAATACTAATGGACAGTTGTGTTCTATGTAAAGTAGAGGGGCAGATTTCTTACTGAAATATGGCCGTAGTTATGTTCCCTTATGTGCCATTGGTATGTAGTCAGTCCAATCCTTTTCTTTTCTCCTTGAGGTGTGTCTTAGATATTCCAATATGTCATAAAATATCTGTCTGTATTACTGGGTACTTATGATAATCAGAAGCTCTTCATGTCGTTCCCCATAGAATTCTTGTCAGCAAATACATTAGGTCAAGCCTGATGAGCTTTATTTTGTAGCCCCACACACATCTACCAAAATACTGTACATACATCTCTTATGAAGACCTATATGTCTCCATGGTAACAGACTACAAACACATTCTGTGTAGTCTGATCCTGTTGACAAACTCTCGTTCATCTGTTCCTCACTTTTTGTTGCAGATATTTCTGCTACTGAAAATCGGTTCCATTCATCTAAATGGAACTTTAAGAAATACATTCACCTGCTGCAGAAACAACCCCATTCAGATGAATGAAACTGATTTTCAGTCTCAGAAGATAGCGCAACAAGATCCGCCGCATGTGCATACACCCCTAAGATTAGTGTTTTTCATGGGAGAACAGCAACTTGGAAACTACTGCTATCTGGAAGTGACCTAAATGCTTATCTCCCCAAAAAAAATTGTGGATGATCATCAAGACATCTTATATAACATTTTATTGAGTGGTAATTCAAAAGTGGACTCTTTGGACAACATGGATCTCATTATTCTTAGTGTGAAGCAAATATATAGGATTCCATAGGAAGAACATCGCACCAATAGTCATGGTAGAGGAAATGGATGTTGTGGGAAGACTTCCCTGCTTCGGGACCTTGACAACTTCCCATTATTTAGAGAACCATGAATTCTGCACCATACCAGATGGAGAATGACCAGTCATCTATGTATTAGCTAAAAGAAGACCATGATCAGGGGCGTAACTAGGAAAGACTGGACCCCATAGCAAACTTTTGACTGGGGCCCCCCTCCCCTGGGTGTCACACAACCTCCCTTGTAGATAGTGCCTTTTTTACAGCCCCCTCTGTAGAGAGCGCCATACAGCCCCCTCTGTAGAGAGCGCCATACAGCCCCCCCAAACCCCCAAAAAATGCGACCTACAGTGTGTCCTACAAAAGACATGTATCCCCTATCCACAGGATAGGGGATACATGTGTGATCGCTAGCAGCGATAGGGAGAACGTCGGACCGAAAGTCCCCCCAAGTTCTTCATGACTAACCTCTGACATCCGGCGTCTGCGCAGCTCAATAAAAATGTAAGGAGCGCTGGTCACGCATGCGCACAAGCGCGACCGGCGCTCCATTAATTTCTACGGAGCTGCCGACACAGACCCCGGAAGTCCGAGGTTTGTGATGGAGAACTTCAGGGGACTTTCAGTCCGACGTTCTCCCTATCAATTCCAGCGATCACACATGTATCCCCTGTCCTGTGGATATCCTGTGGATAGGGGATACATGTCTTTTGTTTAATGGCAGAGCGGGGAGATACCTCCCTGCTCTGCCGTAGTGTTAAGTAGCGTAAAGGTTCAGATAGCACCAGATACGTGGAAGGGTGAGGTTTTGCACGGATAGGGGCCCAACCCAAACATAAATATAAAAGAGTATCCGGCACACCAATATAGAAAAAAAGGTATTTTTTATTTTGTTTCTAATGCCAGTGGCAGAGTGCGACGTTTCGGTCTAGGTGACCTTCATCAGGCACTGAGCCGTGCTGGGCAACTGAATTGACGAGCGCTAGTGGTGCTGATAGCGGCTATCAGCACCACTAGCGCTCGTCAATTCAGTTGCCCAGCACGGCTCAGTGCCTGATGAAGGTCACCTAGACCGAAACGTCGCACTCTGCCACTGGCATTAGAAACAAAATAAAAAATACCTTTTTTTCTATATTGGTGTGCCGGATACTCTTTTATATATATATGTAGTGTTAAGTAGCGTCGCGCTGTAGCAGCTATAGTGGCAGCTAGCGGAGCCTCCGGCCATGGTGGGGGCCCATGCCGGCAGGCGACACGGGCCCCCTCATGCCGCGGGCCCTGTAGCAGCCGCTACGGCTGCTACGGCGGTAGTTACGCCACTGACCATGATCAAAAACACCACAGCATGTCTACAGCTGAAGGGTTAACAAAACATTTATTTTTTAAAGGGGTGGTCCAGTCCAAAGAAATTGATGGCCTATCCTCAGGATAGGCCATCAATATCTGTTCGGTCAGGGTCCGACTCCCGGCACCCCTGCCTATCAGCTGTTTTAAAGGGGCTGCAGCCCTTCGAGCGCTGCTTCCCCTTCATTTCCTTTGCTGCTCACGCTGTGAATCGCTGACACACTTGTAGCTACGGTTTGCAGTTTTCCAGTTTTCTCCCATTCACTTCAATGTGAGAAGCTACAAGTGCGTCTGCGATTCACAGCGTGAGCAGCAAAGGAAATGAAGGGGAAGCAGCACTCGAGCGATGCGGCCCCTTCAAAGCAGCTAATCGGTGGGCGTGTCGGGAGTCTGAGTCAGACCCCGACCGATCAGATATTGATGGCCTATCCTGAGGATAGGCCATCAATTTTTTTGGACCGGACCACCCCTTTCATAATTATTTGCATGGTCAACTAATATATCACTTGAGTTATGGTTTTCGTTTTGAACCTAAGACCCTGCTGTTCTAGGAATGCCCGGCCTCATGTTTACAACGAGTTACAGCTGCCTTGTTTTGTTCAGTAAAAAGTAATGAATACACCAATGTGTAAAGGATCTGCCAGGCACAGCTTCGGGGTTAACACCCATAGATAATCAGTCTGCACCTGCTTCTATGTCTGTGAGACTGACTCCATCTTCCACCACTCAGGGTGGCAGGCTTAGGAGTGGGGGAACCTATCACAGCCTGGCCAGACGGAGCTAGCTCCCGCACTCTGTCTATTTATACCTGCCTTTCCTGTTCCTCCTTGCTTGTGATTCTTCTCGTTTGGTTTCCTGGCCCTGCTGCAGCTTCTTGTACCATTGTCCTTGCTTCATATTGACCCCGGCTTGCTGACTACTCTCCTGCTCTGCGTTTGGCACCTCGTACTCTCCTGGTTTGACTCGGCTTGTTCACTTCTCTTGTTGCTCACGGTGTTGCTGTGGGCAACTGCCCCTTTCTCCCCCTAGCTCTGTGTACCCTTGTCTGTTTGTCTGTCGTGCACTTATTGAGCGTAGGGACCGTCGCCCAGTTGTACCCCGTCGCCTAGGGCGGGTCGTTGCAAGTAGGCAGGGACTGAGTGGCGGGTAGATTAGGGCTCACCTGTCTGTCTCCCCACCCCCGTCATTACACAATGTTTGTTTGGTCTGTCAGCCAACTTCTTCTTTTTTTTTTTTTTTCATGCTTGAGGATCCATTATCTTGTCTGCTCTACCTATGAACAGCTGTGCACCCATAACCCCCCACTCCTCACACAGCCAAACAAACATTTCAATATTTGTCTAGAGACTGAGATGCAGATTGTTGATTGGCGTTGGATATCACATGTGCATTGCGGTTGCTGGCAACAATGCCGTATTTTTCAGTACTTTTGTTTTTAGTGAGGGATTAACCAGACGGAAGACAACATGTATGCTCCATAAATACAAGAGATGTTTATATTTCTGGTATGTTTTTATTAAAGGGATAGTCCAGTCCCTAAAAATTGATGGCCTATCCTCAGGATAGGCCGTCAAAATTTGATCGGTCAGAGTCAGACTCCCGGGACCCCCGCCAATCAGCTGTTTTAATTGGGCCACAGCGCTCGTACGATCATCGCTTCCCCTTCATTTCTTCTACTGCTGGTACTGTGAATTGCCGACACGCTTGTAGTGGCGGTTCCCAGTATTACAGCCTTCTCCCCTTCACAAGTGTGTCAGCAATTCACCGTACGAGCAGATAAGGAATGAAGGTGAAGCAGCGATCCTACGAGCGCTGCGGCCCCTTTAAAACCGCTGATCAACGAGGTTCCCGGGAGTCTGACCCCCGACCGATCACATATCTTGGGGATAGGCCATCAATTTTTAGGGACTGGACAACCCCTTTAATCTGTAGGAAAATCATTATATAACACCTATAGGTGTAACAATGTCTCTGCAGAACCAGTCCTATCCATATATTACATGGAAAGCCCATTGATTTCAGTGAGAATTGTGTAATACTACATTCCCTCAGTGGTGGCGCTGCAGGAAAATTGAACACTTGCTGTCGGGTTCCCCCCAGATATTGCAGTTTATTGTTGGTAGACTCTTTTAACAAAACGATTTTTTTAGGGGCATTTTGTAAATGCTTTTCTTCTAGTGTCTTTGAAGTCCTAGAGAGAAGCCTATGGGAAAAATTACAGAAAAAAATGGCACAACCAGAGCATGCTGCATTTTTGGTAATTCCGCAGCTATGGCAGTATTGTTGGAGAAAACCTATTCATCATAAGTTTTCGGACCAAGAACTTCAAGAGACAAACCCTTTTTTTTGAGCCAGGAACGTGTCCAGAGCAGTTGTCCATTCCCTTCACTCCTTTTGGCAGGTTTAATAACGTATATTACTCAGCAGGGGGCGATATTGAGTTCAAGTGGTCCATATTGAGGCATGATGGGAGTGAGATGCAGAGAAAAAAGGTTGAGCAAACAAATTTTTTACAATTTTTGTTCATCGAAAATATTTTTTTAAACATGAGACTTTATACACAATCACCAGTAAACAATGGCAAATGGGGCGAATGTGTCGGACACGATGAAGAAAATGTGGCACTGTGTGACAATGTGAGTATTTATTGGATAACCTTTGCCTCGATATGTTTACCTATAACACTGACTTTTTTTCACCTTTCCTAGAAGGCCGCACCGCTCACTATCAGTCAGGCAATACTTTGTCTGTCCCTGGTGTTTGCTCTGTACGTGGGAGTCGCCAACGCTCGTTGCTCGAGGCTTCGCTCTAGGGAGATGCTCTGTGGCTCAGAACTGGTGGACATGCTTCAATTCATCTGTGGTACCAGAGGCTTCCACGTCAGTATGTATGGCTTTATAATGATCTACTTTGATTTGATTTTATGGAGTCTGCACCCTGATGCTTATCTATGGAAGCTAGAGAGACCATGAACTGTGGGATCTGTATATTTTCAACGTAAACTAGCATGTCCCTTCTTGAGGCGTTTTTGGAGCTGATTTTCCATTGTACACTATGAAAACGCCTCAAAAGAAGCTCCAAATTAAGGGTATGTTCACACGCAGTGTTTTCAGACGTAATTTGGGCGTTTTACGACTCGAATTACGCCTGAAAAAAATCCCCTAATACGTCTACAAACATCTGCCCATTGCTTGCAATGGGTTTTACGACGTCCTGTTCCCACGAGGTGTAATTTTACGTGTCGCTGTCAAAATACGGCGCGTAGAAAGACGCTCGCGAAAAAAGCGCATGTCACTTCTTCGTACGTTTTTTGGAGTCGTTTTTCATTGACTCCATTGAAAAAACAGCTCCGATAACGGCCATAAAATACGCCACGAAAAAACGCGAGTTGCTACAAAAACGTCTGAAAACCAGGAGCCGTGTTCGCCTGAACCTAGGGCCGGCCTTACTGAGGATCATACCCTGTGCGGTACCTCCACCTGCCCGCTGGTTTACTGTCATACAGTGAACAAATAACCATAATATACAGTGCCCCTATTACCATACACTGCAAAAACAAGATACTGTACGGTGCCACACAATGCCACCATACGGTGCTTAACCCATTGCCGCCACAGCCATTTTTTTTTTTTTTTTTTTATTGTTTTTCCTCCCCACCATCCATAACTTTTTTTTCCGATCGATGAAGCCGTATGAGGGCTTGTTTTCATGGGACAAGTTGTAGTTTTTCATGCCACTGTTTATTGTACCATATAATGTACTGGGACATTTTTTGGGAGGGATGGAATAGGAAAAAAACAGCGATTTTCTTTTTCTTCTTTTTCTTCTTTTTCTTCTTTTTCGCATAACTTTATTCTTTTATTACTTCTACAAAAAAACAAACTAATTTCCCAAAAAAAGTGTTTTGTTTTGCCATAGTCTGAGAGCCATAACTTTTTTTCTTTATTAACTTTCTTAATTACTTCTTATTCCCTTTTTTTTTTTTTTTTTTTTTTCCCAAGGTGACCAAAAAACATTGTTACATAGTAATAATTCTGTCTTTCATGGACGCGGCGATACCAATTATGTTATATTTTTACATTACTTTAGAGAAAAAATTGGAAAAGGAAGGTTTTTAGAACTTTTTAATATTTTTTTTTTTTGGACATATATCAAAATCCTTATTTAACTGTTTTCCACTTTTCTTTATATTCGTCCCACCAGGGGATCTGAACCAGTGACTGTTGGATCGCTTGCACAATATACTGCAATACTAATGTGTGTATCGTGATTTTATTATAGTCATAGATTCCAGTCTTTTTAAAGGAAGCTTTTGCCTCCGTGCTACTTAAAAACGGATGCCATGAAAAATAATTGGGGACGCACATCCATTGTTCCGTGTTATATTTTTTCTTTTTCAGGTAGACCTGGTTCGGTCCGCAGCAGATCCCGACCTGGAATAGTGGAGGAATGTTGCTTCTGTGGGTGTAATGTTGCTATACTGGAATCGTACTGTGCTGCTCCAGTTTCTAATACTACTAATAGAGAAGGTTAGTTTAAGAGTCCATGATCGGTATAATGGAGATAGGCTCACCCATAATAGATTTAAGTTCAGGGTCAGACTTGTCCACTAGAGTACCGAAGGATCCTCGAGTGGGTCGATGTTCTGACACAAGAAAGGGCCCCAAAATCCAGCAGAAAAGAACCCCACTTGGAGGTGACTTTGGAGCCACTAGGATCTACCGTATTTCTTATGAGTTAATTCGCCTATAACCTATCAGACCTTATTCACTATATGTCCTGTGTGCGCCCATTACCCAGTAGGACAGGGAACCCCCATTTTGACACTGTGAATTATATTCTTTCTCACACAGGAATTGATTGATCCTTGCTGCCACCTCCTATATCAAGGGGCTCTACTTTGGGTAAATTAGCTAGATAGGTGGCGATATTGCATATCAGCCAGACCAATATGAGTACCCAATATATATATATATATATATATATATATATATATATATAATTTATTTACAGATTGTCCCACTTGAAGATTTGAGAAAAAGTTGAAGAAAGTTTTAAGAACTCTATAGCAGACTTGAGGGGGGGGGGGGGGGGGCTTCTATTTAATCTTATTATTCTTATTTTATTTGACCTATTTCCAGAACAAAGATCTTAGAGACCAATTGGTTTTACTAGAGATTAAAGTTGATTCCAGGATGATCATGAAAATCCAGCCTAAGGGGACTTTTTACTGCCATGGATGAGTGCAATAAATGGTGAGGAACTGGAAAGAAAATCTCACAATAAAAGGAAAAAGAGAATTCTCCTGAGCCCATGTGACCCCATGTGATGAAGATGTGTTGGCCATGCTGTTGACAACGAGCAGTGAATATAATGAATGCCGGTATGGACTTGTTATGATGTAATGGCTGTATCCCAGTTATTGGGCCAGCTCATATGACATTAAGCTTCATTCCTAGTTTAATATGTGGAATGTCTATGGAATATTGTTCTCCATTCCATTGTCATGTTGGAAGGTACAACTGCCCTCCAACCACCCCTCTTTTTTTAACCTTTGCCCTTGTATCTGTTTATTCCCAAGATACTTTTAACTACTCTCATTAAATCTAGATTTCCCATCAACTAAATGTTTGCTGCTTTTTTTGCTATACTTTTTTGGAGTTGGCTCACCACACACATTGGTGACATATCCTGTTGTGACCCCCGTCCATCGTTCGACTAAATGACTGTAATGGAAGTCCATGGGGTCACCAGGATAAAGCTGTGGCACAAAGTTTTCCTTTCCTAGTGCCACTTCATTCTAGTGATCAGCCGGCGTTCTTGGGGTTGGACCCCCGCTGATCAAACATTGGTGGCATATCTTAGCAATAGGCTCCCAATGGCTGTGGGAAGCCCAAGTTTTGATGCCATTACTACTACCTAACGCGACAAACTGGCAAATTCTTTGGCTTCCTCACACGACCGTAGCCATGTTCACGGTCCGTGATTACGGTGCGGACGGCCCGAGGAGTGTCATATGCTGGCTGTCCGCAATCACGAACCGCTCACACACAAGGTGTGCATTGACTTTAAGGAGCCTGGAGCACAATTGTCCCGTAAAGAAAAATGTAAATCCATCTAGTAAATAGAAGACAGAGGGTGCAGGTGGGGGATGCAGCTGCAGCTTCTGATTCTATTGTTTAAGTGAAAGGGAGGAGCAGTAAAGTGAAGACAATCTGATTAATTTAGAGAACACAGCTCTTTTATCACACCAGGAAGAGATTTCCTACTGAAGTAGCATTTTTTACAGAGGGAAGGAAAAATATCTAAATTATGCAGACTAGGCAATACATTTCTGGCTGTTCATTTAATATCCACTTACAGCTGCCTAATGAGTAACTGGGGGGGGGGGGCAGGGGGCATGCTCTACTGGTGCCCAAGGTAAGGGGTTTCAGATTATACCCAGGTTACAGTGAGCACCGTTCTCTTGCCCATGCTTATCATACTCCTGCGCATACAGCTTTATCAGTATCTTGGACACTGTCGAATAGATTGTACAAAGAACTGGCTAAAACATGAAGTTACCTCTCTCCATAAACCACACCCTACTCTCAACAAAACGGCAATCATGTGGGACCTTGCCTTAAAAATGGGAATACACCCCCCGGTTAAATTTATATAAGTGTATGGTCAAAATAACGGCAGGGGTTGCAAGTTCACTTAGTTCTCGGGGGGTCTGGATCAGTCACAGTAGGTCACTTGCCATATTACCATCCACCTATGTCTTTCCAAAACGAAAAATGGATTAAATCAAGGGACAGTAGGAAAGCCCAAACTGAGGCCGAATTCAGATTACCGTAGTATATGTCCGTGTGATGGTCGTTAACACAACGGCCGTCACACGGACACATGTGTTTCAATGGGCCGTTCACACGGCCTTGATTCAACAGACTGTGTGTGAACGGTCCGTTGAAAAATAGAACATGTCCTATTTTCTTCCATTTTCACGGATCCCTTAATAGACTCAAGTCTATGGAGATCCATGAAAACGGGACCCGCACGGTGCAAGTCAGCCTAAATGTTAAAGGAAATTTATCCTCTCTATTTTTTTTATTTTTTTTTCTAATTTAAAACCAGTTCGTAAAAAAGATATATTTTTTTTAATTCTATTTTCTATACATGATGATTATGGGGGCAGCCATCCTGCGCTGCTTTTAACCGCATTAAGGCTTCGTTCACATCTGCGTCAGGGCTCCGTTCCGACGGTCCGTCTGAGTCTACTGCGCTATTCTGTCAAAATGATGGAACCCTTGCACAACGGTGACAAACGAAAATCATTTTCACCGCATCTGTCACCATTGAAATCAATGGTGATGCAAATGGAAAACCTATGGTTTCAGTTTGGATACCGTTCATGGGTTCCCCTGACTGAAAGGTCCGACTGAATCTATGAATGGAGTCCTGACGCAGATGTGAACGAAGCCTTACCTGTCAGTGTAATCCTGCCTGTGATGATAATGAGATGACTGCTCAGAAGTGATCTCTACAGAGCAGGAAGGATCAGTCTATTATGAGGCTCAGTGGCCAGCGTGAAAACGGCTAAATTTTAGGATTATTTTTTAAATATTGATAATGACACATAAAATAAACACCAAGTTATTAAATATTTTCAATATAAAAACTTGCTTTAAACAATAGGTGATTTTCTTTTTTTTTTTTTTGAATACAATAGATTTTTATTTGAGTTTTCCCAAAAAAATAACAAGAATGTAAAGATCTCTAAACATTTCGAGCTCTGTCAATATTACATGTAAAGAGCGTAACCATGCTACTTCACTTGAAATATTTTGACTGTAACCACCTTTCCCATGACACCAAAGTACGATGATGTCTATGAACATTTGAGAGTAATGACATTGCATAGTCACCCTCCTAATAACTTCAGATATACAGGGAGGAACCGGAGACTTCCAGGACTGAGCTATAACCAATCTAGTAGCAATTTAGAATATGGTGTGTAATCAATCTCATGGCAGGAGAAATATCCTCAACCGAAATGTCTAGAATTTCCAGAGGAGGATTGATATTAACCTGTGAATCTGATAATTCTGAAATCAGAGTAAATGTATCTTTCCATAAGGAAGCAATAATGGGGCAAGACCACCACATATGTAACAGAGAACCTGTGAGTCCGCACCCCTTCCAACACGTTCTAGAAGACCCATGAAAAATGTGCATCAATCTAGAAGGAGTGAGGTACCATCTGAGATGAACTTTCTTCATTAATTCTATATGATTCACACACTTAGACAGTTTGGATGACCACGTAGAGGCTTTAATCCATTGCTCAATTGAAAAGGAAGTCCCCAATTCTCCCTCCCACTTTGTCATATAAACTGCCTTCCCACCACTCCCCATCTTAAGAATAAGGTCATAGCTACATGTCAGACCTTTTCCATATCCTGGCTAAGCCCACATGAATTTATGAAATGCACCAAGACTATTTGGTGATGATAGGAATGTTAAGGACTGCATTAAGTGCCGCAACTGAAGGTACTGAAAAAAATATTGAGAAGAGATGTTATAGGTAGTAGCAAGATTCTCAAAAGATTTAAATGTATGTCCCTCAAAAAAATCAGAAAACCACTCAAGACCAGCGTCTAGCCATGGTTTAATCGAAATATGAGGGAGAAAGAGTGCAATAACTTGAGTCGGAATTTGAGTCATTGGCACATGAATCCAACTTTCTTTACAGAAGATACCGTTTCCAAACCTGCAAAGAGTCCGACATTGACCGCAAAGGCATAGGTGGAGTGTTAGCACCTAGATACGTAGCTACCATAAAATGCTTCATTAATAATGTGGGAAACATCGCATCTTCTAATTGAGACCATAAAGTCTGTTCAGGGGAAATCCAGCTTGATCGCACCTGGTCCATAATGGCCGCTACATTATACGCTTTTAAGTTCGGAACCCCCAATCCTACAAATTTCACCCTCTAAAACAGAAGATGTTTAGCTACCCTCGCTCTCTCATTATTCCAAATGAATTTCATAAATACAGTCTGTAATCGAGATAATAACGAGGACGATATTAAATAAGGTATTGTCCTACAATAATATAAGTATTTGGGTAAAAGTAACATTTTTACTAAATTAATCCTGGCCAATCAAGACAATTAAAGCTTATCCAATCTGTTACAATCCGTCGTTAATTGGGAGAGGAGTGCCGTATAATTTGTATTCATAGCCATGGATGGATGAGGAGTTCACACTATACCCAGATATGGTAGGCCATTATCTGCCCATGTAAAATTAAAGCTAGAAAGGAGCGGTTTCAATATTGGAGGAATATTAATGGGCATCAACAGGGATTTTGATATATTTAGTTTATAATATGACCTCTCAGAATAACCGGCTATAATCCTAGTTATTTCAGATAAGGAAGACATAGGAGACTGACCAATAAGAACCACATCATCCGCATAGAGACCAATTTTATGTTCTCGTCCCCCAGCGATAATACCAGAAATATGTTGCGATGTTCTAATCATTTCCGCAAAGGGTTCCATTCATAAGTAAAAAAATTAGGGGAGAAAGAGGGCATCCCTGGCGAGTGTCATTGCTGATAAAAAAAAAAAAAAGGTTTAGCCAAAAACCCAGACGTATACACCAAAGCTGATGGACTGGAGTAAAGTGAGAGAATTGCCTGTTTAATAAAGGAATGAAAGCCAAATTTATCTAAAACAGCTTCTATAAAACACCAGTGTACCCGGTCGAATGCCTTTTCCACGTCTAAAGAAAGGACAATTGTGGGTTCTGACGAATCGTATGCCATCTGAATCAAGTCCAATAATCGTCTGGTGCCATCTTTGGCTTGGCCCTTCACAAACCATACCTGGTCTAGGGAGATCAAGGAGGGCAAGCAATCATTGATTCGCATCGCAAGTATTTTTGAACAAATTTTTATATCACTATTTAGCAGCGAAATTGGACGAAAGTTCTCTGGTCTGTCCGTCGATTTGCCAGGCTTGGGGAGAGTTATCAAAATCGCTTGAAGCATTTCCGATGGAGGGGACTGCTTGGCCACCAGCTCATTATAGGTAGTATTCATATACGGGAGAAGTACATCGTCAAACACTTTAAAGTACTCATTAGGGAGCCCGTCTAGACCCGGAGCTTTGTTAGGTTTTAAACCCTTCACTACCCTTTTTATTTCAGTCTCCGAAATTGGTTCATTTAAGCTACCTAATTGCGACTCAGATAAATGTGGGAGATTAATCTTAGACAGGAATTCTTTAATTAAGTCTGGCGAAACGTGTGGTAAAGAAGAGTCATCTTTCAAATTCTAATAATAGTTTGTGAAGGAATGTGCAATCTTTTGAGGGTCACATATCTTGCAACCATTCGGAAGGGATACGTATTAAATTTTTGATCTAGCCGTTTGGACTTTTACTCTCCTCGCCAGAAGTTTACCAGGCCTATCCCCTTGTGTAGAAAAGTTAAATTTAAGGCGTTTCAAATTTTTATCGTATTGAAATAAATTCAAGGTCTTAAGTTTATCTCGTAAGTTTCGAAGGATCTCGCCTGTAGCCAGTGTAGGGTTAGATTTCATCATGGTTTCATTAACCGTAATTGCTGATAATAGCAGATCCATTTCTTTATTCCTATCTCGTTTTGCCCTAGCCGCCTGTTGTATAAAAAGACCTCTCACGAAAGCCTTATGAGTACACCACACCATTTCTGAAGCAGCAGAAGGAGAGTTTATTTCAAAGAACTCTATTAATGCTGCCCGTATAGAATCCTGGTTAAGCCAAGACTTCAAGAGAAACGTGTTCAATTTCCATGGGGCTCTAGGGGGCAAATTATATTTTTCCATCAGGGTTAGGGAAATAGGGGCATGATCCGACCAGGTAATAACCCCAATGTCAGTTTTTACAGAGTTTATTAAAATCCTCTCTATCAACCAAGAAAAAAATCTATCCTGGAATACGCCCTATGAGGTGCTGAGAAGAAAGTGAAATCTCTTTCAGAGGCGTGTTGATAACTCCACACATCATGCAAGTATTCCCCTGATACCAAAGACTCTATATCCAAACCTCTGCCCCTCCCGGGTTAGATCTATCTAATCTATTATGCATAACTATAATAAAAGAGTTCAAACCATGCGCATTAAGTGATAAAAATTAAGACCTATTACGACCAAGTTAGGATTATCTCAATTGTAGCAGTATTCTCAGTAGGAATGAGGCCAAGAAATAAACATAAATCAAAGCAAAATATATTGCAGAAACAAAACCCATTCCAATCTAACAGCGTGCTTAAATAGCACAGCAACATAGTAATTCCCTCTTCCAGGGAAAAATAGGAGACAACGTTAATAGGACCTGCCCTTCCAGTAAGTATGAATACCCACACATCCGACCACCAAGAATTACCGAAGAAAAATTAAGCTCTTTATACATTTAACAAAATATAATGAGATGTAGATCAATCTCTCGGTCTGTTTCTAGATCGGCTGACTTTTTCCGACCACAATGGAATGACCGCCTCCGGACGGGAGGCCTCCCGTCGCCGAGGGCTCTGTGAAGGTGAAGTTAGAAAACCCCCAGTCCTGAAGTAAATCTTTCGCTGCATCTGGTGAAGTACACACATGTGCACTGCCATTCCTGGAGACCATGAGCTTCACCGGAAATCCCCATTTGTAAATGATTCCTTTGTCCAGTAAAATTTTAGTTAGTGGCATATATTCTCTAAGCCTTAGCATAGTAGCTGCTGATAGATCCGGGTAAATCGCTATTTCATTAAATCTTTCCGGTAGCTCTGGAGAGTTCTTCAGAGCACGAAGAAACTCATCTTTAATGTGGTAAAAATGGATCCTAGCGATGGAATCTCTTGGGAGATGGGCCGCGATATGCCGCGGTTTAGGAATACGGTGAATCCTATCTACAGTCCTATCCAAGGCAGTTTTTTGAGGTAACACCCTAGCCATGAGATCCGGCAGATATAGAGAAAGTTGATCTGGGGTCACCGTCTCCGGCATACCCCGCATTCTGACATTGTTTCTGCGAGACCTATCCTCGAGGTCTAAAACTTTTATTGGATAATCTCTGAACCTCTTCTTCCTATGAGGAATTCGCATCTATCAGCAAATTATGCGCTTTAGCAAAAGTTTAAATTTTATGCTCAATATGATCCGTGCGAGAAGCTATGGCAAGAATGTTTGTTTTCAGCTCTCCCAGCATGCTTTTGAAATCCGACTGTAAAGAATCTCTCAAAGAATTCAATAGTTTTTTAATTGTAGTTTCCGATACTGGTTGTAAGTCAGAGTCTTCCCCCATGTCGTTATTTAATGATTCTGCTCTTGAAGAAGAAGTAGGGGATGAAGGAGACAAAGCTAATCGTCTCTGCGCTCTCGCCTGCCGAGAAGGAGAGTTTGCAAAGAACTCTGTGAGTTTAGTGGGCTTGGATTTCTGGTCCTTTTTCTTTGTAGTTCTGCCCATTAGGAACTTTGCCAGCCAGGTGAGTAAAGAAATAGAAAGAAATCTCCACTGTAAGATTCCCAAAGTCTTGGCTAAATATGTAATCCGAGAACACAAATGTCACAATTTTATGCAGGCTGAGGTAAGAAAGAAAAGAAAATGGCGACTTTTCCCGCCAATACTGGTCTTCCTCCACTCCGGAAGATGTACCACTATAATACCATTAAGAAGTTTCGGAATGTCTATTAAATTCGTTATGTGGCTGTTATATCCCTGGTGAGTAGATCAAATCAGCCCTGTTGCATACCTCCTGCGGACGAGACAAGCAAGATGGCGGATCCTCTCCTCTGAACTTCCTACCCCAGGTAGGAAGCTGCTTATGCAAGGCACGGGAGCAGGCACAAATCTGTATTGCACTCTGTCCACGAGATATATACGGATTCCCTGTCACTCACCAGGAGCTGAGCACTTCGCTTCTACGGGACTGATGCCTGAGATCGCTGTGGAATAGCCTGAGTCCGGGCAGGAGCACCTCGTATGTCTCAACCGCAGCTATGAGCCGTTTCCCAGAGCCAAACAAACTCCCGTCCATACGCCTCCAAGCCGACAGCAAGGTAAGATGCGTCCACATGTACCGGGAGAGAGAGAATACGTTCCAGTGGAAGGGTTTATTTAAGCCGTTTTGAGTTTTATATCTACGGAGCTCCCGATCACACGTCTGCCTTCATGCAGGTCCAAACAACGCCCGCCAACAATAGGTCATTTTCTAATGACCTGTTCTCTTCAATGCCATCCTCCAATGTTTAGAATATATTTTGGTTAAACAAGCAGTGATGTAATTTTTGTAAATCCCTAATAAATCTATTGCCGTAATGGCATATACAGTAATGTATAAATTGCAGGACCCCAGCGAGTCAGAAAGTATCCTCCTCCGCAGTGAAAAATAACCAACCCAAAAAATTTTCTTGTTGAACATGGCCGGTATATTGTACGCTGTATAATGAAACCAACTGTCCCAATTTTCGCAAGTCTGCCCGGCGATCTGGAGATCCAAAAGTAATATTTTTGGGAGTTCCTGGGTGGAACAGTGAAGGGGCTTAATACATAGAGTGCACACGTAAAACCTCCATAAAGTGTACTGGAATATTCCTCGCTTACCAAATTTCTAATAGATGATAGATTTCATAGAAATCTACTTCTTGAAAATAAAATCCACTATATTTTTAGAAGATTTTTGATGTCACATTTTACTGCTGTTGCCAATAGGGATATTTTAAACTTCCCCACTTAAGTTTTGTAAGTCTTTCCTCATGACCACACGACTCGTCATCATGTGACCGGTCCCGCTGTACTCTATGTTATCGCTGTAGCAGTAGTACAGCGAGTACAGAGGGGGCGGTCACATCACAAGTCGTGTCGTCATGAAGGAAGACTGTGCAACTGGACTTCCTGTCCCCCGGCAGCGCTATAAAAATCGAATAAAATCTCAATCAGCGCGACGGGGGACCGCAATGTATATTAGTGAGTGTACTCACATACTGCAGTCAGTACGTGGGTAATAATTTTCGATCCCCACATAAACCCTTTAAAGTGCACCTTCCTCATGAATGCTGAGATGTGGAGGACCCTCTGTGGGACTGCATGACAGAGAAATGAGTCCCATAAAAGCTAAAATGGCTTCTGTAAGTAGATGTCAACCACAAATAGAAGACTGTGTGCATACCATCTACTTATGTTTAGGCTAGGGTGGATTAAAACCCAAATAATGTAAATAATTTGAGACGTAATTGCCTTTTTTAACGTAGGATGACACGAGGGTCGGCCACAGCCTTATTTATATTTTATTTATATTTTAACAATAAACCGATTAAAGAACCATAACACTTTGTTTATTATTACCCGAATGCTGGCCCGCCTAAGGAAGAGCATGTGGGTCATACCTTTTCTAGAAAATACCGCCTGCTGTGACATATATTTTAAAACAAATATTTTTTACACATCATGACATGAAAACTTCAGCCAATTGGCAAAATTTACCGAACACCAAATAACAGAAAAAACTGCACATGGAACTATATAATAAGGGTATGGTATTCATATACAATGTATAAAGTGCTTTTTTTTTTATGTGTGTGTGTATATATATATATATATATATAATATAATATAATTTTTTTATTATAAACATACATATAGACATATCATTATCATCACTTTTTTAAAATTGTTTTCAGTTTGTTTTTTAATTTATTTTTTTAAAAATTCTGATAATGATATGTCTATATGTATGTTTAAAAAACAAACAAAAAAAACAGCAAATAGGGAGGGGGGGGGGGTGGGACATGTAACGGCCAAAAGAGGAAGGAGTCTTCCCGCCTTTCCCTTATAAACCCAGAACGGAGAGGGCAAGTAAGATCGCCCCAGACCACCCAAAAACGCCCTGTAGACGGGTACCACTGGCGTAACTATAGGGGTTGCAGCGGTCGCAATTGCGACCGGGCCCCGAAGCCAGGGGGGCCCACGGCCCCCCGCTCCACATCAATAAAAAGTTACTATAGTAACTCGGGCCGCGGGCCCCTGTTATTATAGTAACTCGGGCCGCGGGCCCCTGTTACTATAGTAATATACTTTACTTACCTTCCTGGTTCCGGATCGCAGCGGAGGTCCTGACGTCAAGCGCTGTGCGCAGCGCATGACGTCACAGCGCTCTGTGCCGCGCACAGCATCGAGACGACAGAACTCCCGCCGTGGCCGAAGAGGAAGGTAAGGTTAGCCCTGACTGGCGGGGTCCGACTCCCGGGACCCGCCAATCAGCTGTTTTGAAGGGGCCGCAAACACTCGTACGAGAGCTGCTCCCCTTCATTCCGGTCACACAGTGAATCGGTGTCGGCGATTCACAGTGTGAGCAAGTAGTGAAATGAAGGGGAAGCAGCTCTCGTACGAGTGCTGCGGCCCCTTCAAAACAGTTGATTTGCGGGTCCCGGGCGACACATCAGCTATTGATGTCCTATCCTGTGGATAGGCCATCAATGTTTAGGGACTGCACAACCCCTAAGCCTACGATGTATCAGGCTTAGGGGGCCCATGAGACAGGATCACAGATTGTGTGATCCTGTCTGCTGGGCCCTGTATCTAAGCCAATCACATGGTAGGCTTAGATACATGGCCCATGCGTGATCCTGTCTGCTGGGCCCTGTATCTAAGCCTACCACACTGTAGGTTTAGATACAGGGCCCCAGCACACAGTAATCTTATACTGTATAAGATTACTGTCTGCTGGACCCTGTATCTAAGCCTACCTTGTGGTAGGCTTAGATACAGGGTCCCACAGACAGTATCACACATGGGCCCTAGGGTATGTGCACACACACTAATTACGTCCGTAATTGACGGACGTATTTCGGCCGCAAGTAACGGACCAAACACAGTGCAGGGAGCCGGGCTCCTAGCATCATAGTTATGTACGATGCTAGGAGTCCCTGCCTCGCTGCCGGACAACTGTCCCGTACTGTAAACATGTTTTCAGTACGGGACAGTTGTCCGGCAGCGAGGCAGGGACTCCTAGCGTCGTACATAAGTACGACGCTAGGAGCCCGGCTCCCTGCACTGTGTTCGGTCCGGTACTTGCGGCCGAAATACGTCCGTCAATTACGGACGTAATTAGTGTGTGTCCACATACCCTAAGGGTATGTTCACACGAGGGCGTCCGTTACGGCTGAAATTACGGGGATGTTTCAGCCTGAAAACATCCCCGTAATTTCAGCCGTAACGGCATGTGCAGGCGCTTGAACGCCGCGTCAATTACGGCCGTAATTAGCGCTGCTATTCATTGGAGTCAATGAGTAACGGCTCCAATTACGGCCAAAGAAGTGACAGGTCACTTCTTTGATGCGGGCGTCTATTTACGCGCCGTCATTTGACAGCGGCGCGTATATATACGCCTCGTGTGAACAGACAAACGTCTGCCCATTGCTTTCAATGGGCAGATGTTTGTCAGCGCTATTGAGGCGCTATTTTCAGACGTAATTCGGGGCAAAAACGCCCGAATTACGTCCGTAAATAGTGCGTGTGAACATACCCTAACACATGTGTTACTAATCATTTTTTGTGTGTTTTCTTACAGGTTCGGTCGTTGGACTACATCGGATTCCAGGACTACTTCGATGACCGTTTTTTTTTTTTTTTCCAATAAAATGGTTAATGAGGGTTGTGTGTTTTTTTTTTTTTTTATTTCAATAAAATATTTTTTCTATGTCTTTGTGGTTTTTTTTAAACTAAATTACTACCGCCTTAGTAATGGCCGCCGGCTGATTGACAGCATCCATTGCTAAGGCGGGGCTTAGTGTTAGCCGATGCAGAGGCTAACACTAACCCCCATTATTACCCCGGTACCCACCGCCACCAGGGGTGCTGGGAAGAGCCGGGTACAATCCAGTACTTGGCCATCTGTAGTGATGGTCGGCCACTGGGGTATTATCAGGAGGGGAAAGGCCAGATACAGTGGCCCTTCCCACCCTGGTAATGCTAGGCTGCTGATGCTTTATTGTATCTGGCTGGTTATGAAAAATGGGGGGGACCCCACGTCATTTAAAAAAAATAAAAATTGGAAAGAACGATGTCGGGTATTCCCCCCCCCCCCCAATTTTCATAACCAGCCAGATACAACACAGCAGCAGCAGGCAGCATTACAAGAGTGGGAAGGGCCACTGTTTTTGGCCTTCCCCAGCCTAATACTACCAGCCTGCGGCCACCCCGGTGCCTGCCCGTCACTACAGGTGGTCGGGTACTGGTTCATACCCGGCTCTTCCCAGTACTCCTGGTGGCGGTGGGTACCGGGGTAATAATGGGGGTTAGTGTAGCCTCTGCACCTGCTAACATTAAGCCCCACCTTAGTAATGGAGGGTGTCAATCAGCCAGCGGCCATTACTTAGGCGGTGATAATAAAGTTTAAAAAGATACAAGCACATAGAAAAAATATTTTATTGAAATAAAAAACACAACCCTCATTAACCATTTTATTGAGAATAAAAAAAACGCCGTCATTGAAGTCCTCGTATCCGAAGTCCAACAACCGAACCTGTAAAAAAACACAAACACACAAAAATAATCAGTAACACATAAAGAAGCAAAATTATTATTCTTACCTATCCTGGGTCCAGCGCTGGAGCCGCAATGTCAGCGAGCTGAGCCCTGTATCTAATCCTATCATGTGTGATACTGTCTGCTGGGCCCTGTATCTAATCCAATCATGTGTGATACTGTGTGCTGGGCCCTATATCTAATCCTATCATGTGTGAAACTGTCTGCTGAGCCACTGTATCTAATCCTATCATGTGTGGTACTGTCTGCTGAGCCACTGTATCTAATCCTATCATGTGTGGTACTGTCTGCTGAGCCACTGTATCTAATCCTATCATGTGTGATACTGTCTGCTGGGACACTGTATCTAATCCTATCATGTGTGATACTGCCTTCTGAGCCACTGTATCTAATCCTATCATGTGTGATACTGTCTGCTCAGCCACTGTATCTAATCCTATCCATAGTTTACAGGGTCGTAGTGCTATAGATATGCTATGCTGTCTCATATACACACTTTTTTTCAGGCGGACACATATGTATTGGGGCTATTTCCCTGACATTTTAAGCCCTGAGGGTATGTTCACACGGCAGTGTCTGTTACGGCTGAAATGACGGTGCTGTTTTCAGGAGAAAACAGCACCGTAATTTCAGCCGTAATGGCATGTGCAGGCGTCTTTCGCTGCGTCCATTACGGACGTAATTGGAGCTGTTTTTCCATGGAGTCCATGGAAAACGGCTCAATTTACGTCTGAAGAAGTGACAGCCACTTTTTTGACGCGGGCGTCTTTTTTACTCGCCGCCTTTTGACAGCGGCGCGTAAAAAAAATGACCATCGGCACAGAACATCGTAAGACCCATTCAAATGAATGGGCAGATGTTTGCCGACGCTTTTGAGCCGCATTTTTGGACGTAATTCAATGCTAAAACGCCCGAATTACGTCCGTAAATAGGGTGTGTGAACCCAGCCTTAGTGACGCCTCTGGCTGCTAGTGCTGCATTGTTGGGTCACTTAGGAGACCCAGCGATGCAGCTGAAAGCGGACCGTCGGCCATGAGAAGTTTGCGGGGGGGGGGGGGGACAGTAAGAATTTTTGCATCGGGCCCATGAGCCTCTAGCTACGCCCCTGGCGGGTACCCTATGTTCCTATAGGCCCTGCTGCCTAAATAATAATTAACTCGTCCCCCTAGTCGACTATGGCCCCCTTAACTCCATAAATGACTCCCCCAGTCATGGGGCCCAACGGCTAATAAGCCTGAGGGCCTTCAAGGTATATAGAGAATAGTTAACAAATGACAGGAGTAGACAACTCAATGGGGGAGATTTATCAAAAAAATTCTGCAAAGAAAAAGTGGAGCAGTTGCCCACAGCAACCAATCATATTCCAGCTTTGATTTTTCAGCGGTCCTTTTCCAAATGAAAGCTAAAACCTGATTGGTTGCTATGGGCAACTGCTTCACTTTTTTTCCTTTGCAGAACTTTTGTATGTTTTAGCTTTTATTTAGAAAATGAAAGTTGGAATATTATTGGTTGCTATGGGCAACTGCTCCCAGTTTTTTTTTTCCCTTTTAAACCAGTTTTAATAGATCTCCCCCATGACTTTTCACTGGTGATTTTCTTATTTTAAAGGGGAATTTTCTTTAGTGATCTACTGTACGGAGAGGGATAAGATGTAGCAATCGGGACGCACTGCGGCAAACTTCCCTTTTCTTCCATCACTACTGAACTTCAAAAGTTGAAGACCTCCCAACAGTCCTGTCTTGTGAACTGCGATGTGTAATGGGCGGAGCTATTCAAATTTATTTAAAAAGAAGCATTCGTATGTTCCGGAGCATAACGGATGAGGCTTAACACGTCCTCTGATTTGAAACATAATTGTTGGGAAGTCTGAAGATGGGAAAATGGCTGAACCAGCGGCAGGTCCCACCTCTCCCTGATCTGCTCTGCGGTGATGATGTCACCACTACGTTTATACGTGCCGGGTGCTGGTATTTGTTCACACAGGACAGAACAAGGATTCCAGTAATAGTAAAACCGCCCACGTGGCACACTCTGATTTTAGATAAAAATAGCCACTGCAAATATTGTTCACGTTGTCCCAAGGCAGTGCTCCGGCCCGAAGAGACTAAAATATCACATCCAATATTAACACTTCAGCCTCTGAGATGCCTCCCATGTTTCTGAAACTGTCTGTGGGTCTTAGGCTTCGTTCACATCTGCATTTTTTTCGTTGTTCTGCTCCGTCATTGGTGCAGAACAACGAAAAAAACGGAGCCACTGGACCCGTCGCATGGTGGAAAACAACAGCGCCCGATGAAACCCATTGACTTTGATGGGATCTGTCAGGTTTCTGTCTTGGTGTCCGGGAAAAACGATGGAATCTGCAACGGAGACTCCGGCGCAGAACTGAACAGAGATCCAGTTTATGGGGGGACCTGAATGTGTCCTGGTGTCTGCTGTCGGGAGATACAAGAATGGGTGAATGTTACATTTCAACATACTTGATACTTTGATCCTCTATGAGATAAGCGTTGCCAGATGTGTCTGGCAGTGTCTTATCTCTCTCCCAATGGTAATAAACATTTGGGCTCTTCCATCTGATCATTTATGTTTATTGAGGAGTTAGTAACTGACTGAGACATTATTGGAATATGCTGGCCGAAAATATACATGGGGCCCCATGCACCCGGCATGTGTCGTGTACCTTGTTTTTCTTTGACTGTTTACCAAGAACTTTGTGCTTCAATTCCACATACGATCTCTGCATGCTGTCAGTGAATGGAAATAATGTTTACACCCAAAGCCTGAAAACCTGTACAGTCCTAATATGTCTCACAGGTGGGGGTTTGTTACAATGTATCCCACTATAGGCAATGCTCTGTGAGCTAAAAAGACTAGAGTAGACTTTACAGCTATGACTACTACTAAGGCTGGGTTCACATCTGCATTCTTTTTTGCCATTGTTCTGTTCTGTCAAAGGAACGGAAAGATGAAAAAAATGGAGAAGCCGGAGCCATTGCATGACAGACGATAATAGCGCCCGACAGAACCCATTAACTTTAATGGGTTCTGTCAGGTTTCCATCAAGGTGTCCGCCGCTTTACCAGAAGAAATAGCGCTGCATGCTTTCTTCCAGGATCAGACCAAGAAAAGTATTGCAATGTATGTACAAAATGACTTAACGTCTGGGATTCATATCCATGGTATATGTAAGCTGATGTTTGAAGGTGAACATACGCTTTACCATAAGCTTTAATTTCCAAGACACATACACTTATTGCATGTTGTCAGGAACCTGCATTTTTATCTGTCCTGTAGATTGCAGCAGGATGTGGGAGTCCTGCAATATACTTTTTAGCCAGCAGGTGGAAGCAGATTGCCAACTAAACTCCACCGATCAAGTAGAAGGTCAGGATCAAAGATCGTTCCTCATATTAATTTGAATAGAAACAGTGATCCCCAGGTATTGTATTAGTTACCATGGGAACTGTATCGCCCGGCGTTTAGTAGCGTCTCAGGCGGGACAGGAGATCGCAACTGGAGGTACCTGTTAAACCTTTATTGCTCCTACAAAAACTGAGTGACAATGAATACGGCCGTCAGCACCCAAAGGGTTGTCATTCAACTTTCATAGGATCCAGATAGGCAAATCTGCTTAGATATGCAGTTTAGGGTAAATGTATAATATATTCTCTATAATAGGCTTAACAGTAGTTTTAGTATATACTACTCCTTCTCAATTAATTAGAATATCATCAAAAAGTTTATTTATTTCAGTAATTCAATCCAAAAAGTGAAACTCATGTTCTATAGATTCATTACACACAGAGTGATCTATTTCCAGCATTTTTTTTTTCTGAAAACCTTATGAAAACCCAAAATGTAGTGTCTCAGAAAATTTGAATATTAAACAATTTCAAAAATGATTTTTAATACCGAAATGTCATCCTACTGAATAGTATGTCCAGTATCTCCACTCAATACTTGGTGCGGGCTCCTGTTGCATGAATTACTGCATCAATGCGGCGTGGTATGGAGGCGATCAGCCTGTGGGACTGCTGAGGTGTAATCAATGCGGCGTGGCATTGAGGGGATCAGCCTGTGGCACTGCTGAGGTGTTATCAATGTGGCGTGGCATGGAGGTGATCAGCCTGTGGCACTGCTGAGGTGTTATCAATGCGGCGTGGCATGGAGGCAATCAGCCTGTGGCACTGCTGAGGTGTTATCAATGCGGCGTGGCATGGAGGCGATCAGCCTGTGGGACTGCTGAGGTGTAATCAATGCGGCGTGGCATTGAGGGGATCAGCCTGTGGCACTGCTGAGGTGTTATCAATGTGGCGTGGCATGGGGGCGATCAGCCTGTGGCACTGCTGAGGTGTTATCAATGTGGCGTGGCATGGGGGCGATCAGCCTGTGGCACTGCTGAGGTGTTATCAATGCAGCGTGGCATGGGGGCGATCAGCCTGTGGCACTGCTGAGGTGTTATCAATGTGGCGTGGCATGGAGGCGATCAGCCTGTGGCACTGCTGAGGTGTTATCAATGCGGCGTGGCATGGAGGCGATCAGCCTGTGGCACTGCTGAGGTGTTATCAATGCGGCGTGGCATGGAGGCGATCAGCCTGTGGCACTGCTGAGGGGTTATCAATGCGGCGTGGCATGGAGGTAATCAGCCTGTGGCACTGCTGAGGTGTTATCAATGCGGCGTGGCATGGAGGCGATCAGCCTGTGGCACTGCTGAGGTGTTATGGAAGTCCAGGTTGCTTTGATATCGGCCTTCAGCTCGTCTGCATTGTTAGGTCTGGTGTCTCTCATCTTCCTCTTGACAATACCCGGTAGATTCTCTATGGGGTTTAGGTCGGGCGAGTTTTCTGGCCAATCAAGCGCAGTGATACTGTGGTTATTACACCGGGTATTAGTACTTTGGCAGTGTGGGCAGGTGCCAAGTCCTGCTGGAAAATGAAATCGGCATCTCCATGAGGCCCTATTTATACGAACGCGTTTCACGTCCGTGATACGCGCGTGAAAATCACGCGCGTCTCCCACCGACCTATGTAACTCAATGGGGCCGTTCAGACAGTCCGTGATTTTCACGCAGCGTGTGTCCGCTGCGTAAAACTGACAACATGTCCTATACTTGAACATTTTTCGTGCATCATGCACCCATTGAAGTCAATGGGTGCGTGAAAACTGTGCACGGCACACGGATGCACTTCCGTGTGCCGCGCGTGATTTGCGCTAAAGTTGTTAAATAAATGAAGGGAAAAAAACAACACATTCATTGCAGTTTCTAAGCATCAAAACCGTGTGTCATAAGGATGGCATATGCGTGAAAATCACGCAGCCACGCACCAAGCACTTATGACACACGGAACTGGAACGCGTGCAAAACGTTTGTGTGAATTTTGCCTAAAGCTTGTCAGCAGAGGGAAGCATGAAGAGCTGGGAAATGTCCTGCTAGACGCTGCGCTGACTCTGGACTTGATATAACACAGTGGACCAACACCAGCAGATGACACGGCCCCCAAACCATCACTGACTGTGGAAACTTCACACTGGAGCGCAGGAACTTGGATTGACTCCTCTCCCCTCTTCCTCCAGACTCCGGGACTGAGATTTCCCAATGTAATGCAAAATTGACTTTCATCTGAAAACAGGACATGGACACTGAGCAGCGGTGTCGGTCCACTGTGTTATATCAAGTCCAGAGTCAGCGCAGCGTCTACCAGGACATTTTATAATGAGTTTCACTTTTTGAATTACTGAAATTAATTAACTTTTTGATGATATTCTAATTCATTGAGAAGGACTAGTATATTATTGGTGTGATGACCATGAAAACTCTTAGGCCTGATTCACACGAGCGTTGAATACGTCTGTGTGACGGCCGTTGTAACAACGGCCATCACACGGACCTATGTAATTTAATGGGGTAGTTCACTCGGCCGTTGTTTCTATGGACCGTGTGAAGGGTCAGTTGAAAATAGAACATGTCCTATTTTGTTCCGTTTTCAAGGAACTCCCTCCATAGACTCAAGTCTACGGCGATCCGTGAAAAATCGCGAGTGGCTTAAAAAACGTCTGAAAATCAGGAGCTGTTTTCCCTTGAAAACAGCTCCGTATTTGTGAGATGTTTTTGAGTTTGCGTGTGAACATACCCTTAGGGTGCATCCACTAGATGGCACTACAGCTAATGTAATAAATATCAATCAGCAAGTGAACGAAAATGACTTTTCTGGGATGGAGCAAAGGTTCTTAGAATAGTTCTAGACGAGAATAACTTTTATATTCCGTACGCTCTGTGCTTTTTTTTTTAAATACAAGGCACAATATATAATGCTAAACACACACCCCTGTAGATAGTGCCACACACTCCCCCCTTTGTAGATAGTGCCACACACTCCCCCCTTTGTAGATAGTGCCACACACACCCCTGTAGATAGTGCCACACACCCCCCCCCTTTGTAGATAGTGCCACACACACCCCCCTTTGTAGATAGTGCCACACACTCCCCCCTTTGTAGATAGTGCCACACACACCCCCCTTTGTAGATAGTGCCACACACACCCCCCTTTGTAGATAGTGCCACACACACCCCCCTTTGTAGATAGTGACACACACACCCCCCTTTGTAGATAGTGCCACACACTCCCCCTTTGTAGATAGGGCCACACACTCCCCCTTTGTAGATAGTGCCACACACTCCCCCCTTTGTAGATAGTGCCACACACACCCCTGTAGATAGTGCCACACAAACCCCCATGCAGATAGCGCAACACCACACAGCCCCCTGTAGATAGTGTACCAGTAGACAAATACAAAAAAATATTTATACTCACCTAGCGCTGTTCCCATGATGAACAAAGCTGCAGAGTCTCAGTCTCCTCAGTCCTGCAGCACGTGAGACGCCGAGAACGGACCCCTGCGTAGGCCAGTGTGATCCAGTGACGTGATCGCGCAGGCCTGCACAGGGATCCTGTCCCAGCGTCTTATAGGCTGCAGGCCTAACGTGGCCTGTAGCCTAGTGAATTGCAGAGCATGGAGCAGGCTCCATTCTCCGCCATACTATTCAACTGTATCTGCATCCCGAGGACGCAGATACAATTGAATGTAGCAGTCGTCTGGGGATCCGGGGCACTGGGACAAAAATACGGGGCTTGGGCCCCAGATGCTCGGGGCTTACGACGCCACTGAGTCACACACAAATAAGTAGTGCATACAGTGCCCATATATTGCCATTCACTGTCTGTATTGTGCCATAAAGGGACCATATTTTGTCATATTATAAACACATTGGGGCAGACTTATTATTGATGTTGTGCCAGAATTCTGGACTAAGTTGCACCTGTTTTTTGGCGCAAATAATTTTCGTCCCATTTATGAATGACATGCGGCTAAAAGTGCGCATTTTTCGTGTTGTCCGTCAAGGTGCATGGCTTAGCAGAAAAAGGGGAGTGACTTAAAGCGTTATTCCCAACATAACGTTCAATGTTCAAAGCCCTAGAAATGAAAACATCTTTCTAAATACCTTCTGTTTTCTGTAGTGCAGCGTTTGTAATATACGCCCTCCTCTATAGCGCATGTCATTAGTTTAGTTGTGACGGTCGTTTCTATGGAATTGACCACCACCGCCGTTTTCTTCATTCTGTCGCCTGCGTACTTCTCCCTTTTCTACTCTCCCTTCTCTAGCGTGAGCGCGCATTACCGACGCATGCGCACTGTCCTGCCGGCATACCTCTTATCAGACACCACACACTGCGCTTGCTCCCCCCATGTTATCTCTATATTGTAATATAGAGATAATTTTGTGAGCCTTTTGGAACAAGCACATTGTGTTGGCTCTGTACGTACCTTCCTAAATTTACGTATACTTGTTTCGGAGCGACGCTGCTATGAACGCTGTATAATAGCAGTCTCAGGAGCGCGCACATACACCAAGTAGCATTGTAATTTTATTACAGCGCCACTTGCTGGTGAAGAGTGATAGAAACACACATTTATTTAAAAAAAACTTTTTAGATTGAAATTTATGAAATAAACAATTAAATTTGACTGGCAAATATAATTTTTAGGGAAAAGTTCTTATTTATTAATATGTAACATTAAATAATAAAATCATTTTTTGGGTCAACTTGGGAATAACCCTTTAAGATGTACCAAATTGCGCCAAAATTTGGGACCAAAAAAGTGGTTTAAAGTAAGCAAAATAAAAAGTGATATAAAGTTAGACAGAAGAGTGTACACATGCGCCAAACTTATTATCCAGCACGAGCCACTGTGATCTATTTGGTCATGCTTCCCAACCGTCCCGGATTCAACGGGCCAGTGCCAGATTCCCGAGTGTTGTCCCACTATCACGGGTGGCCAGCTGCATTTCCCGTTGAACTGTATCTGAGTCTTCAAAACACAGATACAGTTGAATATCTGTATCTGTAGCTCCCTACTCCACCATTCACTATGTGATACATTTCATTATAATGTGGGGAGGCAATCACTGGGGATATGATACTGTGCGTGGGGGGAATGATACTGTGTACGGGTTCAAGGGTAACTGGGTGTCTATGGACAGGGATTGGGTCGGATATAGAGGTATGGCTTAACGTTAAAAAAAATTGCCGCAAGGGTTGCCCATTTTTATAATACTTGAAAGTTGGGAAGTATGAATTTGGCGCATCTAATCTAATTTTAAGCTGTCTAAATTTAGGAGTTAAAAGGAATATATTGCGGCATAAAATTCCCATATAGTGACATTTAGTGCTTATATTTTGCCATTTAGTCCCCACTGCAGGTAAACTTACTGCATCAGAGTTAGGGTATGTGCATATGGGCTATTTTCAGCCTTTTTTCGGGCCGTAAACGTCCCTAAAAACGTCTGAAAAATCGGAAGCAGAACGCCTACAAACATCTGCCCATTAATTTCAATGGGAAATACGGCGTTCTGTTCCGACGGAGCGTTTTTTTACGCCTCATTTTCCAAAAATGGCACGTAAAAAGACGCCCGCGAAAAAGAAGTACATGTCACTTCTTGTGCCGTTTTTGGAGCCGTTTTTCACTGAAAAAACAGCTCCAAAAACGTCCGTTCATAAACGCAGCGAAAAACACGAGTTCCTTAAAAAACGCCTAAAAGTCAGGAGCCATTTTCCCTTGAAAACTGCTCCGTATTTGCAGCCGTTTTTTGATAAGTGTGTGAACATAGCCTCATTAAGCTTACAAAGCCACATTGGATATACTCCAGGAGGAATCAGATCATTGCCAGGAGGGTTCATCATCCCCTATTTAAAGTGGTCCCGAACTTTTTATCTGCCATCAGCTATTGAATGTCTATGTCCAGGCTCTGAGTACAAGTGGTTAATTCATCCATCAAAGTGTTAAAATATTCTTCTGTCTAATGAAGACATCCCCTTTGTAAACGGGAGCTGGCCTGGAGATCAGCTGATTGTTGCTGATCTAGTTTCTGTAACTCCCGGCGATCAGCTGCGATCGCTGAGGAAGGCCGCATCTGGCCATACATTGAGTACACGGCAGGCCTGGTCTGCCAGAACTAGAGCCGCACTTTGTGAGCTAATATGACCCTAAGGCCTTATTCACACGGACGTGTCTGTTTTGCGTGCGCAAAAGGTCCGTGTGGCATCAGCATATTGTGCGCGGCTGCGTGATTTTCGCGCAGCCGGCATTCTTATGACACTGTTTTTATGTTTAGAATATAAAAAAGCACGAGGTGCTTTTCTGTTTTCATTCATTTATTTACCTACTGTAGAGCGCATCACGCGCGGCACCCAGAAGTGCTTTCGTGTGCCGTGCACGATTTGCACGCACCCATTGACTTCAATGGGTGCATGCTGTGCGAAACACGGGCAAATATAGGACATGTCATGAGCTTTACTCAGCGGACATATGCTGCCTGAAATTCACTGACAGTCTGAACGGCCCCATTCGTTAACATAGGTCCGTGCGATTTTCACGCGCGTATCACGGATGTATAACACGTTCGTGTGAATAAGCCCTAATAGTGCATATGGAAAGGGGTTGTTATGAGACCAGGACCATTTTACCAGTAAATAGGTAAATTCATTTGCATTTTACCCGGGAAAAGAAGACGATCTTGTCAATATACTTTGCATACACACAAAGACATGTCTGCTGCTGTGAAATCTGAAAGGATTATGTCTTGACATTTTTTGTAAAACCAACAAAAACACGGATTAAGCCATTTGTTCAGTAGAATTACACAAATGCCCGTTCTGTTGCCACAATAAAGAATGTACAATACAGAGCTGATTGTGTCAGTGAATATGCAGTAGGTCAGTCTGAGATAGTGATCTTCATTGTTCATTGGCCTGCAGAGGGAGATATAGTTCTTGTGTAACACTGAAGCTCCACCTTGAACTTTGAGGGTATGTTCACACAATCTATTTTTGGCCGTTTTTTGGGCCGTAAACGCCCAAAAAACAGATGAAAAATCAGAAGCAAAACGCCTCTAAACATCTGCCCATTGATTTCAATGGGAAAAACGGCATTCTGTTCCGACGGACCGTTTTTTTACGAAAAAGAAGTGCAGGTCACTTCTTGGGCCGTTTTTGTAGCCGTTTTTCATACTCTATAGAAAGCCAGCTCCAAAAACGGCCGTAAAAAACGCAGCGAAAATCGCGAGTGGCTTAAAATCCCTTGAAAACAGCTCCGTATTTTCAGACATTTTTGACTCAGCGTGTGAACATAGCCTTACAATTATATTAGTAAATTGCCTTTTCCAGCAAGCAGAGATCTAGAAGAAAGCTGTGAGTAATTAATACAGAAATTAAATTGGAAAATGTAATTTTTTTTCATTATACAAAGAATATGACTTCCCCATTGTGGCTGCACAGGACTCCACACCTCTACTCCGGGACCCAACCCATCCTCCTGCCTTCAAAGAAACTCCCCAATAAAAATTGTGTCATGCCCCGCCCCCTCAGCCGCTGCACTAGGCATCACAAAGTGTATCAGTTTTACTAGGGCGTTTCTTTAAATAAAAAAATGATAATCTTCCCCAAAACCACCTATAAACCTCTCGACAACACGAGTGCAGCAAAGTGTGAATGGGACCTGACCCAACATTGACAAAGTAAACCCCATTGGGTGGAGTTACCCTTCTGAGTCGTCCGTGGAGATTAGTGACAGTGCGTGACGGATAATAGTGCACACAACTCCCATAAAGATGTTACAGCCATATTACATCCCAAAATAACTAAGAAATGGACAGAAGGGAGCAGCTCGGAGGTGTAAGTCCTGATAGGTGTCTCTCATAATCCTTATTGTTGAGTAGTATCATGACCTCTCAGGGCCCGGGTAGCCGGATTCTTTCACGGTGCTGTCACTTACAGCCTGACTCATGGGTGGAGGAGATCAGGTTTCCAAACGGTTTAAAATCTATTTGAAGGAGAGATTTTTTCATGCAAATTTACCCGGTCTTTTCCATTTGCATGATTTGTATAGCTTTGCATGGTTTTTATACGGGTTCGATTTTCCCAGTCCTGAGACTGGAGACGTGTCTAATGCTGCAACTATTAACCGTTTCACTGCAAAGGAAAAGAGAACACACAAGGAGTATATTCCGTCATCACATATATATCTGAATCTAAAAAAAACAAACGGAATTTTGAGGCAGATTTAACTCCTGCAAAAAACTCCGTGTGATCCCAGCCTATAGGCAGATTTTCCTCTGCCTGCACGTCGATTTTCACTGCGTTTTTCGCTCGCGGCCATTGAGCGCCGCGGGCATAAAACGCTGCGATATATGCTTTCTCTGCCTCCCGTTGATGTCAATGGGGGGTCAGAGGCGTAAACACCCAGAGATAGGGCATGTCCCTTCTTTTTCCCGCGAGCTGATTTTTCCGCTCGAGGGAGAAAACCGCCCCCGGAAGTTTTCGGACGTTTTTTGGCCAGTTATGCGGAGCGGTTTCTGCGTCAAAAAACTCGTAAAAAAACTCTGTGTGAACATACAACCAGCTTTATAATCACACTAATAACCACAATATATTTGTAGTATAGAATATTGCACACTAGTCCTTGTGTCAGTCCCAATAGCGGTTGTAGTATGCAACAAAGTAGCGCAAAAGCGTTTTCACCAGTCTCTGTATTTTAGATGCGATGCCTTTGTGAATGGTTTCGTGTTGGATCAGGTCCTGGAGCGATGGTTGTTTCCTTTTGTTGACACGTGCTTGCTGGTTATTCTTCCCGTCACTGATGGAGCCGGTCAGTCTCAGAGAGTGACACCCATGCAGACAAGAGGTAGCAGCTATACGTGTTTCAAAGCTGCCTGAGCTTCTTCTTCAGTAGCAAAAGTTACACTTTTCGCCAAATTTAAAGGGGTTATACAAGATTAGAAAAACATGGCTGCTTTCTTCCAGAAATAGCGCTACACTTGTCCGTGGGTTGTTTCTGGTATTGCAGCTTAGCTCCATTGAAGTGAATGGGGCTGAGCTGCATTACCAACTTGCGGGGACCCACGTGGCCCTGTTTTTGGGAGAACGTAGCCATTATTTTCTAAATCGGGTAATATCCCTTTAACCCTTTCAGGACCTGACTAATTTTCATTTTTATGCCTTTGCTTTTTTCAAAAGGTCATTACTTTTTTTATTGTTTTCGTTGACACAGTCATATGAGGGCTTCATTTTTAAGTGACAAGTTGTACTTTCTGATGGTTCTATTTAATATTATGTGCGATGTACTGAGAAGTTGGAAAAGAATTCAGAATGGGGTGGAATTGGAAAAAAACAGCAGTTCCTACATTTTCTTATGGGTTTCTTTTTTTACGGTGTTCAATGACACGGTGAAAATGACACGTTATCTTTATTCTGCGGGTCTGTACGATCACGGTGATACCAAATGTATATATCTATATTGTTTTTGTTATGTTTTTTAAAAAAATGTAAAAGTTTTAAAGAAACTAAAAAAAATTTGCATCGCCATATTTTGACGCCCATAACTTTTGTATATTTCTGTGTACAGCGCTGCGTATGGCGTCTTTTTGTACGTTGAAAGATGTGGTTTTTATTAATACAATTTTGGAGAATGTTGGGCATTTCAATCACTTTTTATAAAAAAAATTTGGGGGGGAGTGAAGTGGCAAAGAAACTGTGATTCGACCATTTTGACCTTTTTTCCCGCTACGACGTTCACCGTATTGGATAAATATTTTTATAGTTTGGGCATCTTCAGACGCGGTGATACCGAATGTGTTTATGTTTATTATTGTTTATTTTTATATGTAATCTAGCGAAAGGGGGGTGATTTGAATTTTTATAGATTTTTTTTATATTTAAAAAAAAAATGTAAAACCTATTTTTTACTTGTATTTAGCCCCCCCCCCCCCCCCTCCTAGGGGCTAAATCGCTTATATTACTTATGCCATAGACTGCAATATCACAATATTGCAGTCTATGGCAGAATTAGTGCATTGCTATTGAGACCTGCCACAGGCCACGGGCAGGTCTCAATAATATCAATCTTCCTATAGCAGGGCTGGAAGCGTTCACAAGGCTCCCAGCTTCTATAGGAGCACATCAGCCCCAAAGTGACCGGCTCCTAAGTGGAAGGGGCCGTACAAACCCCTCAGATGCCGGTAGTCACATCTGACACCGGCATCTGAGGGGTCAATTGCTTGCGGTCAGAAAGTTTTATGATCGCAATCATTGCCGCTGGGTCCCTGCTGTGTAACACAGCAGAGACCCAGCGGTTATGGCGCCCGCTCTGCTTCTGAGCAGGCGCCATATTTAAATACCCTTTCCCAACGTAAATCGCCGGTGGAGCGACCAGAAAGTGTTAAGTAGGGCATCTAATATATTGTTCTTGTTTAAAGAGGACTTGTTCCATCACAGATACTTTTAAGTTCACATGCAGGAAGCTGTGTGTGTGTGTGTGTGTGTGTGTGTGTGTGTGTGTGTGTGTGTGTATATACAGTGAAGGAAATAAGTATTTGATCCCTTGCTGATTTTGTAAGTTTGCCCACTGTCAAAGACATGAACTGTCTAGAATTTTTAGGCTAGGTTAATTTTACCAGTGAGAGATAGATTATATTTTTAAAAAAACCTGAAAATCACATTGTCAAAATTATATATATTTATTTGCATTTTGCACAGAGAAATAAGTATTTGATCCCTTTGGCAAACAAGACTTAATACTTGGTGGCAAAACCCTTGTTGGCAAGCACAGCAGTCAGACGTTTTTTGTAGTTGATGATGAGGTTTGCACACATGTTAGATGGAATTTTGGCCCACTCCTCTTTGCAGATCATCTGTAAATCATTAAGATTTCGAGGCTGTCGCTTGGCAACTCGGATCTTCAGCTCCCTCCATAAGTTTTCGATGGGATTAAGGTCTGGAGACTGGCTAGGCCACTCCATGACCTTAATGTGCTTCTTTTTGAGCCACTCCTTTGTTGCCTTGGCTGTATGTTTCGGGTCATTGTCCTTGCTGGAAGACCCAGCAACGAGCCATTTTTAATGTCCTGGTGGAGGGAAGGAGGTTGTCACTCAGGATTAGACGGTACATGGCTCCATCCATTCTCCCATTGATGCGGTGAAGTAGTCCTGTGCCCTTAGCAGAGAAACACCCCCAAAACATAATGTTTCCACCTCCATGCTTGACAGTGGGGACGGTGTTCTCTGGGTCATAGGCAGCATTTCTCTTCCTCCAAACACGGCGAGTTGAGTTAATGCCAAAGAGCTAAATTTTAGTCTCATCTGACCACAGCACCTTCTCCCAATCACTCTCAGAATCATCCAGATGTTCATTTGCAAACTTCAGACGGGCCTGTACATGTGCCTTCTTGAGCAGGGGGACCTTGCTGGCACTGCTGGATTTTAATCCATTACGGCGTAATGTGTTACCAATGGTTTTCTTGGTGACTGGTCCCAGCTGCCTTGAGATCATTAACAAGTACCCCCCGTGTAGTTTTCGGCTGAGCTCTCACCTTCCTCAGGATCAAGGATACCCCACGAGGTGAGATTTTGCATGGAGCCCCAGATCGATGTCGATTGACAGTTATTTTGTATGTCTTCCATTTTCTTACTATTGCGCCAACTGTTGTCGCCTTCTCACCCAGCGTCTTACTTATGGTTTTGTAGCCCATTCCAGCCTTGTGCAGGTCTATGATCTTGTCCCTGACATCCTTAGAAAGCTCTTTGGTCTTGCCCATGTTGTAGAGGTTAGAGTCAGACTGATTCATTGAGTCTGTGGACAGGGGTCTTTTATACAGGTGACCATGTAAGACAGCTGTCTTTAATGCAGGCACCAAGTTGATTTGGAGCGTGTAACTGGTCTGGAGGAGGCTGAACTCTTAATTGTTGGTAGGGGATCAAATACTTATTTCTCTGTGCACAATGCAAATAAATATATATCATTTTGACAATGTGATTTTCATTTTTCTTTTTTTATATAATCTATCTCTCACTGGTAAAATTAACCTAGCCTAAAAATTCTAGACTGTTCATGACTTTGACAATGGGCAAACTTACAAAATCAGCAAGGGATCAAATACTTATTTCCTCCACTGTATGTGTGCGTTCAAAAGTTTGGGGTCACCCAGACAATTTTGTGTTTTCCATGAAAACTCACACTTATATTTATCAAATGAGTTGCAAAATGACTAGAAAATATAGTCAAGACTTTGACAAGGTTAGAAATAATGATTTTTATTTCAAATAATAATTTTCTCCTTCAAACTTTGCTTTCGTCTTGGAATGCTCCATTTGCAGCAATTCCAGCATTGCAGACCTTTGGCATTCTAGCTGTTAATTTGCTGAGGTAATCGGGAGAAATTTCCCCCCATGCTTCCAGAAGCCCCTCCCACAAGTTGGATTGGCTTGATGGGCACTTCTTGCGTACCATACGGTCAAGCTGCTCCCACAACAGCTCTATGGGGTTGAGATCTGGTGACTGCGCTGGCCACTCCATTACAGATAGAATACCAGCTGCCTGCTTCTTCCCTAAATAGTTCTTGCATAATTTGGAGGTGTGCTTTGGGTCATTGTCCTGTTGTAGGATGAAATTGGCTCCAATCAAGCGCTGTCCACAGGGTATGGCATGGCGTTGCAAAATGGAGTGATAGCATTCCTTATTCAAAATCCCTTTTATCTTGTACAAATCTCCCACTTTACCAGCACCAAAGCAACCCCAGACCATCACATTACCTCCACCATGCTTGACAGATGGCGTCAGGCACTCTTCCAGCTTTTTTTCAGTTGTTCTGCGTCTCACAAATGTTCTTCTGTGTGATCCAAACACCTCAAACTTCGATTCGTCTGTCCATAACACTTTTTTCCAATCTTCCTCTGCCCAATGTCTGTGTGCTTTTGCCCATATTAATCTTTTCCTTTTATTAGCCAGTCTCAGATATGGCTTTTTCTTTGCCACTCTGCCCTGAAGGCCAGCGTCCCGGAGTCGCCTCTTCACTGTAGACACTGACACTGGCGTTTTGCGGGTACTATTTAATGAAGCTGCTAGTTGAGGACCTGTGAGGCGTCTATTTCTCAAACTAGAGACTCTAATGTACTTGTCTTGTTGCTCAGTTGTGCAGCGGGGCCTCCCACTTCTCTTTCTACTCTGGTTAGAGCAGGGGTCTCAAACTCGGCCGGGTAAGTGGGCCGCATATAGAAAAAATGGGAAGTTGACGGGCCGCATTGCTTTCAAATTTGATACAATACAAAATTATTGTTAATCAATTAGTTATTTGAACTACTATAATACTACATTACTATAATAATAGCGCTAGGTTTAAAATTTGAGATATTTCTCCATGTGCTTATTTCAACAATCCAGCTTTCCAGTTTAAGTGTCGCTAAATGCAGTCCGGCGGCTCAGTTAGCACACGTCAAGATTGGGCAGCACCTTTTTAGATAGTGCCGCAGTGCCCTCTGTGGATGCTGCCGCAGTGCCCTCTGTGGATAATGCAACACACCCCTAGATAAGGCCACAGTGCCCTCTGTAGATAAGGCCACAGTGCCCTCTGTAGATAAGGCCACAGTGCCCTCTGTAGATAATGCAACACACCCCTAGATAATGCCAGTGTCCTCTTCAGCTACTGTCACACACCCACTTGTAGATAACGCCACAGTGCCCTCTGTAGAGGCTGCCACAGTGCCCTCTGTAGAGGCTGTCACAGTGCCCTCTGTAGAGGCTGTCACAGTGCCCTCTGTAGAGGCTGCCCCAGTGCCCTCTGTAGAGGCTGCCCCAGTGCCCTCTGTAGAGGCTGCCCCAGTGCCCTCTGTAGAGGCTGCCCCAGTGCCCTTTGTAGAGGCTGCCCCAGTGATGTCAGGGGCTTGCCCAGAGCTGGAGTCCCAGGCAGAGCGCTAGTAGGCTCTTCCTGGGACTCCAGCTGTGCTCCTGACATCACTGGGACTCCTGCTCTGGGGAAGCCCCTGACATCATTGTCGATGTATGGACAGCGATGTCAGAGGCTTCCCCAGAGTCCCGGAGCAGAGCCGATAATAGCGCTCTGCCCGGGACTCCGCTCTGGGGAAGACCCAGACACACTGTCCATATATGGGCAGCGATGTCAGGGAATTCCACAGAGTCCCGGAGCAGAGCCGACACCAGCGCTCTGCTCCGATCTGGGCAAGACCCTGACACACTGTCCATATATGGGCAGCGATATCAGGGAATTCCACAGAGTCCCGGAGCAGAGCCGACACCAACGCTCTGCTCGGGACTCCGGCTCTGGGGAAGCCCCAGACATCGCTGTTCATATGTGGACAGCGATGTCAGGGAATTCCAGAGTCTCGGAGCAGAGCCGATACTAGCGGCTCTGTGTCCCGCGGGCTGCAGATGACAGCCCCAGGGGCCGCATGCGGCCCGCGGGCCGCGTGCTTGAGACCCCTGGGTTAGAGCCTGTTTGTGCTGTCCTCTGAAGGGAGTAGTACACACCGTTGTAGGAAATCTTCAGTTTCTTGGCAATTTCTCACATGGAATAGCCTTCATTTCTAAGAACAAGAATAGACTGTCGAGTTTCACATGAAAGCTCTCTTTTTCTAGCCATTTTTAGAGTTTAATCGAACCCACAAATGTAATGCTCTAGATTCTCAACTAGCTCAAAGGAAGGTCAGTTTTATAGCTCCTCTAAACATCAAAACTGTTTACAGCGGTGCTAACATAATTGCACAAGGGTTTTCAAGTGTTTTCTAATCATCCATTAGTCTTCTAACATAGTTAGCAAACACAATGTACCATTAGAACACTGGAGTGATGGTTGCTGGAAATGGGCCTCTATACACCTATGTAGATACTGCATTAAAAACCAGACGTTTGCAGCTAGAATAGTCATTTAGCACATTAAAAATGTATAGAGTTATTTCTGATTAATTTAATGTTCTCTTCATTGAAAAAAACTGTGCTTTTCTTGCAAAAATAAGGAAATTTCTAAGTGACCCTAAACTTTTGAACGGTAGTGTGTGTGTGTGTGTGTGTGTGTGTGTGTGTGTATATATATTTATATGTATATATATGTGTGTGTGTATATGTGTGTGTGTGTGTGTGTGTGTGTATATATATATGTGTGTGTGTGTGTGTGTGTGTGTGTGTATATATATATATATATATATGTGTGTGTGTGTGTGTGTGTATATATATATATATATATATATATATATATATATAATCTGTATATCAGGTCATGCTATGAACTTGGTAAAAATTCAGTGTTAATGGAAAATGATATTTGTTGCGGGATATTGTGTAATAGCTGCCTGTGAAATTTAAACTTTAGAACCCCTTCCTGGAACCGACCAACTCCAGCAGTAGCGCCACTCCTCATTATTTGCATGAACTACACAATCTTCAAGCTGTTTATCATGAAAGTTCCCCATCCATGTATTTGACCACGGTTACACATTTGCATAAGGTTTCAATCTGATATCTCCGTACATGAGAGCACTTATCCTGAGCTCTAGTCTGTAAGTCAGAAATTGGACTAAACCTTTTGTCTTCAAAATTCCTGATCTCCTCCATTAAAGACAAGAATGGCTTATGCCAGTCATGGGCATTCCAGTACCCGGGAAGCCTTTTCCTGCTAGAATTCTGCATTTGAAAGCAACATAAAGAGATTACATCCCTAGTCGGACACTGGTGAGACAAGAATTCACTGGGAGGGTCAATGACATTTGCATGGGAATAAGGAAAAACACTGGTCCCTTTCGTATACTCTTGAAGACTCTTGTCTATAGACCCTGTATCAGGGATGGACGTACCATATGTGCAACCGCTGCAGTTGCACAGGGGCCCAGTAGGTAAGGGGGCCAATTGTAACCTTAATAGCAGCTTCCTACTGACTTTTAGATTGCAGATCATGGTGGCACGAGGAGTAGGCATAGCAGGCAGTTGCCTAGGGCAATTTATGGATTTTGTAAAACGAAAAAGCCATGTTCTACCTTACTAGGGAACGGTGGGGAAAGGTACAACAGGGGACAATTAAATGAATGATTGTCCATCTAACAACTATCATGTTGATCTCCAGGAACTGATAGAAGGGAAGGGGGCTCATTCTGGAACCACCACCTTGGGCACCAATAGAGCTTGTCCCAGCCCTCGACTGAGCTTACAATTACTGGTAGATTGTTATAGAGACATACGGGGGTGCTCTATGCTTAGCTATTTGAGAGCATATACTGTTCTTGCACAGGGGCCCTCTGCTGTCTATGTTCCTGTATGCAACCGGGGGTCACCTGATAGATGCCATAAGATTTGGTAGTTTGAAAGCCTGAGGTACAAATGTCCCTCCCGGAGTGGTGACCTGGTGGCCACTGGAAAATTACTTTGGGATGGGAAACCCACCTGACTAGTAGTTGTGCTTGCGCGTGCAACCTTCCCCTTTCACTCTTTTGAGTGCACTCAGGCATAATGGCTAGGCTCTAATATGAAGAAATGTTACACTGCTAGCCGTTATGATGGGTCGGCTATTTTTTATATTTTCAATTTGTGCTCATTGTGCACATTTGTTTGCCAGAGGATTTCTTAGTGTGGTGCCCTTATAAGTGTCCCTCCATGGGGGTATTGGGGGGGGGGTGTGGCCATCAGGCTCCTCACCCCCTGCAACCCGGCTCGCCCTTCTGGAACTTTGGCGGATGCTTGGGCAGCAGACTATGAAGCACAGACAGGTCTCCCTAAGCTTCCATGATTAGGCCACCTTCCCTAACCCTTACAGGGTCTTATGGGTCAGAGGGCTGGAGCATAGGTTGGGGTGTCCTTCTCCTTTTGGAGGGGGCTTGTGATAGACTACATCATTGTGAGCACTTTTTCTGTGGCATGCTGCATTTTTTTGAAGCATTTAGGTGACAGAAAACATGATTTTAAAGGTTTTAAAAAAATAATTATACATATAATTTTATATATACACTACCGTTCAAAAGTTTAGGGTCACTTAGAAATTTCCTTATTTTTTAAAGAAAAGCAGTTTTTTTCAATGAAGATAACATTAAATTAATAAAAAATACACTCTATACATTGTTAATGTGCTAAATGACTATTCTAGCTGCAAACGTCTGTTTTTTAATGCAATATCTACATAGGTGTATAGAGGCCCATTTCCAGCAACCATCACTCCAGTGTTCTAATGCTACATTATGTTTGCTAACTGTGTTAGAAGGCTAATGGATGATTAGAAAACACTTGAAAACCCTTGTGCAATTATGTTAGCACCGCTGTAAACAGTTTTGCTGTTTAGAGGAGCTATAAAACTGACCTTCCTTTGAGCTAGTTGAGAATCTGGAGCATTATATTTGTGGGTTCGATTAAACTCTCCAAATGGCTAGAAAAAGAGAGCTTTCATGTGAAACTCGACAGTCTATTCTTGTTCTTAGAAATGAAGGCTATTCCATGCGAGAAATTGCCAAGAAACTGAAGATTTCCTACAACGGTGTGTAGTAATCTCCCTTCAGAGGACAGCACAAACAGGCTCTAACCGGAGTAGAAAGAGAAGTGGGAGGCCCCGCTGCACAACTGGGCAACAAGACAAGTACATCAGAGTCTCTAGTTTGAGAAATAGACTCCTCACAGGTCCTCAACTGGCAGCTTCATTAAATAGTACCCACAAAAAGGCCAGAGTCAACGTGTACAGTGAAGAGGCGACTCCGGGATGCTGGCCTTCAGGGCAGAGTGGCAAAGAAAAAGCCATATCTGAGACTGGCTAATAAAAGGAAAAGATTAATATGGGCAAAATCACACAGACATTGGACAGAGGAAGATTGGAAAAAAGTGTTATGGACAGACGAATCGAAGTTTGAGGTGTTTGGATCACACAGAAGAACATTTGTGACACGCAGAACAACTGAAAAGATGCTGGAAGAGTGCCTGACGCCATCTGTCAAGCATGGTGGAGGTAATGTGATGGTCTGGGGTTGCTTTTGTGCTGGTAAAGTGGGAGATTTGTACAAGGTAAAAGGGATTTTGAATAAGGAAGGCTATCACTCCATTTTGCAATGCCATGCCATACCCTGTGGACAGCGCTTGATTGGAGCCAATTTCATCCTACAGTAGGACAATGACCCAAAGCACACCTCCAAATGATGCAAGAACTATTTAGGGAAGAAGCAGGCAGCTGGTATTCTATCTGTAATGGAGTGGCCAGCGCAGTCACCAGATCTCAACCCCATAGAGCTGTTGTGGGAGCAGCTTGACCGTATGGTACGCAAGAAGTGCCCATCAAGCCAATCCAACTTGTGGGAGGGGCTTCTGGAAGCATGGGGGAAATTTCTCCCGATTACCTCAGCAAATTAACAGCTAGAATGCCAAAGTTCTGCAATGCTGTAATTGCTGCAAATGGAGCATTCCAAGACCATTATTTCTAACCTTGTCAATGTCTTGACTATATTTTCTAGTCATTTTGCAACTCATTTGATAAATATAAGTGTGAGTTTTCATGGAAAATCACAAAATTGTCTGGGTGACCCCAAACTTTTGAACGGTAGTGTATGTATATAAAATCATTCTTTTTTTCTTCACCCTTTAACCATTGAGAACCCATCTTCCCAAGATAAATCACAGGAAATGGTAGTACTGGTAGCACATCATCATTTCACACCACCAGTACTTCTGCAGCCTGGACAGGTCTTCAAAGGAGCGATCTAAGGTAGTCACCCTCTGAGTGCAGCACCTGTTGCTAGGCAACTAGATGAACTTATTCAAATAGTGCCTAGCAAATGTAGCACTTCATCTGGGTGCAGTGGCGGATTATCATATGGGCGATTCGGGCGGCCGCCCGGGGCCCGAGGCTCCCAGGGGGCCCATGGCAGCCCGAACCGCACATCATTTTGCAAACCTATTCAGCGCGCTAGCGCTGCTACAAGCCGAAGATGAGGAGGGGAGGAGCAGAGAATTGGCCGGGATCGAGGGGTAGGACACGCCTCCCTGACAAGTGCGGGCGCCGCCATTGAGTAACAGAACAGCGACGGACGGCTGTTCTGTTACTCCAAAGCTGCAAGAAGAGCCGGGCGGGCGGTCACCGGTGCTGAGGTTAGTTGGCTTATCCTCCTGCCCAACTGGTTCCCGACCGCTGGCTGTATTTTTACGGCCAGCGGTCAGGGACGGGTCCTTAAAACCCGAGCCATAGACTTTCTATGGCTCGGGTTTTAACTTGCTGCCCGCGCGATCGGGCAGCTGAATGTCGGGTCTCCGGCTGTCAGTGACTGCCGGGGACCCTGAGGAGAAGACAGAAGCAGCTATTCTGCTTCTGTCTTCTCCGATGTCTTACACAGCGTTCAATGAACGCTGTGTATAGGAATAGAGACAGCAGCAGCGGCGCTGTCTCTATTCCTCCCGGTGATCATGTGACTGGTCACATGATCGCCGGGTGCCGTTAGTGGCAGACTGTTGCTGGGTCTAACTAGACCCAGCACAGCCCTATTAGTGACAATCGGCACTATGAGAGGGCTGATTTCCCCTGTAACTGGGGCTGCTGTGCAGCTCCAGTTACAGTGGAAAAACATGGTGTAAAAGAAAGAAAAAGTATATATAAAGTTCCCCAAAGGTCTTTTTTGACCTTTGAAGATCAGACCACAGTAATAAAAAAATAATAAAGTAAAGTGCAAAAAAAAATTAAATAATAAATACACATAAAATACCCACCCCCAAAAAAAACGTTCCCCCCGCCAATCATTGTTGTAACGCTAGCGCTGACCCAATTACCCTAATATAGACATGTAATATATAAAAATTTCCGGTAGACAATGACGATCACAAATAAAAGGTCTATTTTAGGGTAAAACTATGTTATTACCAAAAAAAATAGCTGAAACGTAAAAAAGCTTATTTTTTTACTATTATTTTCAAACTTTATGAATAAAAATTCTAAAATAGCAAAAAAGGTGTGCATAAAAACGATAAAAAACGAAACCTGCATTGTCTACGGAAAAAACTTCGCAAAAATCCCGTCGTTTTAATTTATTTTTTATAAAAATGTGTGTTTGGTGCAACTTTGTAATTACGTTTTATTAAAAAATATTTTCACTTTTTGAGATACAGCTGCTTTGTATCCTGTATCCGTCAGGTCAGCAGGACTGACGGGATCAGTGAAACGGGCCCTGCGCTAAATTATAATCTTAGATGTGATAGATTTGAGGTGGATCCTGCGTGTCACTGATCCTGTCAGTCCTGCTGACCTGACGGATACAGGATACAAAGCAGCTGTATCTCAAAAAGTGAAAATATTTTTTAATAAAATCAATCAATCACACACATACTAATATATATATATATATATATATATATATATATATATATATATATATATATATATATAAAATTATAATATAAAGTTTTTAAATGTGTACATAACCTTGTGCCACTATATACAAGGGGGGGCGCTGTATGCCACTATATACAAGCGGGGGCGCTGTGTGCCACTATATACAAGGGGGAGCGCTGTGTGCCACTATATACAAGGGGGAGCGCTGTGTGCCACTATATACAAGGGGAGTGCTGTGTGCCACTATATACAAGGGGGGCGCTGTGTGGCACTATATACAAGGGGGAGCGCTGTGTGGCAGTATATACAAGGGGGGGGTTGTGTAGTGCTATCCACAGTGGTATGTGTGTGGCGCTCTTTATAGGGGGGGCTTTTTGGTGCTATTTACAAGAGGGGGAGGGCTGTGTGGCGCTCTCTACAGGGGGCTGTATGGCACTATCTATATGGGGCTGTGTGTAACGCTCTCTACGGGGGGGATGTGATATATAGAGGGGGCTGTGTATGGCGATATCTATGGGGGTGTGTAATATCTTCAGGGGCTGTGTGTGGCACTATGTACAGGGGGCTGTGTGTATGTGGCGTTTTACAGTGTGTGGTATTATATTCAGGCACGCAGTGTTTGGTGCTATTATATTTAGGGGTACAGTATGTGGCACCATGATAACTTTATTTTCGTTTATAGGTGTGGAAATGTTGGAAAAGTGAGGAGACGTCTGAGTGGCAAATTCTGCAGAAATGAGTCATGGCCGGGAGAAGTCGTCATGAGTGCTGGACCGGATGGAGAAGAAAAGAGGAAGAAAACTACTAGAATCTGAGACGTCGCCACCTGTGAGTCACTAGATTTATAGAGAATCTGTCACCTCTCCTGACATGTTTATTATAGGAATCCTTGTATTTCACAAAAAGTCTTTCTGCAGTCCAGGACTGATAGACAATTCCCCTTGTCGGGAGGTTGTGTCCCTGCATAGTGTGATACTCTCAGTATGTATGGACACAGCCCTGTGACAAGGGAAATCGTAAGGCTGGGTTCACACGAGCACATTAACGTCCGTAATGGACGGACGTATTTCGGCCGGAAGTCCCGGACCGAACTCAGTGCAGGGAGCCGGGCTCCTAGCATCATAGTAATGTACGATGCTAGGAGTCCCTGCCTCTCTGCAGGACAACTGTCCCGTACTGTAATCATGTTTTCAGTACGGGGCAGTAGTTCCACGGAGAGGCAGGGACTACTAGCATCGTACATTACTATGATGCTAGGAGCCCGGCTCCCTGCACTGAGTTCGGTCCGGGACTTCCGGCCGAAATACGTCCGTCCATTACGGACGTTAATGTGCTTGTGTGAACCCAGCCTTACACTGTTAATGCTTGCCCAAAAAGGTAGTGTTAAAAATAGTTACGGCGCGGCAGGGCGGCGGTGAGGAAGGGGGGCCCAAGTTTGGGTAACAGCCCAGGGCCCATGGTCTACTTAATCCGCCACTGTCTGGGTGTACATTTGGAAGGCTATTAATGGAAAAGACATCATGGTTTTTATTTTATGTCCATTTTTTTATTGGGTATTTCTTTACTATAATTTTGCATTGGTTCCCAGCAACATTTAAAATTAAAGATTTACATTGTCCTTCTTTCTGTCAGGATCAATTCTTAATTTTGGTAAAAAATAAGGAAGGGAATATGCACCTAAAACACTTGTGCATACAAGTCATTGGTGTGTTTTCTAATGATTCAGCTTCTCATGTACTTACCATGACACAGATGTATGATCATCACCGGGACAATGAACTGAAGGTGTGTCAGTAAAGGCAGCACGTCAGTTAAATAAACACTGCCCTTCCTTGTTGATTTTGGATGTAATATATTTTTGAGGTTTTTAAGCAGAGGCGGAGGCCATGTAATTGTGTGCAGAACAAAAACACAACAAACACAGAGAAAGCAATCAAAATTTACCAAAAAAGGTGAGGGAAATGACCTGAAAATGTAATGTAATATAATAAAAAATATGCACTAAAATATCATATGTACAATGAATATATAATCGGTAATTATAATGGTGTTAGATCTTACATTATAAGGCTGGATTCAGTGGTGGACATAGACAGAAGAGGGCCCCGTGCAAGAACAGTAGGGGCCCTTACTCTCACCAAAGAACATCCCGTCTTTATGTCTCTCTAACAATTCATCAATAATTCTGAGCCATTATCAATAGCTCACTACGTACATGCAATCCAATAGACAGTACACAGCTGGTGGCAGTGGGCCCCCCTACATTCTGCGTCCCTGTGCAGCTGCACAGGTTGCACCAAAGGTATGTCCAGCCCTGGTTGGATTCACACACAGCATTTTGCTGTGTTTTTCGTGGCATTTTCATCTGTGTGTTTTATTTTTTTTACATCAAAAACTCTTTGGACAGATGTTACGTAGTAACTTCTATAGTGAAATATTAAAAGTCTACACACAGTGTTTTGGTTTGTTGTTGTTTTTTTTGGGCGTTTTTTCCATAGGCTTCCCTTTAGGACTAAAAATGACAGAAAAGTTAAAGGGACATTCCGGTTTCAGCTAATGTTATTTTTTGTATAATGAAAAGTTATACAATTTTCCGGTGTTGTTTTCAAGAGCTCTGCTTGCTGCTATTAAATAGGAACCTTCATTATTTACTTCTAGTGGATAAGAGTCTGTTTTGGTCATGTGAAGGACACACAGGTGCATGGCTCGTTACAGTTACACTACAGTTATTAGAGCTGTGTCATGTAACGAGCTATGCACCTGTGTGTCCACCGCATGACTACGACAAACTTTTATTAATTTTATGTAAATTATGAAAGTTCCTAGTGAATGACAGCAAGCAGAGATCTTGAAAAATGAGAGGAATTTATACGGAAAGTATATTGGAAAATTGTATAACTTCGAATTATACAGAGAATAACATTTATTTGATTAAGCCGGACAACCCCTTTAAGAATGGCCTGAGGGTGCAGAATGGTGCTGCAGAACAACACTAGACATAGTTAGCAGCTAAGGACTGTAATAAGTCGTCCATAGTCTGCTATGAGGCCATACTATTATATCTCTGAGTGCCTATGATTTTATGCACCCTCCACGTGCCACCATACAGGCGATTCTTTGCCGTGTGCTTGAGATCTACAGTGTATGAATGTAAATATTTCTAGGTTTTAAGGCCCTTTTACACCGGCCAATTATCGGGCAAACGAGTGTTCATATGAACGATCATTTCAAGGAGCAATTGAGCGCCGATCAACGAGCTGTCTCGTTGATCGGCGCTCGTTTACACGGTCCCTGTCGGGTCATATAAGAGGACCCTTAGGTTCTCACAACTGAGGATATGTGACATAATGTAGTAATCGTGGAGGCTGACATTTTTCTGGACTTTCTATAACAGAGATAAGATAGACTGAAGGTCTTGTGTCCCTTTAAGGACAAGTTCACTGCAGTTTTGGTGCTGTTGATTCACGCACGAGATTGGGTTAAAAAAATAATAATAATTGTATTGGTACGGAGCTGTAATAAGGCTGCCGTAAATGTCAGGTCCGTATTTCAGGGTATCTTCCTTTCCCCTGTTATTTCACACCGAATAACTACCTCTGCAAATTGAAAGCTGAAGGCATGCCTGCAAAGAAGTAAACCAGCCAGAGATGTTGGTACACAGCTTTCCCAAAATCAGCCAGGAAGCGAACTGCACTTTATTCAGAACAAAGAAACACACAGGAAAGACCCCTCCCTAGGGATGTGGGAGTGCCCAAGCCCCCACCGGCTTCTCAGCTGCAAATTCTTCCGTACACTCTTCTTGCATTCCAGGGGGCGGTGTCTTCCATAGGTGTGTCCGACATGAACAAAGAACTTGTTATATATATATATCAGTATATTACACAAAGAACTGAAATGTATATACATATGTGTGAGGATAATATTTTTCAAACAATATACATGGTAATGATCCCTGACATAGAGACCAATGAGTCCATGGTCAATGAACCCTCTACTGCAACTACAGTATATAGGCCTCCCATTTCATACGGAGACATACAATGGAGGTATTCGCCCATAGAAGTATAGCTCCCACTGGAGAATATCTCCTTATACACAGAGTCCGATGGTGCATGAATGGCAGTACACGGAGGCTGTACGGCTCTGTATGGAGGATATATGCGGTCTGTACACTGCTGCACATGCTCCATGCCAGTGTGAGGGTGCCCTTATACCTTTCCTCCCTTTAGGAGCCAAAGGGCACACATGCAGCCACTACACCAATGCCACACTGCGTACATTATTTTTGCAGAGGATAGTCACACGTATCATGTCTCCCCCCCCCCTCCCCGTCACGCAGTCGTGCTAATTTTCTTAATCTGCACTTCTCACCACACCTTTCCCACAATTACAACCCAAGTGCGTTCTATATGCTGTAAACCCCCATGTTGTAAAAGGATTATAGGATAATTGAGTTTAGAATCCAACATTGTGATCTGTTAACTGCTTATTACAGAATCCCTTGCATGGACTCAGGATATAATATGTGGGATTGGGATGATTATCTGGATTCAATTTCCTCCTTTTTCATACATCCTAGACTAAAAAATGGCAAAAGAAAGTAACTTAAACAGTAAGAACCCCCCTGACACACTGGTATGCTGCCTTCTGACTGCTGCCAGATGCAATATCGCATGGGGCATGGCGTAATAGATAGTTTATTGCATTGTGAAATCCTCTAGTGGGACTAAAAATAATAAATTAAGTAACGTTTATTAAAAAAGTGTTTAGAGAGAATATAAAAGAATCACATTTTTTTCCGTTTTATTGTGCAAAAATATTCCTAAACGTGTGGTATCACCACATTAATGACGACCCGTATAATAAAAATGAACAACGTAAAAAAAAAAGCAAAATGTTACAGCAGAGTTTTTTTTTCCACCCCCCCCCCCAAAAAAAATAAGTTAATAAAGTACTATTTGTCATTAAATATATATGACTTGTCATGGAAAAACCAAACCTTCACGCATTGACTGAAAAATAAAAAAAGTTATGGCCCTTGAAATGCGGCAGCATAAAAAAAAAATTCCCCCCATGAAAAGTGCTTTTATTCAGCCAAAGTAGTAAAAAAAAATTAAAAAGCTCGACATATGTGGTATTGCCATAATCGTACAGACCCGATGAAATAAAGAGAACATTATTTATGACACTCGGGGACTGGCAGAAATTATTTAAAAAAAAAACAATGATGAAATTACTGGATTTTTCCATTCCCCATCAAAAAGTTGATCATCGTCAATCAATAAGTTTTATGTAAATGCTACTTGTCCTGCAAAAAACAAGTCCTCCTATAGCTACGTTTAGGAAAAAATTTAAATGTTATGGCTCTTGGAATGTAGCAATGCAAAAAAAAAACTAAAAAAAAAACCCTGCAGTTCTTAAATGAGTATTCCCGTCTAACACATTTGTGGCATTGTAAGAATGTGCGGATAATCCTCATCCCGCAAGGGGTCACTAGATGTGTTTATTTTTTTTATTTTGCATTTGTATTAATTATGCACTGTCTCTTTAAGTTGCCATATGTTTGATATACTAACCTACCCCTCTCCCCTTTAGGAACTCAGATCCAGGGACATAACATGTTGCTATAAAACAGATGCATCTTATATTGTGTTTCATGCTGTATGACGGGCAGGAGCCCCCCCATGTAAAACGGTGTGATTGGCAGGTGGATGGGCAGGAGACTCCCCGCAGCATAATTTGGATAGCCTGACCCAGAGGTCAATTGAGGGACTGTGTTTGAAGAGGACATACCCCTGTATCAGGGAGCAGTGCACTTGACTCTGTCCAACAAATGTGAGACGGCCACCCTGCCTGAACCGGCATTGTACCGGAGATTAGGAGACTGGGCCTTTTATTCAATCTGAGAAGTGTTGTGCTGCGGTTTGCTTTGTGGCCGTGTATGAGGGTATCGCCAGTCTAGTAGAGAGACTTTCTTTTGCCATCAATTCTGGTCTCCGTTCCACTTTCCGTGACAAGCCCTGCATTAGGTCTTAACCGATCCCTGGCCTACATTGCAGCATATCCATGGGATATGTCATAAATGTCTGATAGATATGGGTCCCACCTCTGAACTGAATCTATCAGACATTTATGGCATATCCCGTGGATATACCATAAATGTCTCAGATGGGAATAACCCTCTAACAGCAGAATAGTTAAACAGCCGGAATCATAGTTATCTCCGATCCATTACTCACTGGCGCACGCAGGGGGGTTTCCAGTTACCCGGAAACCCTCTTGTGACCAGGGCCGGGAGGCCTTCACATACAATTGAACTCAAATGTACATGCGTCCTTAGGACGTGGATACAATTGATAGCCCTGGCGAGGCAAGGGAACCATCAATTCCCTTCCCCGCCATTTGGCGCTTGTCTTGTGATGCAGGCGGCGCAAATCCATCATCACGCCGCCTATGTCATTCTGCAGGAGCAGGCCTGTTTAGAAGTGACCAGGGCTGCATCGCTGGAGGACAGAGTGGAAACGGAGCCAGATGAGTGTGGCACTATCTACATCTGTGACTTTATCTACAGGGGCACTGTGGTACTATGTAAGGGGGCAGTGTGTGGCACTATCTACAGGGTGCAGTGTATGGCACTGTCTACATGGGCCCTGTAACACTATCTACAGGGTGCACTGTGGCACTACCTTCATGGGTCACTGTGGCGCTATCTTCAGGGGTCACTGTGGCGCTATCTTCAGGGGTCACTGTGGCGCTATCTTCAGGGGTCACTGTGGCACTATCTTCAGGGGTCACTGTGGCACTATCTTCAGGGGTCACTATGGCAATTTCTACAGGGGAACTATCTACAAAGGGCACTTGTAATATAAAGGGCTAGGCTGGTGGATACGTGCAGACCAATACTCATAACGTAAAAACCTGAGTATAGCGGGAAAATCCTGCGTTTGCCTCAGTTACTGCAGGATGTCGGCTGTCAGGTGATGACATGGGTACAGCTGCTGACTGAGCCCGCGCTATCGCTGTGCCATACATGTACTGCATGGTACTAGATGGGGGAAAAGTAGCAACTAATATGACACAAAAATATAGAAATGCCAAAGAAAGATAATTAACAAACCGGCTGTTTTATTTGTTCTGGTTTCCTATTACGTGGATTTTTTTTTAGGTTTTGGGGGAAATGTTTAGTATGTGCTTACCAAGCATTTCATGCATTTAATAAATAACCCATGTTTTTCAGAGCAGCACAAGGAGGACTGGTGACATACTGACGCGCTGCGCTGCACTTGTCATCCAGAACAAAGAGAAGTCCAGGAAAGCCGTCAGTCTCTGCAGTTACCGCTGAGAATCCCATTCATTCCAATGCAGAGCAGCCCTATGAATAGCAGGATGAGGCCGGGGGAACTTATTAGATTAGCTCCACTTTTGTACTACTGTTTACCAGTGATATTATAGGCTCCTACCAAAAGAAAACGGACATTTAATGATCTGATTAGCCAATTACCCACCAGTGTGGTCCCATGTATCTCCGAACTCATTATTTCAAGGGAATTCCACTGGGTAGGAAAAGTTTGTTACAATTTTTTTGTCAAATTTTTTCTCTTGGTCAAACTTTTTTCTAATCAAAAAATTTTTTAAAAGGCATTTCCCCTTTTAAATTAACTCGGTTTTCCGGAAGCATATTTTTTATATTTTTTTAAAAGTTTTACATGAGAATAACTTTACGGGGGAATTCTTTCATTTTGAAAATTTCTGCAGCAATTCTGTTGAAAGTAGCAGACATTCCGCTGCGGAAAAAATGCACCATTTCCTGCATTTTCTACTGCAGAAAATGGTGCGTTTTTTTCAATGTCGGGAGATGGTGACATCTCCTCTGAAAAACGCAGCAATTCAGACCACTTTCTGCAGCAGGAATTGACATGCTGCGTTACGAAAATTACGCACCGCAGGTCAATTTCTGCTTGGAATTTTTACGCAGCACATGGATGAAATTTGTTAAATCTCAACCACTTTGCTACTACTGTAGTCTGGTGCGTATTTTCCGTCCGCAATTCAGGGCGGAAAATACACAGAAATTCCGCTACGTGAGGACAAGCCCTACTAGTAATTGCCTCCATATTTATTATATTAAAGGGTTATTCCCATCTTATACAGTAATGGCAAATAATTAGGATATGCCATTACTGTATGACCGGTGGGGGTCGGACCTCTGGACGTCCTGTGTATTCAGAATCCTGACACTTCTGAATCTTTTCTGTGAGATTCCAGCAACGGATACGAAATCTCGCGAGATTACGGAGGTAAACGAGATTTCGTTTCCCTTGCTGTAAATCTCACAGAAAAGATTCAGAAGTGTCAGGATTTTGAGTACACATGACGTCCAGGCTGGATGGTCATGTGTATTCATTATCAGGACACTGGATTAATGTTAATCAAGCAGAATCGCTGTGTATGTGGCTGCAGATCATGTTCTAGTAAGAACGCGATTCTGCTGTCTAAATGAATGGAGGCGAGTGCATGATGCTGATTGGTCAGCGTCATGCACTCCTCTGTACAACGCCCACTTGGTCGAAAGTAAAAATACGCCCACTTGGGCATTAAGAAACTCATTAGCATAAACCAAAATCGCTCCTAACGTTGTGAAAATAGATAGTTTTTTTAAAATAAAAAGCATTACTGTCACCTACATTACAGCGCCCATCTCCTTATGTAGGAGACAGGGCACTTATAATGTGGTGACAGAGCCTCTTTAAGGCTGGATTCACACGAGCATATTACGTCCGTAAAGGACGGAACGTATTTCGGCCGCAAGTCCCGGACCGAACACAGTGCAGGGAGCCGGGCTCCTAGCATCATAGTTATGTATGACGCTAGGAGTCCCTGCCTCGCTGCAGGACAACTGTCCCGTACTGAAAACATGATTACAGCACGGGACACTTGTCCTGCAGAGAGGCAGAAATGATAATGATGCTAGGAGCCCGGCTCCCTGCACTGTGTTCAGTCCGGGACTTGCGGCTGAAATACGTTCCGTCCATTACGGACGTAACATGCTCGTGTGAACCCAGCCTAATGGTGCCCTATTACTTCTCACAGTTTAGTGATTGCTTCAATTGTATCCAGTCTAGTACCCTCTGTAATCTAAACATCCAGGACTTCAGACTAAGGCCCCATGCACACAACCATAAGAAATCTCATAATACGGTCCGCAATTACGGACCCATTCAGTTCTATTGGCCGTGGACACCTTTCCGTATCACTGTACCGCAAAATATAGAGCATGTTGTATCTTTTGCGTTTTACGGGCCGTGCTCCCATACTTTGTATGGAAGAACGGGCCGAAAATGCGGGCTGCGGCACGTGTGATTACGGGCACGGCCGTGTGGATGAGGCCTGATACATTAGATCTAAATTGATACATTAGGACAGGTGAAAGCTTTGGGCTGCTGGTGAGTTTAGTAGATTTGCTGTTCAGGCCTAGGAATTGGCTGAATAAAATTTTTCCAAATTAAATGAATTACTTACATGACATGCGTCCCAAATTACAACACCAGTCACAAGGCCATTATTTGTCTTATTATAGGCCCAACCCTGATAAAACCAATTACACTCCACCTGCTAAACGACTTAAAAGTCTGGCTGTGAGGCAGGTAAATTGTAGCCAGGGGTCACTAATAAAGTAGGATTTATCAGACATTTCCAATATATCACCCAGACCAGTCTAACTTGTCCAACCACTGGGTAGCGCCCATCGCCACTGGTTTTACTTTATGCAAATAATCCCTCATGTCCCCCGGCCTATATCTTTATATTTATCTTAGCAAAAATATGGAAAGTGAGGCACTTAGGCCCCTTCATTGTGTTTGTATTTGCATGCTACAATCGCACACTATACGTGGGTCCCTTTATGTAGAAATGATGAAGTGTTCATGTGAATTCAAGCTTTACATCGGCCACAATGCAGCCAAGACGACTTCTGCTCGGGCCAATATGGTCCCTAAAGTCTGCTGAGTGTGTCCATGCATGGAACAGAAGGGAAGGGAGGGACCTTATGCATCCGATCAATGCGCACCCGCTCTATTTTCTTTCTCGGGAGAAGAAGGGCTCACATTTAAGATGATAAATGAACCGTGCTTGAAAAATAGCTGCACACAGTGGAAGGCACCATGTATCAGTCTGGTGCTGGCACTCGGAACAAAGCTCGGGGACCACCTTCATTAATACAATTAGGCTGGAAGTCTTTGCAAAAGGCGGAACTCCAGCTGTTCGATTCTGGGGCCCTCAATGCCTCCTTAGCAACAGGAGACCTGAGGGCACAGCAGGGTGGAGAACAGGGACACTAATTCCATAGGTCAAGGGTCCTGTGTGCGGAGATAAGAAAGAACACACACTAGTTAGTAATTTTCAGCAGAAATTGAATAATTACAATGCCCGCCGTAATGAAGACTTTATTCATGAATAACACTGCTCAACGTGACGTAGAAGAAGCAAGGCCTTTGGTAATGGATGCTTTATTCCCTGGTCCGGTATCTATTGCTACATAGGGAAATTTAGTTCTTGCCCACAAGTTAGGCTGTGTTCACATGTTGCAGTTACAACGCAATTTTTTTTCACCTAGTAGCATGGCAAAGCGCTGTGGTTTTACAAAACTGTGGCATTTTGCAAGGGTCAATGTTAACAGATGACATCAATTCAAGGGTTCATATTATTTTCAATAAGATGTAGGGCTTGGTGTCAAATAGAGACGCGGCCGCTGATTTTACTGTGGTCGTCAGCAGATTTTCTGCGGAATTTTTAGCCTTACAAAACCGCACGTCCATAAACAATCAATTCGAAAACCGCGTCAAGCAGTTTTTCGGGGCAGTTTTCAGCCACCCAGCGGCAGCTATGTGAGCATACCCTCAGGCCTCATATCTATGGCCATAATATGGCTTTGTCTTGTACTGCACTGTAATACAGCTGACATAGTGGGGGATGGGGTCTGTACGCTATCTCCGTATACCTCCGATTTGTATGTAATCCGATAGATAAAATAGTTATGGCATGCTCCGTCGTATTCTGTATGTATGGAGGTATTCTTTATTCACACAGAGTCCGATGAAGCTTGTATAGCAGTGCATGGAGTCTGTACAGTTCCATATTAAGGGTATGTTCACACGGCCTATTTACGGACGTAATTCGGGCGTTTTAACCCCCGAATTACGTCCGAAATTACGGCTTGAAAGCGTTGACAAACATCTGCCCATTGAAAGCAATGGGTTGACGTTTGTCTGTTCACACGAGGCGTATATTTACGCGTCGCTGTCAAAAGACGGCGCGTAAATAGACGCCCGCGCCAAAGAAGTGTCATGTCACTTCTTCAGACGTAAATGGAGCCGTTTTCCGTGGACTCCATGGAAAACCAGCTCCAGTTACGTCTGTAATGGACGCGGCGTTCAAGCGCCTGCACATGCCGTTACAGCTGAAATGACGGGGCTGTTTTCTCCTGGAAACAGCCCCGTAATTTCGGCCGTTACGGACGCTGCCGTGTGAACATACCCTAAGGAGCTATACAGGCTCCGTCCACTGCCATACAGGTCCCGTGCACTTTACTTGAGCGTTGGTCGGAAAAAGTCATCCGATTCTTCCCCCAAAAATTTTACATCATTAAGTGGGCATAAAATAACACACCTGTAACTTTGTTCACGAATCCTTTGAATTGACTAATACGTTTCCCTTCATAGAACGTGTGCTCATGAACGACCGCGCTAACATAATTACGCCAAACACCACAGTATATTTCATTGGGCGTGGCTCCTTTACGTCATGTGATTCATACAGAACCGATAAAAACAAGGGGACATATACGAAAACACCGAAAAAGGCCATACTTACAAATGGACACAGCCAGGTCAGAAACGCCGATGGAGTGAGCAGGTGCTTTAAATAATAATAGCCACTCCCACTGGTCTTGAGGGGAGTGGTGTGTGTGGTGCATGGGATGTGTAGTAAGGCGGGATTCACACGACCGGGTCGTTCCCGAGCCCGAGTGTCGGCCGGTAAAATCGGCCATTTTGCCCGGCCGGTTTGCATAAAGTTATGCATCCGTGCCGGGCCGGGCAGATCCGGACAGTGACATCAGCGGCAGCTCCTGAAGGGGAATCCCCATGTGTTCGGGGATTCCGCTTCAGGAGTTTCCCCTGATGTCACTGCCCAGATATGGACAGAGACATCAAGCGCTCTGTCCAGGAGCGGAATCCCCGAAAACATGGGGATTCCGCTCCTTCAAGGAGCTAAAGTGCGACTAGCACATAGCAGAGCGGGGAGATACCTCCCTGCTCTGCTATAGTGGCGTCGCTGCAGTAGTAGCAGCCGCAGCAGCAGCTGCTGCTACTAGCGGCGCCATCGAAGGTGTCGCCGAGCCAGGGTGCTTTTAACAAGCAGGGGAAGGGAGCCAGCGCAGCGCTCCCTCCACCTGCAGTACACCCCGGCCCTCCAACACAGTGTACAGCGATGCCATTTGTCAGAATGGCATCAACTCCTCCTCCTCACATGCACTCTGCGCTGTGAGGAGGAGGAGATAGAGCGCAAGCGCCGGGAAACCCGGCCATCACTCGGAACACATTCCGGTGATGGCCGTGTAATACCCGGCCCCATAGACTTCTATGGGAGCCGGGCGGCCGGGTGCCCGGGCAAAGATAGAGCATGTCCTATTTTTTGACGCCCGGATTTCCCGGCCGTCAAATAATCGGTCGTGTGAATAGCCCCATTAGGGGTCTATCATTCCTAATGCAGCCGGGTGCCGGCCGATTTATGAACGGCCGGCACCCGGCCGGGAAACCCTGCGGTGTGAATGAGGCCTAAGAAATAATAAATGAATAGTGTGTGTGCAAGTGTAATACTATAAGTGAAATATAGGGGGCAGTAATGAGTGAAGTGCCTCAATAGAAATAAATGGATAATGGGGTGCAAGTGTGTGAAACATGGAGGGATAGTGTGTACGTCATGAGGCACAACGTGTATAGCCAGGTAGAAGCCTATTTGTGACGCCTTGATAGTTCATAGAGCGGGCTACCCTGCTTGCTATGCCAAACAACAACACACCATGCTCTCCCAGCATCAAAGACCCGGCTGTGTCCAAGAGAAGCGAATATAAGTAGTAATGAAAAATACCTGGGGTATTAGTAATCATTTTGGCCAAAAGGACGCAAGCTCGCAATCCACGACAAGGATCCCCAGACTTGCGAGTCCCTAACTGGAACTGAATGTTCCTGATGCACAAACAGAACCGATAAAAACAAGGGGACATATACAAAAACACCGAAAAAGGCCATACTTACAAATGGACACAGCCAGGTCAGAAACGCCGATGGAGTGAGCAGGTGCTTTAAATAATAATAACACACTATCCCTCCATGTTTCACACACTTGCACCCCATTATCCATTTATTTATATTGAGGCACTTCACTCATTACTGCCCCCTATATTTCACTTATAGTATTACACTTGCACACACACTATTCATTTATTATTTCTTACTACACATCCCATGCACCACACAAGACCAGTGGGAGTGGCTATTATTATTTAAAGCACCTGCTCACTCCATCGGCGTTTCTGACCTGGCTGTGTCCATTTGTAAGTATGGCCTTTTTCGGTGTTGTCATGTGATTCATCACAACCCATAGGTTTGTATTAACCCACCAACAAAAGACCTAGACAGATGTTAATTCCCATCGTCAAATCATTAAACGTCTTTTAGGGTACGGCCACACGGAGCGGCCCTGACACGGTCGCAACGCGGCCAACAACCGCACTGGCCCTATATAGATTTTGCAGATAAAGGGACGGTTTACCCGCATTAACATGCGGCCACTAACAGGCTGTTTGACTGCCGCACCGAACATGGTGCCGGTGCGGTTGTTAGCCGCATTGCGACCGTGTCAGGGCCGCTCCGTGTGGCCTTACCCTTAACATCCGTTTTGGAAAAACACAGTGATCGATAACAAACGATCAGTCGTTAATTGTTCAGCCATTTAAAATCACTAGTGTATGGCCTGCTCCAGTGGGGAGACCATAGAGAGGTAAACCCTAGAGATATCTCCATGTCAGGAAAGGCAAGGACAAGTTCATGGAGGCAGAATCTGAAATGGGTTTAGTGGTGGTGTAATGTCGGGGTAGGGAGACAGGCAGGTGAGCCCTAATCTACCCGCCACTCAGTCCCTGCCTACTTGCACGGCCCGTCCTAGGCGATGGCGTACAACTGGGCGACGATCCCTACGCTCAATAAGTGCATGACAGACAAACAGACAAGGGTACACAGAAGCTAAGGGAAATGGGGCAGTTGCCCACGGCAACACCGTGAGCAACAAGAGTAGTGAACGAGCCGAGTCAAACCAGGAGTGTACGAGGTACCAAACGCAGAGTAGGAGCGTAGTCAGTAAAGCGAGGGTCAATTTGAAGCAGAGGTCAATAGTACTAGCAGGAACAGCAGAACCAGGAAACAAGACAGAATCACAGGCAAAGGAAGAGCAGGAAGTGAAGGTATAAATAGACCGAGGGCGGGAGCTAGCTCTGTCTGGCCAGGCTGTGATAGGTTCTCCCACTCCTCAGCCTACCAGCCTGAGTGGTAGCAGATCGAGTCACTCTATCAGACCTAGGAGCAGATGCAGACTGATTAACCACGGGCATCGACACAGAAGCTGTGTCTGGCAGATACTTTACAGGTGGACATTGGCAGACACCATCCAGAGGAGCAAGAACATCTTCAGGCCTCCTCAAGATTGGCTCTGGCTAAACAAGGACACAAAGTTCAAAAGGGTATCCAGCAACAGAAGGCAAAAATAAAACCCAGAAAGGGAAAGATGATGTCTTAAATAATGAGGTTGACAGCACAGGAGACCACATCTCATCAATAAAAGGGCTTAGGAGCAAGCAAGTCCTACCTTGTCGACCCTTGAGTGACGTCACACAAATCTTGTGAATATTCGTACAAATACATGGCAGGTCTGTTTATGAATCTTCTTATACTCCCTCTAAGGCCTCATGTACACGACCGTAGCTTTCATACATAATTATGGATCCGTAAATCTCACCTGATCTATATGATCGACCCCAAACAGCGAATTTGTCCTGGTGACACATACCATTTGATCAGCAGATATTTATAGGATGTAAAGAATATACTTCTTTACTGTACATATTTTTATTGCTGACCCTTTTTAAAGATTTATTTCGGGATCATATACATTGGACATTTTGTAAGAGCCTAATTCATAGCTGTGGAATTTCGGGGTTTCTCATGGGGGATTTATAAGTGGTCATGGAGGGTCTTATTGTCATATTCGCTCCACACAGGATGTGCCCTGCTGTCATGTCACCCGCTTTCTTATTGTTCGCTCTTGTGTCTCCTCACAGCATGGTGGTCTTGCCTTTCCATGTGCAGTCAAGCAGTATGGCCTCATACAATAAGTACAGCAGTGTCAGGAGAGGATGAGAGGTAGATTGATGGGCTGGTCAGTGCTGTAGTTGTTAAGGGTATATTCACACGCGGCAGAAGTTTCTGGGCCCACCGCATGATCCTCTGGTTTTCTTTGGGCCAATCCGAACCTGCACATAAATGGATATTTCCCATGATCTGTGTAATTTCTCACAGTGTTTACCACGAATAACTGAAAAACCGGTATATACATTCAAACTGTTTCAATTGGGTAGACTTCCATCAGGAGAAGCAATCAGTTTTAGTATCATAGACAAAACAATAGATCGTTAATGATCCCGAGGCTGCCCGTTCATGTAGGGGTAGGTGTGCTGGTGGAACTGCCGTGGTCTTTGGCCACGCAGCTGAAGCACATGTTTTCAATGAGTTTCACCTGTACAAGCTGCGCATCTAAAAACCGCAGTGCAGAACCGCAACAATTAACTGCAAAACCAAGTGCAGATCCTGGCCTCATGGCACCGTACCGCTACTTGTATGGGCACCCTAATGCAGTGGCGTAGCTATAAGGGTTTCAGTTGCGTCTGAGCCCTAAAGTCAGGGGGGACTCATGGCCCCCCGTACCACGTCTGTCCACAGTTACTAGTTACTATAGTAACTAGGGCCTATGTAGTAAACTACAGGGTCTCCTGTTACTACAGTAACATTTCCTTATACTTACCCTCCTCACTCCTGAGTTGGGTCCATTTCAGCTTCGGGCGCAGCACTGGGTCCTGACGTCGCTCAGTGTCAAAATGTTATGTGCTGATATGCTGTATCTAAGCAGATCATGTGTGATACTTTCTGCTTAGCCGCTGTATCTAATCTCATCATGTGTCATACTGTCTGCTAAACCGCTGTATCTAATCTCATCATGTGTCATACTGTCTGCTAAACCGCTGTATCTAATCTCATCATGTGTCATACTGTCTGCTAAACCGCTGTATCTAATCTCATCATGTGTCATACTGTCTGCTGAGCCGCTGTATCTAATCCTATCCAGTGGTGTAGCTATAGGGGTTGTAATCTTACAGATATGCTGTCTGTGATATTTTTATTTTTTGGGGGGGGTGGCAAAACATAAGTATTGGGGCTTTTGCTCCTTTTCTTTTAAGACCCTAGCAGCGCCCCTGGATGCTAATGCTCTATTGGTGGGTCACTTAAGAAACCCAGCAATTCAGCTGAAAGTTGTGGGCTGCAGCCAAAAATAACTTTTAAGTTAGGGGGGCCACGAAGAAATTTAGCACTGGGTCCCATAAGCCTTAGCTATGCCCCTGTGCTAATAACTATGTGATTATTACATCTGTGGTCATCTGTAGAAGGGGCATCGATCAGCTGTCCTAATAGCACTACAGTATGCCATAGCGCCCTCCCCGAACTCCTAATTTAGGGGACCATATGTTAATGTTAGTATATATAAGAGCTTACCTTAAAGGGTTATTACAAGTGAATAGCGACGTGCTGCAGTTCCCTGCACAGTGGGTGGCCGGTAGCGCTGCTGTGCAGGTAAACACATTGAGGGGGTCGTAGTGCTAAACTACCGATGTAGCACATTCATTCTCAGGATCGGTGGAGATCCTGGCAGTCGGATCCCCTCCCATGAGAACGTGATGGCATATCCTAGTTATGAGAATAACTTTTTAATATGGAAGATCCATTGGTGCACCGGCCAGTCCCTGATGACCCATTGGTGCACCGACCAGTCCTTGATGACCCATTGGTGCACCGGCCAGTCCCTGATGACCCATTGGTGCACCGACCAGTCCCTGATGACCCAGTCATGCAGCATCCCATTCCTTGTGACCCACTAGTGCCACGTTCATAGGTTACCCAATGGTCTAGTCTACATACCGGTTATGCAATGATTTAATTTCTACAGTTAGTGATCTCATTTTCATTCCTGATCCTCCAACTTCATGGCGATCAAGTAGAAATCCTCAATGATCCAGTGTCCATCCTTGAAAATCCAGTGACCATCCATGGTTGTCTATTGGTCATATCTGATGATACATCTCTTCAGATTAAGGGGACATCACAGAGCTGTGGTCATTGACAGTGATATTAATAAACATGTTTATTTCTCTACCACAAGTTTATCAGGTATATAGGAATTCTACCATACATACAAATGTTCATTCCGCATGAAAGATTCACAGTCATCTAATTGGATCTGTCGCTGTAATATTAGCATGCCGGAGGGCTTTATTTACTAGGTAATGTGAGAATGCCCAGGGGAGACCCTCCTACTCCATTTATACTCAGGGGGTGCTCCTACTACTTTCCAGGTTGTCCAAAGCTATTCATCTTAATACAAGCGTATAGTCTACTCTATTATCAGACCAATAATGTCATATCCACAGGTCTTAAGTGGATTACTATTACTATTCTTTCAGCACAGATGAGCCCCTGAGACTTTCACATGTCTACAGTTCTCTCAGAATAATAAGTAGGTATGATGGGACTTGTAGTACATGAGAAAACACCTTAAGCACCTGCTACCCTGCTCTTTGTTTCCGTTCCTTCTCCCACTCACGAGCTATATCGCCTTGAAGAAAATAAAAAAACACAAGTAAATAATGTATTTCCAAATTTCTCATTGTCCATACTATTGTTTTTATCGGCCTTGGGTCCATAGAGTTGGCAATGATGGTAATTAAAATAAATATTCACTCTCACATTTTTCGACCAATTGGATAGATTTCCATCTTTAGGGAATAGGGATGTCATAAAGGGGGTCCTCCCGCTTGGGACCCCTCATTGAGCAAAAGCGGAGAGCCACATAACTGCAGTGGCTCTCGCCTGGTACATGAATATTACATAGACGGACCTTCATTGAATATCTACATTTAAGCATCTACCACCAGCAAAGTCAACTCTTTGCGGGGGTCTCGGGAGCCGGACCTACGCAGACCAGCTGAAAGTCACAGAGTATCTAATATTATCAATGATGAGACAACATCTATATAAGATCCCAAAGACAATTAACCTCTCGGCCGTAGTAGTAAAACTACAAGTTCCAGAATACCCTAAAGCCAATAATACTCCAGTACTTAATCCACTATTACATATTAAAATAATGTCAATTTTTGGGAAAGCTATATAACTGCATAACACCTCCCCCACCGATTGTCACACAACTTCTTCAGATTCCTGAAAGGCAAGTCAGCCTCCTGTTCTGGTATTGTTGACGTTCAGGATTCTAAGAAAGCTGCCCCCTGTGGGAGTTGTAGTAGTGGCAGTATTAGTGGCCATACAGCTTGTTACCCATATTTCCCACAAACTCGTATAACTAAGAAAAGGTGGAAACTGAGAAGACCACCCATGGACTACCCATGATCACTTGCTCTCTGATTTGCACCAGCAATTTGGATAATATTTGATGGTCTCGATATAAATATAATCTTTGGTACCAACAGACGTTCCAGTGTACAATTTATAGCAGAGACCGTATTATACAACTGCAAACACAGCTGTCCATCACCGACCATTACAGGCGGGACTGTGTGCCTTTTTTTTTTTTTCCACCCTCCTTAGATTTCTTGAGAAAGTCTGAAGGAAGGAGGGATCAGTCAGTGAATAGAAATCTCTAGTGAAAGTAGTGTAAGGTGATTGGTGGGAGGGGGTGTTATCGAGCCTGGAGTGGGATATACACTGTGGTGCACAAGGAAGTGCATTAGAGAAATTAGTAGGGACATGCCATGACCGGCTGACAGGGGTGTTACCTCTTCTCTGCAGATCCTGGCTCATTGCAGGATTCGACTCGGCACAGGTAGTAGAGCAACAAATCAGATCACTTTGAGGGTCGCAGCCAGTGGTCTCCTTCCCATTGTAATATCCTTCTTGAAGGGCAAAGCACCTGTTCTACCTCTATGGAGACCCCAGAAGAGCAAAGAAGCCCAGAGAGGCATCCAAGGACTATGCGCAAAGGTGGCGGACGTTTAGGATCCCCGCAAAGGCTAAGGTGTCAACGACGCAGTGGTTCCTGCACCACCAAGAGCGTCATCTCCTCCACCTCGGAAAGACGAAATGAGAGGGAGAGGAACAGGGTGAAGTTGGTCAATCTTGGCTTTGCTAAACTCAGACAACATGTACCTCAAGCTCAGGGTCCCAATAAGAAGATGAGTAAAGTGGAGACCCTTCGATCTGCGGTAGAGTATATACACGCCCTACAAAGCCTTCTTTTGGAAAGGAAATCAGGAGTGGAGACACAAGGAGGTCCAACCTCTGATGGACTCTCACCATGTGGCAGCAGCTGCTCAGTGGACTCGGGGTCCATGCCTTTGTCACCGGGGTCTTGTTCCCCATGTACATCGGAAGAGTGTTCCCAGGAGGACAGCAATGTGTCAGATGCGGACTTCTACTTGACATTGCATGGCTGGGGATAGCGTGACTATGAGGTTAGTGCACCTGTAATATCATCATTTACCATATGGGCACACTAGGCACCAACCTATGTTGGGTGATACGGGTATAGAGAATTTACAAAGAATGTTATTTGAAGTGGGCACTGTACATGCTGGTATTGTATTATATGTTCCATGTAGGAGTATAAGGATAAGCTAAAACACCTATGGCCAATTTCCCTGAGGGACCAAATTGCTGCGTAGTATGGATTACAACGTGTGATCACTTATAGTGTTAACCCTTAGTATCCCTCATTTTTGAGTCGGGAGAAGACCTTTAAGTTGACCATAAATGGGGACATGTTTCCAGATCTAACAATAGGATTGTAAAAATAAAACCCTTAGATAAAATGCACTGTTATGGGACTTAAGGTTGGGTTCCTAAATAGTTGGTGTCTTGTATAAGTCTTTTGAGCAACATTTTTAATTTTTTTTTAAAGACAGATATGTCTCGGTCTTGTCACATATGCAGAAACACATCTAACAATATATGATACGGATGAATTCATATATACAACCTAGGTAGATTCTTATGTAATGAACGTGACAAAATATGTGACACTTATGTAACGTAAAAGAACACAACTCACTCCTAATCATCTACGTAGGCTGGACTGCTCCAGAGCAGCGGTCCCCAACCTGTGGATCTCCAGCTGTTGCAAAACTAGAACTATTTTGCGTGGCTGTCAAGGCATGCTGGGAGTTGTAGTTTTGCAACCCCTGGAGAGCCACAGGTTGAAGACCACTTCTGTAGATCATACTGCAACGTTCGTGGTAAACAATTGTTCTGAATTAGAATTTTTACCCTGAAAAATGTATTTTCCTTCTTTGGGATTATGTTGCTGCCTGGGGCAGGCACAGGTGCCCATAGCAAATAGTGGAATAGGGCCTTACTCCGCCATGGCCACCATCAGAAATGGAAAGATTATGATTATTGTGGTCGCCTTTGCCTTGTCCTCCTCTGCTTGGCTTCTCCGCTCTATACGGTCCATTATCCACTGCCTGTCCTCCTTATCACCCAGATACCTCCACCTCTCCAGTAACGCAGTGATCACCTCAGGTCCCTCACCTTCAAGACCCCTCGGTTATTGGGCCCCATGGCAGACACTGTGCTCAGTACTCAGGTATTACACTCTTGTGTACCTGCTGGATACAAATCATTTAGATGGTTGTCATTGATTATTAATGTCAATAATATTATTAGATACAGTTCAAAAGCAAATAAGAAATATTCTAATTATATCATGTACAAGAATGTCATTGGTGACTATAACTCCCAGCATTATCTAACAAGCTCCATCTATACTAGAGTAGAAGAATGTCATTAGTGACTTACCAATCAATGTGGGACTATAACTCCCAGCATGCTCTAACAAGCTCCATCTATATTACAGTAGAAGAATGTAATTAGTGACTTACCAATCAATGTGGGACTATAACTCCCAGCATGCTCTAACTAGCTCCATCTATATTACAGTAGAAGAATGTAATTAGTGACTTACCAATCAATGTGGGACTATAACTCCCAGCATGCTCTAACTAGCTCCATCTATATTAGAGTAGAAGAATGTCATTGGTGACTTACCAATCTATGTGGGACTATAACTCCCAGCATGCTCTTACTAGCTCCATCTATATTAGAGTAGAAGAATGTCATTGGTGACTTACCAATCTATGTGGGACTATAACTCCCAGCATGCTCTAACTAGCTCCATCTATATTAGAGTAGAAGAATGTCATTGGTGACTTACCAATCTATGTGGGACTATAACTCCCAGCATGCTCTAACTAGCTCCATCTATATTAGAGTAGAAGAATGTCATTGGTGACTTACCAATCAATGTGGGACTATAACTCCCAGCATGCTCTAACTAGCGCCATCTATATTACAGTAGAAGAATGTCATTGGTGACTTACCAATCAATGTGGGACTATAACTCCCAGAATGCTCTAACTAGCTCCATCTATATTACAGTAGAAGAATGTAATTAGTGACTTACCAATCAATGTGGGACTATAACTCCCAGCATGCTCTAACTAGCTCCATCTATATTAGAGTAGAAGAATGTCATTGGTGACTTACCAATCTATGTGGGACTATAACTCCCAGCATGCTCTAACTAGCTCCATCTATATTAGAGTAGAAGAATGTCATTGGTGACTTACCAATCAATGTGGGACTATAACTCCCAGCATGCTCTAACTAGCTCCATCTATATTACAGTAGAAGAATGTAATTAGTGACTTACCAATCAATGTGGGACTATAACTCCCAGCATGCTCTAACTAGCTCCATCTATATTAGAGTAGAAGAATGTAATTGGTGACTTACCAATCTATGTGGGACTATAACTCCCAGCATGCTCTTACTAGCTCCATCTATATTAGAGTAGAAGAATGTCATTGGTGACTTACCAATCTATGTGGGACTATAACTCCCATCATGCTCTAACTAGCTCCATCTATATTAGAGTAGAAGAATGTCATTGGTGACTTACCAATCTATGTGGGACTATAACTCCCAGCATGCTCTAACTAGCTCCATCTATATTAGAGTAGAAGAATGTCATTGGTGACTTACCAATCTATGTGGGACTATAACTCCCAGCATGCTCTAACTAGCTCCATCTATATTACAGTAGAAGAATTTAATTAGTGACTTACCAATCAATGTGGGACTATAACTCCCAGCATGCTCTAACTAGCTCCATCTATATTAGAGTAGAAGAATGTAATTGGTGACTTACCAATCTATGTGGGACTATAACTCCCAGCATGCTCTTACTAGCTCCATCTATATTAGAGTAGAAGAATGTCATTGGTGACTTACCAATCTATGTGGGACTATAACTCCCATCATGCTCTAACTAGCTCCATCTATATTAGAGTAGAAGAATGTCATTGGTGACTTACCAATCTATGTGGGACTATAACTCCCAGCATGCTCTAACTAGCTCCATCTATATTAGAGTAGAAGAATGTCATTGGTGACTTACCAATCTATGTGGGACTATAACTCCCAGCATGCTCTAACTAGCTCCATCTATATTACAGTAGAAGAATGTCATTGGTGATACTGGGTAACAATCAGAATTGCTGCTATTACAGCTACCTCAGGGGCTATGACCCAGCTTTCCTAGAGTCCTGAATGGCAAATCTGCAAATTGTATATTCTGCCACAGCACTGCAGAAATAGGCAGATTTTCCATTTGGGATTGGGGGAATGTGGCCACATTGTCACTCAGCTTCCCCATCTAACTTTGAGGAAGAGGATGACTCAACGATGTTTTTACGGGAGACTTTTTTGGTCATAGACTGACCACAGAGGATCATAGGCATCCGGCTTCTTTCACACTGGCGTTCGTATACGTTTACCTCTCTAACGTCAGACGAAGAGAGGATCGAAAGATTAAACGGAAATCAACTGTTGCAAATCGGCCGTGAAAAGCGGCAGTTTTTCACAGCTGATTTGACCCCCGTTCATGTGAATAAGCCCTTATTCACTGAGTAACGTAAGGACGTACAGAAACGTAAGGGCAACAGCGGGATGTTAAAGGGAACCTGCTACCAGGACAGGTACTTTTAGATTAGGACCAAGCAACCGCAATAGCGCTAATTCAATTGTTTTGAGTTAGGGTATGTTC